>NC_080430.1:60700089-61040089 GCF_028018845.1 Melospiza georgiana
AGAATTTTACTGCTGCTGGAAGGACTCCTAACCTTACCATGAATGAAGATCAAGTGAGGCTATGGAAGTGTCCTAAGATCACTGGAGACTTAGAAACTGCTCTGGGAATATGTTTCATCATGATTGTCTTGGCCTTATATTCCCTACTCATTTGTCTGTTAATACAGAAGTTTCTGTTCCCAAATGTTTACTAAATATTTTCATATCTGATTTTTAAGTGCTTGATATAATGGAGGTCTCATGCTTTTCATTACACAGCACCTTTTCCTAATGCTTGATTTAAATTATTTCATTGTCTGAAATCAGGTGTTGAATGCTAGAGAAAGGAATAATATTCCTTTCCTTCTGGTGCTTCAAATACATGACTAATAGAAACCCTACCTGTAACTGAAGAGAAGAATTTCATACTTTAAATCTTTCAGTCTAGCTTCTGGAGAAATAACCTCATTTTCCTTTATCACAGTTCCTTTCAGCAGTAAAGTGCACAGAAATAAACTGTGTATTTAAGATGAAAATGCTTGGAGACACAGAGTGATGAATTGGCTCTGTGGTATTCAGCCTTTTGCTGCTAAAAGTATGCTTTATCCAGTGTCCTTTTGATCACTGTCTCCTTCTAGGTTACTGCTTTCCAGGATTCTCCAGCCCTGTGAATAATGCTGTACTGCTTTTCTGAGCCTCACTCTACTCCATCTACCCATAGCACAGATGGGTATCTCTAAATTCATTTGAATGAAAGAGAAACTGTGAATGAGTAAGTGCAGTTTAGAGCAACAGCACAGGTGCCTTCTGTTGTACCATTGTGCTGGCTACATGCAAAAAGGAAAAAATACCTTCAGATGTTCTTCAGTTGGTTAAATAATGGCAAGACAATTATTCAGGGATTGAACTATTCACTAAGGGATGGGGAAGGGGTAACTTACTTTTTACAAACCTGAAAACAATGCAGTGACCCTCAGATTTTAGAAATATTTGCCATCTTTGCCTTCACCATCTTTGTCCTCTTGTCTTCCCCAGGGGAGCACTGCATTGTGGACTAGGGTTGAGGGTGCTGAATAAAGCAAAAGCCTCAGCAGATGTCCAGCAGAGGGCTTGAGCTCTTTTATGACTTTGTGAGTGATACTAGAAAGACTAGAAAATTTTAATTTTTAAAAAATATTTCCTATCAGGAACAATGTTTTGACCAAGTCTTGTTTCTCTTGAGGAAATTGTGTATTATGATTGTTTCCTACATAGAAAAAGATGTGGCGGGGAGAATGATGGGAAGTTGTCATTCAAATGATAGTCTCTGAAATTGTTTGAGAACTTCTGGGCTCTATTTTAACTTTTTAGTAAATTTATGAGATGTTGGGTCTTTTAGTAGAAGTGTTGCTTTCATTTCCAAGTCCTGGAATTTCTGACTACTGCTTTCATGGTAAAATAAAATAGCAAATAAAAAAAAAAAAAAGAAAGTATCTAAAAACTTATATTTGAAGAAATGAACTACTAGTTGTAAACCAAATATTTAAAATTTTGAAATATTTAGTTCAAAACTTTAAAATTCAGTTGCACGGTCTGCAAATCGATGGGATTTGATTATTATTTCAACAGAACTTCAAAGAAATATTGTCACCTTGCTTCAGGGTGAAACTGAAGAGGAGTTCTGACATCACAGCAGTTTCTCTGAATTAGAATGATGAATTTTACTATCTCTGCTGAAAGTTTTCAGTCCATTTCATTGCAGCTAGCATTGCACATGTGCAAATAGGTAAAGAATAAAATGCTTTCTTCCTCTTCACCCATATGTTGCGTTATTTGAACCATGGCGACCTTTTGCAGTTTTTCTCTTGTGTTCACAAAAATTTTGCAAATACAGTGCCCTATTCTTCTTGGGTCTGTGCAGGAGGACTGGAGATATGTTCCTATCTTAATTAATTACTTCATCACTTCTCTTTTGTTCAATTGACAATTAAGCATGTATCTATCTGTTCATAAAAGTGTGGTCTGTCTTATTCATCTGGCACTGCCTTGCAGTGCATCTGCTTGGCCCTTAATGATGCCTGATAATGTATCTTGATTTACACTAATTACCCTGGTTGCTTTTAACATGTTTTGCTTCTTCAACAACAAAATAAGTTAGTGAACTGAAGGTACTCAGAGCAAAGCCTTAAACTTGCTAGCACCCAAACTGTGGACAGACATAAAGTCAGAAAATCTCAATGCTAGCCTTGCTGAAGTTTGAGTGATAGACTTGCTCTAGCTTCTTGCGGAAGTGACATTTATTTGTCTAGGCTATCTAGATATTTATCAGTGTTTTTCAGTTCTTTACAGTCAAATCAGTGCCTGCATTTAAAAAAAAATGTTTTTAAAATGTTTAAATGTGTGTGGCTCTGCAGTTTATGTTATGTTAATGAGCTCTAAAAGAAGCTTTACAAATTTCTCATTGACATCTGTGTTTTATTATTAGCCAAGCTGAACAGCTCTTTCTTGGCCTAAGTAACATGCTTAGCTATAGTTTACATAAAGTAAATATTTGTCTCTTTCATTGGCCCTCTGTACACAGAAAGGCTGTCATTAGGCTGTTGACATAAACTTTGCACTCCTGACCTGCTGAGTTTAATGGAGGAATTGTGAATTATTGACTTTCATTGGCTGATGATCAGCTGGTGTGATTCTTACAAGCAGAGTACCGGAACTTCTCTTCACAGCAAACTGACATTATGAGTGTAAACAAACTTCTCTATGCATCCAAAATCTTGTTTCTACCAAGTAATTACTGTACGTGCTCTGAGTGTCAAATGTGGGCAATCACATGTGTCATGGGGATGGCTCAGTCCATTCTTTCCAAAGACAGGACACAATTACCTTGATAATAAAGCCCAGTCCTCCTTAAAGAGAACTCAGATGGCACTGCAATCCTCTTGTACCAGAATGAGCATTTGGACATCATCAAACTGCAATTAAGTCTAAATTGAATGAGCCACTGTGAGGCACGTCTTCAAGCTGTTACCAGCTGTTGTGCATGTTTTCAATGTGGAACTGAGCCTGATTTCATAGTTGATAAAAAGTCTTTCCATGCAAAACACAGTAATTTACAATAGAAAATCACTTTGTTTCAGATGGGGCCATCTCTTTCAGTAGCTGAAGAGACTAATAACACCAGTAGAACAAACCTGATTTAGAAAATTTGTTCCATTCTGTCACTTTTCTAAATGGATTCTTTTTCTATGCAACGCTCTCTACATGTTATTTCTCTTGGACTATAAACTACATGCTTCCTAAGCAACTCTACCAGGCAACAGAAGACATTTTTTAGCTTTTTTTTTGAGGCCTCAGAAGAGGAAACCAGCTGGGGTAGATATAGTGTTACAATGACAGTCTTCATTTCCTCTCTGAAGGCGTCCTTGGGCACACTAGAAGTCTGGAGTAAGCAGTTGTTTCCATGATCTTGAATTGAACTCAAAATCACATTTGTGTTTGCATTTGCCACTTGCATTTAGATTTGAAGGATCATTTCAATAAATGAGCATCAGGAGGAAAGATTTGACTGTATTATTTATGTTTGGTATATTCAAAGGGTTCCAAAGAACATATTTCTTACTCCAAAGAACATGTTAATTATGAGATCAAATGCTTGTTTTGGAGGATGTCTGCCCCTTTGGTTGTGATTTCTTCCCCTTGCCTTTGCTGTGTTAGCTATGGATCAGGTTTTTCTTGTAGTGGTGTCTCACATTTAACCAAATTCATGCAGTACCTTTGCCAATTTATGCAAGAGTGCCTTATCTAGAAAGACAGTAAATTTTACAGTTCAGTGAATTCTGATTGCTTTATTTCGGCTGTCATTAATGGTAACTATTTAAGAGAGTATGTCTATTTATCATCATTAATTTTAAGTCCTCAAACAATCTTTTGCCATTTGGCCAACCCACACGATTACAGCAGGTTCATAAAACAACAAAATCAAACAGCAGTTTAGACTGTGGTTAATTCTCTTCATGAAACCTTCCCATCTCTAGCAGCTCCTGCTCCCAAACCTAAAAATTCATAAATGTTGCAGAGGGTCAAATACAGATAGAATTCTCCCAAAGAATGAGTAAAATTAGCAAACCTCAGTTTTAATGTATTTGCATATGAGCAGCATGAAATGACAGATGTATTATTCAGGATACTGGTCAGAAAACCTTGGAAAAAGCAACTGAAGAATGTATCCTGAAAAAGAATTGGAGTGTTTTAAATAATTTGTAGCTGCCTTACAGCCCAGTATGAGGAGAACTGGAGTCTGTACCAATTTTTCCTGAAGGGTTCTGAGAAGAACCAAGATTTTCTGCAGCCACTCAAATGTGTTTCATTCCAAACATTCAATTGCTGGAAGCCTAAATCTGGTAATAGTGATTCAGCAATGAGATTTGAATATGAACTGCTCCATCACTCATGTCTTCTTTAGTACAGAAGACAAAATATTAACAAGTAAGTGCTTTAGCCAGTTCATTCTATATTTGAGAACCTCTTGGATCTTATAACATTGGGTCTACCTCCTCTGCTGCTTCTGAATCCACTTCTTGCTGTGAAGAGTTACTGCAGTAACTTAGAACTGCTCAGGTAGCATTAACTTCCAGTCCTATTTGTGACATATCTTCCTCTGAACTGTGAAATGAGAGTTCCAGACATAGTCATGATGCCTGGCTCTGCTTCTTTGGAAAGCTGAATATAGCTTTTGGCTTTCTCTGTACTTTTTTGGTGGTTGGTGACCAAGATGGCATTATAACATCTATCATTACTGATTGCATTTTATAATCACTGCCATTCTTACAAGTGACAAACATAACCTAACTCAAGGAGAACAGAACCCAACTAGAAATAATTTTAAATTCTGTGCTGCCTGCTAAAGAGTAAGTTGACAACTCTTGAGAGAAAAGAATAGTGCTCCAAGACATGCTTCAAAATTTCCTATAAGCAGGGGATATTTTGAATAGCCTGTAACTGGAGTTTGCTGAAAAACAGTTTCAGAACATAAACCTGTGTGACATCCAAGCTCTGATTCATCTCTGGTGATATTTAATGTAAGTACACTCAAACAGCAAAATGAAACATATGAAGTTGCAAACATCAGGATCAGGTAGAATGGGAAAATTATAGAGACACTGTCTGAGAGCATGGGAATGATCTCAGGAAAGTCAAAACCCAGTTGGGATTAAATTTAGCAAGGGAAGAGAAAAGCAACAAGAAAGGCTTTTACAGGTATACCAGCAGAAAAAAAAAAGTTTACAGCACTTCATGAGACACATCCATGAGGGCTTGTCAAACTGGCTGATACCACTGAGATAGAACTTTGAAATACAATCTTTGAAAGATTGTGTTGATCAGAAGATCCTGTGAATGGAAAGAAATCCAGTGTCACTCCTGTTTTCAAGAGCAAAGAGCAGGACCTGGGGATCTGCAGGCTGAGCAGCTGACCTCGGTTCCTGGGAAGGTGTGGGAGCACATAATTGTGGAGGACATTTTAGTAAGAACAAGGTGATTAGGAATAGTCAGCACAAAAGTGGGAAGGGGAAAGTCTTGCCCAAAAATCTCATAGCCTTAAGTAATTAAATGACCAGCTCAGTGTGTGAGGAAAAGACAGCTGATATTCGTGGTCTTGAGTAAGACTTTCAGCACTGTCTCCTGTAACTTCCATGGAAATAAACTCTTGAAATAAGGACGAGATGAGCGAGCAGTTGACAACAGCCTGACCTACATGTGCTTGAAGGGGTGTAACCAGTGGTATGAAGTGCAGTTACTGGGTGCCAGTGTCCTCTCCATCAGTGTACTACTCTGTGGTGCATTCTGAGCCCAACACTCCTTAACTGAACCCTGAGCATCTCAGGTAGAAGCCGGTCCTGAAATCAAGAGCGATCCCTTCAAAAATGTTACAACTTGAGTACCCTGGCTCTTGGAGCCCAGGCTGGCTCTTGGAACTCCGGCTCAATGCCTGGAGTGGGGAACTGCCTTGGTGTGGGGATTTACCAGAGGCAGAACCTTTAGAAACACTTGCTCTAAGATGCCAGACACAAGCCAAAGGACCAGGCAGAGGAGAAAGGAGAAGGCTCTCCATCTTGAGGTTCCACAAGAAAGGACTCATTCCATGTAAAGCGATCAGAAACAAAGAGCCTTGGGCACGCCTGTGCAAGGGGCTGAGTTCAGATGCAAGTCAGGAGGTGGATACAAACAGCTAACCAATAGGGAATCCTCAGGGGCAGAATGAGGGGATTATATTGAGTGTCTGGGGCCAGTTGGGGTAGGAGGGTGGAGAGGATGGGTCACATGGGCCAATGGGGCTTTCAGGAGTAGGGGAATTCCAAAGGGATGTTGCAGACAGGGATTGGCCCGACGTTTAAGTGGCAGGGAAGGTTAGGGAACAAAAGGGGCTGGGTTGCTTTGACAGGCAGGGAAAGAGATGGAACAAGGGGCGCAGAATGGCATAAGGGACAGCTTTGAGGGAGGGTAAAACCAGGGGTAAACCAACACAGGGAGAACATGGGGGTACAGCAGAATGAACCACTTAACAAGGAATCAATAAAATAAATTCGAACCACAATGCTTGAGCTGTGAGCCATCCCATGGGAAAAAACAGGCAACTAGAAAGAGTGGATCTGTTTGGGGCTGGAAAAGAACTGTATAGCTTTTCTAAATTTATTATTTTCTCCTCTTTGACCTTACCAAAGAAATGGAACCAGATGGCAGTATGTATCAAGATCAGATCTTGTATCTATGTATCTTTTTTCCCCCACCATTATGCATATACACTGTATCATTGTATGTTTGATGTCTTAATTTGATACTAACAGCTGTCAAGCACATGCTGCAGGTACAACATTTCTAGAAATATATGAATTTAGAGTTGTTGCTGCTTATCCCTGTGTTTCTTTCTGTCCCACAGAAGATGTCTGTCTCAGCACTGTTATGTTGCATGAGAAAGTAAATCTTCAGGTGTAAAAAAGTTGTGAATAATGAAAACAAATGTGCTGGTAGCTTGAGTAATTATTAGGCATTAGTGTGTACATAGTGGTCTACAAAGCAAACTATGGGGAAAATTATGCAAAAGCTAAGGCTTTTCTAGGAATCCTCTCATTTTTGGAATTCTTAACACCAAAATATCCATTGATCAGGAATCCTTCTTGCCAGTGCTTTGGCTACCTCACAGATGGAGGTGTGAGGGAGCAGTGTCTCCCCACAGTAAGGATTTTTACTTCTGCCATTCTGCTTTGGTTAGCTATGGACCAACTTAATACACTGCGTCACTTGTGTGAATGTGATGCTTTTTTATTCTCAGAGGGCCAAAGTTTTAGCTTTTCTTAGTCTTCAACTTTCCAAAGGCTGTTCCAGTTCCATCTGTTTCAACACTCTGCCAAACCAGCACAGCTCTTGACTTGGTAAGGCGGAACCACTCATCTGTAATGAATGCTCCACAGTAGTGCTGCCACTTTGTGGCGCTTGTGGGTGTGAGTATACATTACTTGAACCCTCTCATGCTTTCCACAGCAAAAAACAAGAAAACATTTCATCCTGTTCAGGCTGGCCATAAATGTGGTTTAACCCACATGGTTTGATTTTTTTTTTAGTTTCTGTCTTTAGTTTCTTTCACATGCAATTACAGGAAAGGTATAAAACACATACTAGTTTTGAAAGTTGTCTCAGCTGAACAGATCTGGCTCTTGATCAAAATAACCTATTAGTTATTGTAATGAAAGAGTATTAATGTAAAAATACTTACCTAAAAGAGTTTTACTTTTCAGTGTTCTATAATATAATATTAGTGTATATAGCTCTGTTTGTTTTTACTAAACAATACTTGACTGAACTCAAAGTACTGCTTAAGGTGTCCTTATATTATAATCAAGGCTTTGATTCTACATCTATTTTTGTTTGGTTTTTTTTGTATGTTGGGTTTTCAGGAGGTTTGGGGGTGTATGCTTTTGTTTTCTGATGCACTTAAAGTGAAACTTAAATCTATCACAAGATGCAGATCTGAGAAATTAGTACCACATGGCAATATCCTGGTCCAGAGATATGATGAGTTGGGGAGTGGGGGTGGTGTTTAGTGCAAGTGTAAACATTCATAAAATTTCAAGAGTGCTTTCTCAGTGGAAAAATAAACAAACCACTGGTGACCTGAGTATTGTAGCTCCTTTTTCATACTTCTCTTGCAGAATTCCAAAAGACAGGATGGAATTGTGCCAACTCTGTTACTGCTTTGCACACATGAGCTTTGATTTGCTCAAAAAAGAAGTTTTCATTAAAAAAGGAAGTGAGGTTAAAACTGCTGCTCCAACTAGGAGTTAACACAGACTCCCAAGTATTTATAGTATGAGTGTTAAATGAATACTTGCTCACAAGCCCTCTGACACACTGAAGCTACTCATATTTTAAGTGTCCTATTTCAAGACATATTGTTTCCAGACACATTGCAGAATTTCTATTAAGAGCAGTCAAAAGAAGCTGCTGTCTCATTTAGCTCCTATACAGTCCACCAAACAATAGTAAATACATGAGCTGGTACAAGTGCCTGAAACAACTACGGGGAAAGCAAGACTATCTACATGAATACCTTGTCTTGTCCTCTGTTCTGTGTGTAATTACAGTACCATAGACATACACTGAAGTATTTTGGAAATATTAACTATCCCTGTTATCTGTGTGTGATATGTTTATCTGATATGAGCAAAAGGTTTTCCTGTGTCTGAATACTTAGCTCTGCTGTGTTTTCTTCATGGATGAATTTCTAAGCCTACATCAGTGTAACACAAGCAATGCAGACTGAAATCATGAAGGAAAATTCATGTGGAACAGTCTGTTAGAATGACACCATCATCAAAATGGTTGAGAGGTGGTGTTAATTTCCTCACTGAGGAGGAAACACTGTGTGCCTCCAACTTCTTTCAGCCTTTCCATTTTTGATTCACAGTATATAGAAGGAGCAAACTTTGCATTTTGAAATCAGAAGAGGCAGGGAGACACTCAGCACTTGTCTCCTCATCCTCTTGCATCTGCACAAGGATCAGAGAGGAACTTGGTCGTAACACCTTTATCTGTCCTGAAGTGGAAGTGGATCAGTTTAACAGGCTTCAGATGGTTCTCTACCTCTGTAATGGACATGAAACAAAGAGTTCTCAATGGCCAGTTTACTTAAAATACATCTCATAAGGTGTAGGGAAAGCCTAAAGATTGAGGGTCATATTCACATTATCTGTGGGTGTCCCAAACTGAGCCTGTCTTGCTGCAGTTTAGAAACTTCAGGCATTAGTCATCTGAAGATGAAGCTTTTTTGTTAAGCATCTAGAATAGCTTGCAGTGTACAGAACTTATCTCTGACAGGCTCTCTCTCTCACTTCATTGGTATATCAGCATTTTGTCAGCTGCTCCTATTCAATATTCTAGTATTGTTGACTTGTAGATCCTAGGTGTCTTTCTTAACAACTTCAGCTACCTTGTACCTCAAAAAGTTTCCACTCTTGGGCAAGGTGATGACATGGTCCTCATCATCTCTGTTTGAACGGTGGTAGAAACAACAGAGGCAGACTCTTTTTAGAGAGTAAAACAGAGCAAAAGAATAAGTAGCAGCCAAAAGATGCAACAAAGGAAATTTTGATTGAGCAAGTAGGGGAAAAAAAATCTTCACCATCACAGCAGTTAAGTCCTTGAAGAAGTTGGTGAGAGGGTTTGTGGAATCTCCATTCTTACAATCGTTCTAAACTTGACTAGATAGAGCTCTTGACAACATTATTCTTCAGGATAGCCCTGCATTAAGCAGCACATTGGATTAGATGACTTTTGCAAGGCTCTTGCAAACTAGTTTTACCTGTGATTTTTAAAAAGGGAACTTAAAATTGGGTTTTGCATAATTAATTTGTTTCTGAGCCTCATTCTCAGTGATGTGATCACAGAAAACGGCAGTCAAAGATGAAGAAAGCTAATATAGTTAATTCTGAAAGACCTGGATTGTTCTTGGCTGTCTTAATCCCTTGCTGTTTGTGAGCCTTGTTAGAATAATCAGAGTCCTGATACGCTGTTATACCCTACAACCATATGGAATCAAATTACCCTTTTCCACTTTATATGCTTGTCTAAAGATAGGTCAAAGGATATACCCTTTTCTTTATCCATTTTTTGCTTTTTCCTTTTTCCCCTTTCCCCTTTCCCCTTTCCTTTTTCCCTTTCTCCATTTTTATTTCTCCATTTGCCTCTTTCTCCTCCCTTTTAATTTCCACTTCTGTTTCTTGTTTTATTTTGTTTTGAAATTCTGTAGAATGCCTTTGGGAAAATAATCTTGGAGTAGAACACAGGAATATGTTACTGTAACCTTATGATTTCTCATCTTTCCTCATGGTTCTGCAGATCATGAAGCTCTTTAAACAATGCTCTTTTCCTCCCTTTCCAAGAGAGCAGACATGAAAAATTTTTGAAATTTATGTGCCTTCTTGCTCTCTGACCTTTCAGGGACTCATGGTCAGGCAGGCTAAACTGACCACAAACTCTGTGGTCCATCCTTCTCTGCAGCTGTTTGCACTCAATATCAGAAGGATCCCGTCACAGTGACTTGAGTCACAAACTTCAGCTGTTTGGACAGAGGCAGACTGTACCTCTGCATTAACTCAAGCAAACCTGTTACTGTCATGACTGTGATGGCATTTGCTCCTGAGTTATGGTCCTTCTACTAATGCACTAGATAAACTCTCAGTATAAAAAGTCTCCCATTTCAAGAAATACTTCTCAAACCAAAACAGACCTGAGCATGGGCACGTATCTCAGGACAGAAAATGAAAAGCTGTTGTATTAACTATATGACTAGCAAGACCAATATAGTACATAGGACCAATTGAATTTTTTTGATGTCCTATTTACATATATTTTGAGTTTTGCAAATGGAGGAGAATTTCCCCTCTGTCTAACTCAAGGACCTAATTTGTTACTTGGAATTAGTAATTTTAAACTATCCTATTCTATCTGATAGGCTTGCCTCAAATTTAAAAAAAATGTCAGACCCAGAAGACTGTACTAAATGGGCCAGAGTCCTAAAATATCAGTGACTATGTGAGCTAAGCTGAGACTTATTGTTCTTATTCTGTGTTATTCCTGCTATATGCATGTCACAGAAAGTAGCATTCTATTTTTGGGTAATCACTGAACATTATGAAGGGTTTCTACCTGCAATATAAATGGAAATTTTAAACTTAAAACCGACAATGAGTCCTTGCTTAAACTGGTGCTTTATTTAGCTCTTAAAAGCTAATCTCAGCCCTGTAGGGTCAAGGCTTAAATAAACAAAAAAGAGTATGCTGTAAGATCAAGAAAGCAAAAACATATTTCTTCCCTTAGAGGCCAAAATTCATAAAATGCAGTAAAATCTCGCTCAGTTGTACTGTCATTGTCTCTACTGCTTTCTCCTCATTTTAACTCAGAAACAAATACACCTGTTCTTCTTTAACTGGAAATCATTCTGCTGGAAGAGACTTGGGTCTGGATTAGTTGTGATATAAATCACTAATAAATTCTTATGTATATTTCTCATTATATAAAGTTTTACAGCCATGTCACCTTACAAAGAATTAGTTGGCTGAATTTTATCCTCGAAGACTACTAATTACTGCAATTAAAAAACTCTTTGTGTTTTCTTATTAATCTGATTACACATTGCATGTTTCTCTAGATACAAGAAAGTTTTGACGCTCTGTTACATGAATATATTTTTCATTCATAGTTTTTCTTCATTTTGAAGCTGTATCATGAATATATGTATGCTCTGAATATATACTTGGCAAGATGTTACTGTAGTTTTCATTTTCTTGATAGCAGGTGTAGACTGTCAGAGAACACCAAAGGCGGGCCGCTCTGCAGTGGTCAGGGAGCTGGAAGCCAAACCTCTGAAAAAATGACCTCACCAGCAAGGACACGGTTCCACAGAAAGAAAGCTAAATTATCAGAGTAGTTTGTTGGTGGCACCCAAGTTCAGCCAAGAGTCTGTATCATTGCACAAGTCCACAGTGATGAGGAGGCCAGAAAGTCAAGCCAGGAATACAAGTTTTTGGGTAAAGCCCTGGGTCTGAGTCAGCAGGACTCATGGCTGGCTGGACATGGAGTAGCCAGCTGCAACATAACACAGGCATGGGCCAAAGGCAAGATCCTCAGTTTGAAGGCAACTGCCAAAAGAAGGAGTGAGGGAAAGCCCTGCTGTGGCTTCTTCAAACTGTTTTTACAGGAAATGTTAAATGCATGAAACCTACACTGTCACAGAGCAATGAAGTTTCTGTACCTGCTCTGGAGGTGAAACTTTGTTACTGACTTGTCTTCAGATTTTAACATTATAGTGGAGAGCGCTGTCTTGGTTTCCTGTCTGGACACAGAATAAAAAAGGTCCTCCTAGCTTTTACTACAGCTGAAGTGATTACTTACTGGATGATGTCTAAAATTGTCTCAGAGAGAACAGTACTTTCACTGCAGGATCTTTTGATCCAGACTTTCATTTCAGGATGTTGCCTTATTATTAATCTGTGCCTATCGTGTGCCTTTGTAGCAGAGAAGCAATGGTGCCAGCAGCAATTCTTGTCAGATGGAAATGGCAGAAGGGTCAAATATAAGCCCTAACAGATGGTCCCATAAGATATTCCTGAAGCATTTTGAACTTTGTACTGCTTGAACTTTGTCTCACCTAGTTATGGAGGAAGGTTTGAAGGGTTTGTGGTGCAGGGCAAAGCCTCACAGTAGCACAGGCAGTTTATGATTTGGAGATGGAAAAGCTTAGAGAAGTCACTATACAAAATGCACTCTTTTACACAGTCAGAAGTTATTCTGTCATTGGTGATGATGATGATGATGATATGAAATCTTTCTGGGTCCTGGGATTCCCTGTTCCATCATCCTTTTACAGGACTATTTATGCTTGCACACTGAGAAAAAAATATGCCTATTTGCCAAAGCAGAGAACTAGATCTTTTCTGAATTTGCAAAGCTATTTCAATGATTAAAATTAATAATTAATATGGTAACTAATATGATAACTTCCAACAAGAAAACCTACAGAGACCTGTGTGCAGCTCATAATGACTTTGGGGTACCATAGCTTACCCTTAGATGCATGATATTTTGTCCAGAGAAAACTATGTTGCCTTCCTATTAACAATAATTTGGTTTTAGTTTTGCTGCCTTGCATCTGTTATTTTAATGTGGTCAATAGTAGAAATTTGAAATGCAATGGCATATGTTCCTTGAGAACCTCCTTTCTAGGCAGACAAGAAAAATAAAGGTGGTTTGAAATTCTCTTTACTCTGTCTGACAAAAACCCAGTGGCCTTGTGGCAACTGCAAAACCTGATGTATTTCAGAGATCAGTTTTGTCTGTGTTCATGCTGTCTTTTTTTCATGCCAAGGGTACTGACCAAATCCATTGTAACTGTCATTTATTAAACTGTACATTAGGAAAAGCATATGGGAATAGCCACATTGTTCAGAGAGAAATTGCTGTTTGTAACTGCTTCCAGCTTGCTCTTTCTCTATATTAAAGCATTTCATGCTACAGCCAACTGTTCAAACATATAGTTCTGTGTATGTAGAACACTGACACTTTGAAGTCTGGATCATTTCAAGACATACTGTCCTCTGCTTTCTGAACTCAGTATTACCACTGGCTTCTTTTTCCCCTGATTGATTTGAATTTCCACCAAGTGAAGGCAGTTTTGCAGTAGTTGAATTAGCACTTCTCCAGAAAAGTTGATTGCAATGTGTTGTATGGAGAAAGTAGTTTTATTTTCTTAAGAATTTCTGTAATGCCTCTGACCCCTGGCCATAAACCAGCACATTTGTGAGGGGGGGTGTTCCATGTACCCAGAGCGAAGGTACACAAGTCTGACACAGAGGGCAGCCGTTGATCTACAGAGATTAATGAAGGAAAACTGCCTTTGGATATCTGTCAACTTCTAGAAATTTTTCGTTGCAGCAGATGGTCTTGGGTTACTACTAAAGGAAATGAACATTAATTTGGATAAACTAGATGCTAAAATTCATGCAACAGTATGAATTTTTAAGGTCTTTTTTTTTTAAAAACAAGGACTTTATTTAAAACATGGAAAGAATACAGCTCTTGTTCCTCCAGGAACAAGCTGACCAGTAAAAAGATGTAAGGATTCTGCAAGATTTAAAGGATTAATTTTCCCAGTGGACAGTATATTCCATAATTACTCATTTTCTTGTGCTCTGCCTTGGACACCGGCCACCACTGAGGACTGAAGCAAACAGATGTCTTGTGAGGTAGCAAGAGGGTGCCTTCTTTGTTGCTCACAGAGTATGGCTCACATTGTGCAGAAAAACAGCTCGCACCTGCTGAGGCTGTGCTAAGGATTTTATTTACGTCTTTTACTTCCACTGTAGTCCAAATTTGGTCCAACTGCTGCTGGATATATTCGACATTTGAAACTGTGCCAAAGCCAAGGGAAACCTGCTATGATTAAACATAATAAGGGGTTTTAACTTGTAGCTTTGCCTTCCTTAAAAAGGTTTATGCTTTCCCCACTTATGGGTGTCACTACAGAAAGGTTGCAGAAGTGAGAAGAAGCTGCAGGATCTTCTTTCTATAGATTTAGCTCTAGATAAAGTCTACATTTGCTTTTCTTAGGCATTTCTGATACTCTTAAAAATGACAATAGCAATAATAATTTGTGTTTCTTTTTAATGTAAAGTGAAGCATTGACCTTTTCTCAACAATTTTCCCACACTTATTCTGTAAGATATGAAATTTTACTAACCCTTGGAAATGTGTTCCATCATCTCCCAGTTCATTTGTGGTTCCAGAGAGTCCAACTCCTACCTCTGTGACAGCCACAAAATGGAAATTTCTGTATTATGGAACTGTCCTGAAGCCTTGAACTTGAGATATCCACGTGAATTGAAAAAATCAGTTACAATTTTGTGCCTGATTTTACATAGCAGGCCAGACCCATCTAATGAAGCATGACTGTGTTTTGGCAGAAGTTCATTGGCACTTGCATGTTTTCTATAATTTTTAATCAGTAGGCTTTTTAAAAAACTTGCTTCATTATGAAAATCCTCCTCAGAACAATTAGGAAAAAGAAATTAGAGCTATGGACCTGAATAATAGGAGTAGTCTATGTGGTATTTACTGTGGGAGATGAAAATTCAGGCCAGCTGAATGCTGAAATGAATACAAAAGCAATGGAAAACTGGAGCCAGAGGGGTTGAAATCTTTGCTGTTTTCTGCAAGCTTGGATCCTAAACCAGCACACCAGTGTGATAAAGCCAAAGTAGCATCATGGAGACCCAGCACTGCCTTGAAAACAGAAACTGCCAGAGAAAAGAGTAAGGGCAGATGGGATTTACTAAATGCTGCCAATTTTCTTTCCAGCTTTGCCAGTTAGTGACTGTGATATGATCAAATTGTTGCAATCTATGAGTAACGAGTGGTTCAGTCATTCTGTGTTTGAGCTGAAAAAGTTCAGTAGACACTGGAATGGTGTTGACAAAATTTGTGTTAAGACTCTTTGGAAGATGGCTTCATTGCAAAACAATTAGTGCTGTCCAACATAATTATGAGTGTTTTATACAAATTGCTATTAATTCCATGGGTGAATATGGATTCCCTGCTATATCAAACACATACAAATTTTTGAACAGAGACTTTTTTTTAATGGCTGGGAACCTTATGAATACTGTTAAGATCAAAAGGATTTTCATAAAAGATATAAATCAGAGAAAACATTTTCAACTATCTATGTGGAGAGATTGTGAATTTGTTGCTAAATTCTGTTTTCAGAAATTCTGATAAAAGTTTGAACCTTGAGGAAGAAAGGAGAAAAAATTGTCTTAAATGAAAAATTTTATAAATATTAGAGAGGAATTTTATTTGGCCAGTCTTGAATTTTTCTATTTCTATAATCTGCCATGTAAAATGACCTCATGAAATTTGCCAAGTAAGTGATTCTTTGTGTTTTATTAATAATAAGCCTAATGATAACCAAAAGTCTGTAAGATGTCATTGTCTGTCTCCCTTAGCTGACTTATATGGGAATTGTGAAATAACTGGAAAAATTAAGAGCTGATTTGTCTTTCTACATTATGTTGTACAAACAATTTTAATTGCATACAAATGAGATAAATCTGTAATGTACTGCAAATTACATATCTTTTTTTCTTTAATAATGTAATGGCCATAGAGCTCAATTCAGAAAGCCTGGACAGGATGTTTGGATGTTGGTATTGCTGTCTTTGTTAAAAGAAGTTATAAATAAAGCAGATAATCAAAGGCAAAACATTCCTATGGTGACTAAAAAGTAGACAAAAAATACATGGACCAAAGGCATACCACTGTCAGTGTTTCAACCATTTCAGCACAGTCTACAATCAATCAGAATACTCAAAAGTAAAAAAATTGAGTATGAGAAAGACACAGAACTTCTTGAATGTGTCCTGAAGAGGGCCATGAAGGTGACCAGAGGGATGGAGCATTTCTCCTATGAGGACTGATGGACAATTGGGGCTGTTCAGCCTGGGGAATAGGGAAGCTTTTATGGCATCTTCCACTACCTTGAGGAGGCTTAAAAGAGAGCTGAAGCTTGACTTTTTACGAATGCACTTCATTTTGGGACATGGTGAATGCCTTTAAGCTAAAAGAGGGTAGGTTTAGATTATATATCAGCAAGAAATTCTGCTCTCTGGGGGTGGTAAAGCACTGGCACAGGTTGCCCAGAGAAGCCTTGGATGCCCATCCCTGGAAGTGTTCAAGGCCAGGTTGGATGGGGCTTTGAGCAGCCTGGTCTAGCGGAAGGTGCCCTTGTCCACAGCAGGAGGTTTGGAACTAGATGATCTTTAAGGTTCCTTCCAGACAAAACCATTCCATGATTCTATGATATTCTGCCTCTGAACTGTATAAAAATAAATTAAAAAAAAAAATCCTATCACAGTCAGACACTGAGGCATCTCAGAGCCCCTGTCTCTCCCTGGCTAAATGCCAAGTTCCACAGTAAATCCTAGTAGCTCAGGGATGGGTGCTGACATGCAGTTTGGTTTATCTCAAGAAAGTAAATTCTTGCCAAGTAGTTTTGCTATACATTTGCTAGTCTCACTGCTGGCTTTTCAAAAATGACAACATATGCAAAAGTAGTGAGAGTATTGTAACATCAAGACTTGTTTGGAAAAATACTTTGCAATGTTTTCAGTAAGATTCTGAAGGATTTCTGGGAGTTACTAGTTTAAGGGCATGTATTTATTTCTGTAAGGTTTGCCTCATTTGTATAATTTTCTTCCTCCACATTCTCCATGTGCTTTCTTTAATGCTGTTTCAAGGATTAAAACATTTTTAATCTTCTTAAAAAGTATTTGCTTGGTCATCTGCTCATCTTTATTTTATCTGTTACAGGTGACAGAGGGGTATCTATTCTGAGGCTTTTGAGATCATACTTCTTCAAGTCTATCTCTCGTATACCAGCAAAAATCTCATATCATGTAGTAAATCTAATATTGACAAGTTGCTTGATAAACTGTTAACAAGAAAACAGAAAAATTTTACTCCACAGTCCTTCTAAAACAATAATATTTGTGAAAGGAAAGCTAACATAAATGCTATTAAAGTCTGTCATGATTTGCTTCTGCAAAATGTTCTGGACTATATCACTTAGAGTGCTGTTAGTATATACAGCCATATCGAGCATGTTAATTATAAAAAAACCCTCCCTGCTGCATGGAAAATATTTTCCATTATATGATCCATTCCACAGTGTGCAGGATGAGTGATGAAATAAAAGTCTGATTTCCTACTGGTTGCAGTCAGATTAAAGAATTACACGAGGATTAATCAGTTCTGTAAAAAGCAGAGTAACAACCAGATTCACTATTAGCCAGTATCACAGAGCTGGACAACCTGTCTGTGTCTAAGACAGGTAACTATTTCAGTAACTCTTCACACAAAGGTGCTTTTTCTTTCCATTTGAAATAAAGAATCCTTTAGCCTTTAGCTTTACTTTTGAGGGAGTTCCTGCTGCCTATCAGTAGGATGTCTGTTATCTTTTCACAGTAATGCTATTGGATAGGATTATTTTGCTGCAGCTATGAGAAGCTTCATGAGATGTGAACGTAACATAAATTTAACCAGAAAATACAAAACTGTGTTGTCAGGAACAGTGAGGATATCACCAGACAATAGGAGGAGAAGATTTTCATCTTTTTAAAAGCACAAAGATGCTCAGCCTTTTAAATGCTCCATGAGTTTTGATCGTCCAAGACTTGTTTTGGAAATTTCACATTACTTTTCTAATAATGAGATGATCATGAATAAGAAGACAGGCACAGCCACTGCTCAGGAGAGTATTTGAGTATGTCTCAATTTTCAGAAACCTAAGTACTCACATCTGTGGGGTGATGTCCCAAAAGATACGTCCCTAAGTACCATTCTGAACCAGTGTATAAAACACCATCCTGCAGCCTACTGATGCCTTGAGATGAGGCTTGAAAATATCGAGTTTCTTCTGAAACTGATAGAAGTCGAACTTGGCAAGCTGCTCCTCTATATGTTCCAGGATTGTGTTCATATTAATTATTAGGAGGGACAATACCTGGCAAGCAGAGACATAGGAATGTTTAGGTGTTAGTAGCCTTGGCATTTACCATGCCTGGATTTTCACAGCACTCCAGGAGACTGCAACATCTTCCAGGTTTCCTTTACTGCAATCCCTATTCACCTCATTTCCTAGCATTTGTTGCTTGCAGTTCCTTCTCATCTCCACATGCATTTCTATAACAGTTTTGTAAAGGTTTCTTCAAAAGAAATTCTGTCTACAACTCTTCTGCTCCACCAAGATTTTTCTAAAGTTTTGTTACTTCTTTAGCAAATTGGTAGAGCAGGCTCAAGTCTGTGCATTAAAGTTTGTGAAATATGGTCTCAGCATTCTCATAGTGGAGAAAATCCCAGCAATATTCACAGTAACCTATCAGTGAGAAATGGCAGCTACAAAAGATTCTTTTCTACCTGTAAAGCAAAATAATGGAAATGTAAGTTGGAAGGAAAGGAACTCTGAAGATCATCTATTGCAACTTTCCATTAAAATTATGATTATTATTACTAGATCAAATCAGCTTTGGCTTAGCTGGTTAGCCTTGAACTTCCTAGATGTGATGGGCCTACTTGGAGACCAGTATTTTAACCCTTCTAATGGGTTAATATGCATGGCACTCCCTATAGCCTGGCAATTGAAAGGAAAACATTATGTTTCTTGGGTAGGTGATCCTGCAAAGCAGCACTGGCAATGTCATCCTCTGCTGTGTACACTGTTGCTCCATTCCACCTTGACGTAACACTGGATTCCAGTCTGTGTTAGAAGGGTTTGTACTCTAAGGCCAAGGAAGAAGTATCTGGTTTTATTATCTTAAGAAGTTCCAGTGTCAGCATTTAAGAAATGGGAATGAAAAATGAACTTACATTTTAGATACATAAATGGTGTAATTATTTCAAGAGAAGTTACTTTTATTCTGTAATCAAATATTTTCTACATTATCTACTTATTTCACTGGCATTAGAAAACAATTTGTTGTGAAATGTGTGCATGGAGAGTATATTAAATAAGCACAAAATTCTGACTGCTTCTAAATATGATTTGCAAAATCTGTGCTTAAAAATCTGAGCTATTAAATGTGATTGTAAAATAAATAGTTTTGCTCCTCACAGCCTTTATCACCCTTAGCATGCTAGGGACAAATGAAGTGTCTCTTCACAAAAAAATATTTAAAACATGGCAGTGGCTCCTTTTTTTAACAGATCTGCACCTAAAAACACATCTTTCACAAACTGTGAAGCCAGACTGCTGTAAATCTAACAGTTACTCCATTGATCAATGTAAGGAATGGAAGAAATTCCTCTGGAATGTAGGAAACTCTAGAAAGAGAAATGTAGCTACTGGAGCACTTTGTAGAAAGAAAACAGTAAAGCAGTGTGTGCTTTGAAAAAAAATCTCATTTTCTTGCAATCATAATTTGAATCTGATGTTGATTGAGGTATTTAACATTTAGATGATATGTTTACCAGATGATACTTTGATGGGCTTCATTTTTTGAGCTAAAACACATTTTGTCATAAGTGAATCTGATTCACAAGTTAAAGAATAAATTTCCATCCATTTTTACCATCAAACTGAAAACTGAGAAATTAATTTTAAACTGTTTGTCAGGAGCATGGCTACCATAAATATGTATGATGAAATTATAAAGACATGAATAAAAAAGTGAAGCAGGATTATGTTTTGGTGTCCAGTTAACTTGCTTCCTCTTTCAGCTTGGGATCCTCTTGGAAACTAAATAGAAAAATGTGACAAATATTCAGTAGTCATTTCAATTTACCTTTCCCTAGCTCTAAATTGTTAAAAGTTGAAACTAAATGTGTTCTGTAAAGCATTATTTCTTTTCTGTAGTGGAGAATGTTTAGTTCACTGAAGAGAATTAACTCTGGGAAGCATAATAATGGAGTAATAGATGCACTATAAAAATCTCCTGTGGATTTGGTTATATTTCAGAGTTTCCAAAAAAAAAGAAATTGAAAGAAAAGGCTGAAAATCTGTTAGCCAAGTAGAATAATTTCAGTAGTGAAGACCCAATCCTCTGAACGAGCTGAAGGAGTTATAATTTCACCTGCAAGTAGGTTGCAGAATTGGGCAACCCAGGAATATCCAAATTCAAACATTAATTTGAAACACATTTGAACATTAAGCTCATTAACCAAGCTCAAGACTCAATCCCATCATATTGGCTCTATGGTACCAGCAAGGAGACAAACAATTACTGGCAAACTGTAAAGGAATTTTACAGACTCTACAAAGCTAAACTGGAAATTTCTGCCTTAACATTAGGCGATGAGGATATTTTTATACAATAGCAGAAACCTTGGAATCTAAATTTACTGTATTGTTAAACCATGCCAGAATTATAATCCAAAGACATTTGGCATGGCTTCATGTATTATTTTACAACGAGATAATTTATATCAATGCATCCATTAAAATAATTATTTCTGAATAATAAGAATTGTGTTGCACTGGTTTCATCAATTAACAAAGGCTAATTAAAAAAGTTGTAAAGCAAACACAAAATGGGTGCATGAAAATAATCACAGTCCACAAAGTATTTCCAATCCCTCTTGAGGGATTTTCTTTGGCCTCAACAAAGTCTCCTTTTTATTCAAAAATGGCACAGTCAGGTAATTTTATTGGTGATTACAGTAAGCAAATGCTTCAGTCCTGTTAGCTCTTAATGACCCAACGGTAAAGTAAATTTTCAAAGGAAGCATGGTTTTTTCCAGTTGTCTGTGGAGGGTATGTGCTTTGTTTTTCACTTTTCAGCATATTATCTCTCTGCCTTGTGTCCACTATTTGTGGTTGGGTTGGGTTTTTTTCAGGAGAGAAAACCACAACCATTTCTACTTGAAGAACTCCGCATCTTCGTGTTTGTTGCATTTGGGTACAGGAAGCATGCCATGGAATTAGGCTTTTTTTTTATTCTCTTCCACTACTGGACTAAGTACAAATACAAGGACCATTTCAGACTTGTCTCTGTGAAAAATGAATGAGCAATAAATACCTGATTTTTAGTATGGAATATCTATAGCTGCCACTTAGGCAAAACTGGATCAAGCAGCATAACGCCCTGCTGTTAGCAAACACTTCACCACTGCTTCAAAACTAGACTGAGCGGCTCTTGTTAAAAAAAAAAAAAAATCAGCTACCACATACTGTTTTAATGTTTAAGGGAATTCCAGAGCAGTTGCATAATTTGAATTAATTTGACACACTTCCATGTTTTGTTTCATGTAGCCTCAGAAAGAAATTTTTTATCATTATATAGTGACAACTAGATAAGTTAATTTTTTATAAAAGTGTATTTTTATGTAGAAACCTGTCTATACACACATGTACCTCAGCAGCTTTGATCAACAGGAGAGTTCAGGCTTGTAGGCTTTTGGTGCATCACCTGCTATCATGGTTAACTGCCTGGGCAGTCTGGCTGCTGGCACAGCAAGATCTATTCAGTCTTTGGTTTTTAGACAATTTCTCCTTAGTGGCACATTATGTTAAATAACATAATAATTATGTTAATGAAGTGGTGCTTCCAAGTGGGAAGTCAATCAGTGGGTCTTTTCACTATGAAAAACATTGAAAGTAAAGGACAAAAAAAATTGGGGAAAATAAATGTAGTCCATTTATAGGTTGAAGGGGACCTCTGGAAGTCATGTGGTCTAGTCTCCCTGCTCACCTGTTGCCCAGCATCATGTCCAGAACATTTTTTAATATCTTCAAGGAAGGAGATTCCACAAACTCCCTGCATGACCTATGTCAGTGCTTAGTCATCCTCAGGGTGAGAAGGGGCTCCCTCATGTCAGAGGGTTTTCTGCGTTTCAGTTTGTGCCCATCACCTCTTTTCCAATCCATGAGCACCCCTGAAAAGAGTTTGGCTCCATCCTCTTTCCATCCTTGCTTCATGTTTTTATATAAATTAGTAAGATTATAATAATAAGTCAGATCTGTGTGTCAGTTCATTGGCACTTTTTTAAGAAAGTTGCCTCTAATAGCTACAAATATAAGAGACTTCAAAGGATCCAAACTCTCTTTCCTCCAGCCACATTTCCTCTGGAAAACATATGTGTGAGTGCGTGTAAAAATATGAATATATATAAAGAAACTCTGTCAGGTTCTTTACAGATCATTCCTCCTTTGATTACAAGGAGTTCTTTGCTACATCCTGAAGTCTTTGACACTGTGATCATACCAGTGGATGAGGGTACCACTTTCTCCAAAGGTGTTTATGAAGAAAAGGAAAAGTCATAAAAGGAAGGACAATGGTGAAAACATCCATTCTTTTATATCTACATGTTGTCTATTATGTTGTCATTCAGATACAGCACAACTTCATAAGTAGATTGTTTGTTACTAGCAGATCTGCCACTAACTGTGTTTCTAAGTAGATATTACTTTTTGTAATTAATAGCAGTTACTATTAACCAGCAAAAATTGCCAAGTAAGATGCATGTAATAAAGATACTGGCAGTATTTCTGGTATTTCTTTTGAACACTGTTTTTCCTGCTGATCAGAATGTGTATCTTTCTGTTTGTTCCCTTTCAGTCTGGCACAGAACCTCTGCTGCGACACAGTTCTAGATATCTACTAAGGGGTTTTTAAAATCTGTCTCTATTTTCTGGCCTACCAGAATTCACTGGGTTACTTCAGATCACTGCAGATGTTCAGATTCCAGATATGAGAGTGTAGGCAAATACATTAATATCTGTGTGACTTTGGCTATGTGGTCATGTAACAGAACCACAAAATTTCAGCTGCAGAAAGAGACATCCTGTCAGATCCAAGATAAACCTCTTGCCCCATTGAGTCTGAAGTCCTGTATTTGCATTCTATAAGCCAAAATAATTTTGTGATTCTTTTCCTTACTTCAGAATAACAGAAAAGCCCCGACACATGATCTCACAGGCTGTATCACTCAGTTCCAAAGCAAGCAATGCAGCTGCAAGACAGACCACTGGGAACTGACCTGGCTCACAAGGAAGCTAATCCATATGGAAAATTTCTTGAGGATGGATCTTTCAATCTCTGCATTGCAAATTTCAATGTTCTGTTTATACCCCCTGCATTCAGCTGCTGTGATCATGCCAAATTGTAATTTATGTTTCTATGGAACATACTTAGCATTTTAACAAGAAGGTGATGATTAAATAAGAAAGTGATAACTGATGCCTACAAGTTTGGATTTGCCATCAGCCATGTGTTTCCATATTTGTAGTCTCAATTTGGGTATTGAGTGGCTGCTGTATTATGTAAAAATTATAATTGCTGTACTAAAAGCAGCAGAATGACCATGATTCATCCCATGTGAAAATTACTTACACTTCTTTTTTTGACTGTATGTAAAGAGCTCCTGAGAATCAAAAAAGCTATTTAACAGCAATGTATTTTCCTCAATTTTCATAACTGTTTCAGGTGTAACCTACTACAGCATGATTCTGCTGGTCTTTGAATACTTTTTATTCCTGCTGAATTTTGTGCACAGAGTAGCATGTACAGAGAGGGTCAAAGCTCACAGAATGTAAACTGAAGCCCTAATGTTCAGCCTCCAGGCAATGAACCAGAACATACTGAGGTTTTTGTCGGCAGCATTTGTGACCTGTGGACAGGTTATCTCTATGATTCCAGGGCAGTCGTGTTAATTGCCACATACCTAGAATAGTGTACGTTGGTATTACTATTCAATGACTAGACTAGTTTGCAAAAAAACAAAAAAATTAAACCATATAAGATTAATATTCTTTTCAAAGACTGAAAAAGGGGAGGATAGTTACATCCTGTTCACCTTAAATTTTCTTGATAGGTCTGCAAATGTAAGTAGGGAATGGGAAACAGGAAGGGAAGGTTTGGAGGGTTACTGTGACTTTTTTGTTGACAAGAATGTTGACAGACTCAGAAGAGGCTGAAGACTTTGGTGCCTGTTGGCTCGTACAAGCTCATTGCTGCTCACAGGTCTGACGGTATGTGCTGCATGTGCCAGAGAACAAGAATAAGCTGTGGTACGCTCTCAGGGAAAAGGGTGACAGCACTGCCTCTAAGATTTGTCATAAAGCTTGCAGTTGGAAAAATGCCTCCTGAAACAGCAGCTCAGCACATTGGGATGGCATGTCTTTGTCCAATGGTCTTGCCAAGAAGCTGCTAAATAAAGATGAGTTGGTATTTGACTATATAGGGAATTCTAGAGGAGGAAGGTGATTCCAGGTGATGGTGGAAGAAAAAGGAGGTGAGAGCAGACAGCTGAAAGGTCTGGAGAACTTACTGCTCAGAACATGGAAAACACAGCCTTTAGGCTGCATGAAGCTGTAATTTCCAGTACCTGGAGACTTCTGTTGGAGTCTGACCCATCAAAAGGCATGCTTTAATTCAGACCTAATTAAAATTTTACACAATATAGTTGTCCTATTACTAATACACAGCTGTGCTTATCATGAGTGAAATTGGTGAAACCAGTCTTAAAATACAAAGGAAGGCTCAGACAGTGAAAGTATAGAGCAAAGCATATAATCAAAGGCAAAAAATGCCAACAGCATTGTGCTTTGTTGTTTATGGTGTTTCTTTTTTTGACTTTCTGAATCTTCGGTTCAAACGAGCATTAAGAAAAAACACAGTAAATTCTGAGAACATCACTCTTTCTTATTCTTATCACAACACTAATGGCCTTGAGAAAGTAACCTTTGAAATTTAAGCCAAAAGAATAACATTTTGTGTCAACCAACTTTTTAAAAGCAGAAGGCCAATATGCCAACACATTTTAAATGGATTTATAAATATTGGATGCAGATGTAAATCAGTTATATTTTCCAAGTTAGGAACAGCATGCAGTTGAGACTTCTCTGGGAAAGACTTTCAACTGTATATCCAGTATCAAGAACTAAGAATTACTGGTGTATGCTACTTTAATCTCTTTCTATATTTTCAGCTCTTTTCTCAAATAACATTTGAGTGAACTAAAAATATAGTATTTACCAAGACTAAGACTTCATCTATTCTCTAAATACTCTGGAGGAAATGAAATTATTTTTGGCCAGGCATATGTAAAACATAATATATTCTCTGTGTGATTTAAAAAAAATATTCATTTTCCCCCTTTGTTTATACAGCTTTAAATCCTGAATAAAATATAACAGATGTTTCAGTTATTCTAGACAGAAGTTATTGATTAATTCACATTGTATATAAGCAGTGGAGAACTGCTCATGAAGTCAATAAGCTGTGCACAGAATTAGTTCAGTAATTAGTAACATCAGAATTAGTTCAGTAATTCTGCATGATAGTAGACCTGTTAAAATTAATGTTACCAAGCTGGAAAATGCATTATCTTCTACTTCCCTTTGAGTCAGTGTTCTTATGGTTAATTGTGATCTGGCAATCTGGTCTCTGATTTAGTCATCAGGCAGTGATCAATGATGTCACAGCTAGATAACTCAAGATTTGATGCACATATGTGTACATAAAAGGTCTTAGTAGCATGCTTGATCCTGATTTAAACAGTGAACTGCATTGCTAAAAGGTCTGATCAATAGGGCTGTTCCAATGTTGCCGCACGGTTCCTGCCATATTTCCGTGGAAATACACAAGAGAAATGCAGCTTTGAATCAGGGTGAAGTTTGTTTCATCTCTCTCAAGTTTCTCAAGCTGCTGGTTGATACAGCATTTTGGGTCTTGTAATGATAGGTAGACAAGGATGGAGTGAAAAGGGGAAATACATGCCTGAAAATCCAGCTACACCATAAGGAAAGACTCCTGGTCATCATCTACATAGAATAACATATTTCATAGCATGGTCACTTTCTTCATGATGTCTTTTTGGAAAAAAGTCAGCAGTTTATGGGTGTTCCATGGTAGTATGTCAGTGAAAATATAAAAAAATTATAAATCTTGTTTGTAGAACTGATTGACACTTTTTGAAGTATTTGAAAATACAGCAGTGAGTAGGTCTATATCTGAGGATTTTATCTGAACTTCCAGAGTTTCTGGTTGTGAAAAAGTCCCAAAACTGGATAATGTAATGTATGAGACTGTGCACATTTGAAGCTGTGTAAAAGTAAAGTTACTGCACTGCATTCTTCATGTGTATGAAGGGGGTAAAATACCTATATCCAGCATCTCATTTTTTACTTCAATTGTGTTCTAAAGGAAACTTATATGTTCTTGTTAATAAAGACAGCAATTCCTCTAAAAGATACTTGACAAAATATTTGTTTATGAAGTCAGGTAGGTGAAACCAGATTTACTTGGTTTACTGTTGCATGGGACCATGTGTGAGGTCCCTAGTGGGAAATCTGTGGTTTGTACGGAGTAAAGCAGTTACTCCACTGAGCTGAAAGAAAGAACCCATTATATTTGTGTTTAAGAGGATATCTGTCGGCAGATATTACAGTGATGCTTTGAGTTTAACTTGGTTTCACTAGGAAATAATGCACATAATATTGCAGCACGTGTCTGTGCAAAGATTTCTGAGTCTGCTTTGAGCTTGAACTTCTATGCACCAAATTTGACAAAGACATGAATGCCTGATGGCCATTAAATCCTTACAAACCTCAGATCAGGAACAGAGTAAAGTTGGGAAACATACTTGTGCCTCCACTTAGAGAGGGATTGTTTGAAAAAGCAACATATTTGCATAAGAGGCCTTAAATGCTGGAAAAGCTTTCGTGAGTGCTTACCCTTTCCTAGCAACAGAATCCAATCATAACACAAAATTCCAGGAATTTATATCAAGTAATAATTGTAAAAGCAGAAAGTCTTTCACTTAGGACTTTAGCCAGGATTTCAGCCTAGAGCTTTTTGACTAGAGATGACATTTTTATGCTATCTTGTTTAAAATCAATCAACTTTTTTTAAAAATTCAGTGTATTCACTGGGGAAAAGCAAAAAACTAGGAGCATAATAAAAGCATGTGTGATTTATACTAAGCTATAAAAGTACTGTAACACAGCTCCTGGGAAATGAAATTCTTGGGAAACAGGAAGATGGAAAAAGAAGGACTATGTTGGCTAGATTTTATTTCTGCGTTCTTACTGGTACATTCATGCTATAAAAGCATTTAGTTTTCAGAAATGTTAGTGTTCAACACAAGACACTTCTAGTATTTACTGTTCCCATATCATCTACCTCACAATCTTGTTTAACTTCTCTGAATCCTGGCTTTTTATAAATCAAATCTATTAGCTACTAAATCCAATAGTGTAAAGAATACATGAGAATACATTTAGAAGGATAAAAATAAATTCTAAATTTCAGGTGCATAAATTTAAGAACATTTATGAAAGGGATGCTCCTAGAAGAAAATAGAAGTCCTCCTAAGGAATTGAAAATGAAACATTAGTAACAGAATATCAACTTCTGTTGCTTAGCTTAAAAGAATGGATAGCTTAGTCATCTGAGAGAGACACACTGTCCACCAGGTCTCAAAGTGCTGTGGAAGAGTCAAGGATGCATAAAAAATCCTCTATCTTACCGGGTTTATAGCCCTTAATTTTTAAAAATAAAAACCAACAATAGCAAAACCCCAAAACAACAAAGTCTAAAACGTAACCTCAATTATTGCAGCAATATTTATCTTTTTCTGTTCTCACCTAGTCTGAACTGGAATGAAGTGATTTTCTACTCTCAGTTTAGATGTGTGAGCAAGGTCTTATAATGCTGAGCCTAAAGCTCTGATGCTGTGTTATAAATGTATCAGCCCCTATCACACAGAGACCGTAGAAGCTACAAAAATATCTATCAGCACTTTGTTTCTTTCATGTTCCATTCAAAAACTACTAAAGGCACCCTTTCCAGCCATATTGGAGATAATGCTTGTCCTTGGGCGCTCTTGGGTAGGGTCTGCTTGCAAGATCAAGCTGCACACAGCATACAAAGTCGGCCTGAAGGCTCCCTGAACATAAAGACTTTTACTGCTGTGATAAAACAGATGACAGTGGTGTGGGCAGGGAGCATGGCATCTGTCTCCTTACACAGGCACTGACTATGTACATGATTGCCAGGAGCAGGATTCCCTGATGAGAGAGAGCTTTCTGGTTCGTTCGCTGCCAGAGGAGAAGCAGGAGGACATGATACTCATGGGAAACACAGGGAGAAGGCAGTGTTCAGGTCATTCAGGTGTGAGGAGCAAAGGAGAATTTCTGGCTGAAGGTTTCTAATTTTCATTGAGCAAATTGTAACTCACAAATCCCACCTGTCCATATCCTTCTTATGCCCCTGTTCTATGACAGACCCTTGCAGTGGAGACAGGGTCTGGCAGAGACAGCAGGGGCAACTGCAGGAGCTGCTGATTAAGTGTTCTCTATCCTTGCTTCCCATTCAACCTCTTTATATGGGATGAGAATTTATATTCAGGTCAGTGTGCCAGACTATGCCAGTGTCTGTTTTTCCACATTTGGGCAGAGACTCTCTGCTGGCATGTACAACTGTTAAATCTAAGAGCATCAGCTCTCTCAGCCAGAATTTTTTTTTTTTTTTTTTTTTTTTTTTTGCAATGAGAGTGTTGATCATTTTCTCCCTTAAAATTCAAGACAAAAAAGAGAGAGGGAAAGAGAAAACAAGAACAGCAATATATCCCCCCCAACCCCCCTAAGAAAATACACAGAAAACAATGTACTTTGTCTGATTTTCAAGGTCATTGTGAAAGAAGAAGGGTAGGGTGATAATTCACATCTGCTTTGTTAGACACGTAATGGAAATTAAAACATCCTAGCTTAGATGCTGTAAAAGAGCTTGCACAGCAGACACTGGTGATTCATAAGCAATGTTCTCCTCAGCCAAAGTTCCCATCTGATTTATGAAGTGCTGTGTTGCTTCCTAGTGGTGAAATGCAAAAGCTTCTGCTCTCCTGCAGTCATTAAGGGCTACTTGTCTCTCCAGCTGGCAATCAGACTGCTCACTCACAGCTACACACGTGCATCACCACAGACTTTATTTCATAAAGTCAGTGTCCAACCTGGTCACAGGTGCCTGCTATTGAACAGCTGCAATATTTGATGCAGACTCTGTAATTCTTACGCAGGTTAGTTTTGTTGAGTTATCTTTAGGAGTCTGGATGTCATAACAAGTCTGGAAATCTTTTTCCATGAAGGGCTTCTAGCTATTTGCCTTTGCTTTTTCCAGTAATGCATATGGAAAATATGGAATATATGGAATATGTGCAACTGTAAAGAATAATGTCTTGAAATTGATGGGCCTGGCACATCCCCAAGGGATTAGCATGAAAAAAGGATCCCTTTCACAGGTAATTAAATGGCTCTAAAGGCCTCATAAGTAGACTGTGAACCTTGCATGGTAGGAGTAGAGCAAATCCACACACATCAGGGGGCTGCAAACTCAGAAAGAGGAAAAGGACTCTGAGTTTCCAGATAGTGCTTTCAGTCTCTTGACCTGGTTAACAGCTCAGTTAGCTTTGCCTCACTACTGGAGTTGAATGGCTAAATATTTCCCACTTTTTCCTGTTGTCCATTTGTAAGGAAAGAAGGACAATGAATATTTAGTGTATATGCTGTATTTTTTATTATCTACTGCTGTGGCTCAAGGAAACAAGTGTGTTTAAAAAATAGATTTTTGTCATTAGAAGAGAACAGTTCATTGAGTACACATTAAAAAGCCTTGGGTTTATGTACAAAAGAAAGGTTCCCAAAAATATGTAGTAGGTCTCCTAGTAGAACAACTGACAAAACAATAAGAAAATAGTGCAGTATTAGATCAGGGGGAAAAAAAAGAAAACCAGAAAAACTGATTGTATGGAAGACACCATGTTGGTGGCGGTGGTGGTGGTTAGTTTGAAAGCATTGAAATGAAATATAGTTTCTCAAACAAGATAAAACGGGGACTGGGGGGAGCCCCCAAACAGTATTTTTTGCAAAATAGATGTTTATTTAATTGTCTATATTTAAGCTCTTTAGCCCAGTAGAGGGCAGAATGACAATGACGTTAAAGCAGGAGCAGGAGGAAAATGCTCGAAAGCGGTTCTCTCAAGGGAGTGCCCGCCCTGCCCTGGCGTGCCAGTGAATATCCCAACCCCTGCTGGCTGCAGCCCGACTTCCAGGTGTGCATCACCACCAGAAAGCGCTTCTGAGGTCCCCTGAAGCATCTGGAAGGAAACGCTGCAGCCTTTAATACCAACATATTCTATCCATGTTTTCCAGCAGTGTATTAATGGCAGCTAAAAATGTGTTCAAGCACAGTTAACGCTGTTTTTTCTGGTAGCAGCAATGATGCTGGCCTCTTCCATTTCATGCAGCACATCTGGGACTGTGTTACAATATTCCACTTCTTTTTATCTCTGCAATACTTGATTAAATTTTATTCATTTGGTAGATGTGGAAATCCTTCTCTGTTTTATGGTATTGCTACGAATATTTCTTGCTAGTTCAAAATAAAAGTACTTTGGCAGCAGGGAAGAAGGAATTCTCTTACTGCACATAGTAACTGCATTCTGTATAAAATAATGTTCTGTTAAAGTTACAGCATCTCTTTGAATGCAGAGTAGGGAGAGCAGAGGCACTGCACCACTGAGACAGAGATGGTTTCTTTATGCTGCTGGAAAGGGAGCTTACAGCCTGGAGTTGTGATTATTTGGATGGGAAGAGGACAGGGAAGCAAGGTCACCTTGGCTCAAGTTTACAGACAAAAGAAGTGCCTGATCTTGGCTGCTCTGAGCCTGGTTTGGTTATGAAAGCCTCAGTAGAATACTGCTTTTATCTCATGTCATTAAAAGAACATGGAGAGGAGCTCCCAGCAAGGCTCATGTAGCAGTGGACAGCAGTGGAATGAGCTGTTCTTACACAGGATGAGAGTCCACGACCATGGAGTGAATGGAGTTTTACAGGCATGGGCCAGGGGCAGCTCAAATAAAAATGTCTGAAGAGGAACAGGGGGAAACACAAGGTGAAGTTAAGCTAGAAACAAAGGGAAAATAATAATTTTTTTTCATTCGAAAGCCAGCACCCATCCCACTCCCATCTGTGTGGAGCCTCCCAAGCCCTCCCTTGAGCGAGTTAAAACCAGCTGTCATAGTCTTAGCACAGGGTGGTTAACTTCTTACATTTAGCAAATAGCAGTATGCTAGAGCATGTTATTCTGACCCTTATGTACCCATCATGGTTCATTAACCTGGTGCAGAATTGGGCTAAATGTGCCAGCTGATATACCTGAATAATTTTTAACAGGCATTTCTAGCTAAAAACATAACAGAAAACCTAAATGGGACAATCCTTAAAATATCAGCTGAATTAATATTATTGCTAAAGTGTAAGTGGTTGGGGCCAAATACGACAAACATCTGTAATTTCAGTCTTTGTATTCATGTAGTTGAGATAGTTCAGCTCGAGCATCTTCTCACAGTGAGGAAGACAACAGCAGTGTATTTGTCTTGCAGCAGTGTGATTTGGGTTGATCTGACCATACCACTGCCAATCATGTTCTTTTGTTCAAAGGACTTGTCAATACTCCTTTTTTTCAGACTTGGAACATGGGAATTGCATATTTTAAAATTAGGCTGAGATGGGTAATTCTGTCTGTGTCAGAGGTGAGGGCCTTGCCTTTGAACTCTGCTTCCATTTTCTAGTGGTGAAACCATGGATAAAAGTGGACTGACAGTGTCCTTATCTGTAACCCTGTAGCCTTTGACTCTGTTGCAGTAGTTTCCCAAAGTCTGTGCGGCAGTGTGCTTTATACCACCTTTGAAGTTAAGTTGTGTTGAAGTGTGCTGTACCAGCTAGAAACAGGGACTGTGTATTCAAAGTTTTATATGAGCTCTTGAAGACAAGATATACAAATACCCTACTCCCCGTGAATATCCTCATGTTTTAAATTACTATTTGTAAGAAAATTCTTGATTCTAGTAGCTGGATTCCTAGAGTAGCTTTTAGTGTAGCATCCTGATAGCATCTTCTCTGGAGAAGAGAAAGATTTCAGGAAAATTTATAGCAAGTTCCGGTACCAAAAGGGGCCTACAAGAGAGCTGGAGAGGGACTTTTCCCAAGGGCATGTAGTGGTCAGACACATGAACTGAAGGATAGGTTTAGGTTAGATGTTAGGAAGATATTCCCTGATTAGAAGGGTGGTGAGGCAGTGGCACAGGTTGCCCAGAGAAGCCTTGGGTGCCTCATCCCTGGAAGTGTTCAAGGTCAGGTTGGATGGGGCTCTGAACATCCTGGTCCAGGTGCCCGTGCCCATGGCAGAGGGGCTGGAAATACTTGACTTTGAAGGTCCTTTCCAACCCAAAGAATTCTATGATTCCATTATGCAGCTTGATCATCCAAGGGTTTTGCATCAGGTCTAGCACTGGGGCTACCCTGATCCATGATGGAAAATATGAGGAGGAGGCAACCAGGATGACATAACACATGTGCACAGTCCAGAAGCAGCACTGTGGGTGCCAGAAACTGCATCTGAAAGGAGGCTCCTAACCAAAAAGTCACAGTGTTACAATTAAATTATATGAGTGTGGACCTTTCTCTGCCTCCATTCCCTTTTATAATATATAAATATTGTGTTTGTGCCCCAACATCTAAAACAAATGTAATAGGGTCCAAGCAAGTGGGGTTTTTTTCTTTCCTCTACTTAATCCCTTGTAAGCAGTGAAAAAGCATTTTAGATCCCACAGATTTGAAATTCCACCCTGCCAAAGTAATTACATGCAAAAATTGGAATAAAAGAAAACAAACCCCAACAACCTAACCCCTACTATTGTAGTCTGCAGTCTTGAAACACTCCATATACTGACTTACCAGATGACTTTTACTACACATTGGTGCTTCTCAAACGGTCCCTGAAGCTACTCAGTGGGAATGGCTAGCTATCAGCAAATTCCATAACAATTCCAACTATGACATACACTAACAAATAGTAACAAATTAAAAGTACAGCTCATAGCTCTAAATTATAAAACTACCAGCCCAATTTATGGGGTAATGCTTATTGAGCTAAAATATAGCTAATGTTAAAGCTGCTTCTGTACTATAACTTCCAGTCCCCCAGGTCTAGGAAGCATGGATATAAATTAGATGAATTCTGGACGCTCCCCAATATCCAATGACTTAGTAGTGTTTGAAACAAAACTATTCTGATGCAACATAGTCCTCTGCTGGCCTACAGGTAATTAAAATAGCATGGCATTTACCTATTTATGTAAGGGAATAAGTGAGTAGTTTTATTCTAACATTAATAAATGGAGCATTAGGGACACATTATTTTGTCATATATAATTGAAAACCTGTGGCTGTAGGTCTGAATTCTGCTTTTAACTGTGTCTCTAGGTCCTCATAAATCCATTAAGAGCTGGGTATGAGCCGTAAGTATGGAACTTGGCTGGACACTTTTGTTCCGTTTTGATTTTCTGCAGCGGACAGGTACAAGCTTCTACCCCAACCTCAACTGAAGTGCAGACTCTTCCTGGGCCTTCTGACTTATTTTACTCAAATGAAAATCCTGACTCTTTGCTGTCTTTGCTGCCACCTTTTGCAGACACGTTTTGTTTGTCTTAGAGGCTAAAAGAGCTTGTGTTTGGGGCTCTGTCTGTTACTGTTGGGTGAGTGACTGGGAAACTGCAACGAGACTGCAGCTCTGCACATTGTGTGGGGAGAAAGAATGGTTCCTTTCCAATCACTAGAACTTCCCTTGCGAATGGGAAATGTGAAAACTACAGTTGCATTTATTGATTTCTCTCCTAGGATGCATCCTGCTGTCCAAGCCTGATTGCTGAACATCTTAGCTATTGCCCATCTCCTTTCTTAGTCACTTTACCATGACTCTTTGGATGTAGCTTTGGAATCAGTGTACAGCTCCTATATTATCCCTCAAGATCACTATTTTCCTTACCTTCTTACCCTTGTGTAACGGCTTACGTATTTTGTTTGTAGTGCAGGTTTCTTTATGTGCTTGTATGTGTGAATAGGAAACATGACCCAATATTAGACTGACAATCAAAATATTGTTAGCTGTGTTTGGCCAGCAAATAAGTATATCCACTTAAGCTGTTGGGAAGGGGGGGGGAAAAAATCTATCTGGCAAAGCATTTAAAAGTGCCAAAGGGATTTGGTTTCTGGATGAGGAGCTAGTTTTTCTAAACAAAACATCTATAATTTCAAAAATATTTCAGGGCAATTGTTTCTGTATGAAGCACATCAGCCTTTTTATTTCAGTTAATGAGCTCCCTTTGGAAGTGTTCAAAAGGTGTGTGGATGTGGCAGTTGTGGACTTGGTTTAGTGGTGAACATGGTGGGGCTGGGTTAACATTTGGATTCAATGATCTGGGAGGTCTTTTCCAACGTTTTCATTCTATGATTATAAAGTACAGAGAATAAGATAGATTAGGATTTATTTCAACTGTGCTGTAGCATTTTTGGCACAGGAAGAACACTTGACAATTTCTTTGCAAAGCCAGTAGTACAATGGAAGACACTGCCATGCATATTCCAGGCTGGTACTGCATATGAGCAATGAATAACAGAAATACATTGCAGCTGAATAAACTATGTAGCTTTTCATTAGAACCAGCTTGCCAGTTTACAGAGCAGAGTAACATTCTTTTGTTTTGCCTGATTTTAATCAGGTATTTTAAGCAGTTTTTCAGTTCATTTTGCTTGTGGTGTTCAGATGGACTGTCACACCTTTTCCATTAATGATCCATTTGGATTCATTCAGCCTATACAGCTGTTATAGTCACAGGTAACTGAGTAAATTTAAAAATTGAAAGAGGATTTCTGTACAGATTGAGATCTGAATTGGTCATTATGATTAAAAATCTTTTCTTTTCTTGCTTGCTTTTACGTCTTAGAAGAAGAAAATTGGTTGTTGTGTTTCTGATATGTTGCTAGAGTGTGCCTCCCCAAATTTCTAGTTAAAATTGGGCACAAATATTTAGCTATTGTCATTGCTTCTTCATTACCTGGTGGGAGTTGTCTCTCTGGGCATGTTTGGCAGAGATACATAATTCTGCCTTTTTGCCAAAGTGTAAATACTCTCCTTACAAAACTGAGTTTTCGTTGCTGAATAGTATTTGTTATATATGCAGTGCAATTTAGGAGGTAAATGTGGAAATAGGGCATAAATAAAATCTAACCTCTGTTGTAGACATAGGTAACTGCAAGGGATAAAGCAAATCCACTGCAAATTTTATCCTGTTTTGTGAAACTGTGTCATGCTGTTTGTAGAGAAATATTGCTGTTTTTTTGAGAAAAAAAGGATCTCAATATATTTAAGAAATCAAGTGTTGCTCGTTTCCTACTGCATTCACTATGCAAGCACATTCAGCATTTTTTGCAGTTTATGGACAGCTGAAGTAAATATATGTTGCCGGAAATACTTGTTGCCATTCAATTTCACCAAATGTTTACATGTGCCTTCCTTTAGCATATGAGTAATCTCTATTAGTCAAAGGACAAATAATGACGTGTGTACATACACTAGATGTATGTAAGTTTAAGCACTACCTAGACTGTGGCCTGAAGTACCAGAAGTATGTTCCTGGTAGAACAGCACTGCATTTCAGTTTTTCAGGCCTTTCTTAAATCATGTGAATCAAATGGGCTGTGCACCTCAAGGACAAATAACACTTTTTTTTCTCGTGTACAGAACGAGGCTCGAAAGGACACCTTGACCTCACAGAGTTAATAGGAGTCCCTCTTCCTCCTTCTGTCTACTTTGTGACGGGCTATGGAGGGTTCCCAGCTTACAGCTTTGGTCCTGATTCCAACATCGGCCGACTGACCAGTGCTATCATACCATCGCCTTTCTACAGCGACTTTGCTATCGCGGCTACCGTGAAACCAAACAGTGATCGTGGAGGAGTGCTCTTTGCAATAACAGATGCCTTCCAGAAGACAATCTACCTAGGACTGAGGATTTCCCCAGTTGATGACAGCACCCAGAGAATAATCATATACTATACAGAGCCTGGATCCCATATCTCCCGAGAGGCTGCTTCCTTTAAAGTGCCAGTGATGACCAACAGGTGGAATAAATTTACAGTGACTGTTGAGGGAAATTATATTGCTTTGTTCATGGACTGTGAAGAGTATCAGAGGCTTCAGTTTCAAAGGCCTGCTCGAACCTTGGTATTTGAATCTGGCTCTGGCATATTTGTTGGTAATGCAGGAGCCACAGGACTGGAAAAGTTCACAGTAAGTGCTGTCTCATGAATCCACATGCCTCAGTGTTTAATGCATGTACTCCCTACCCAAGAAGTCCTGCTTGATGTGGTTATATCCCAAGTGAGGGTCAAATCATACAGCTTGTATTTTCCATAGCTAGCTAGGGTTTGGACAGTGAAGTTATATAACCTCTGATTTAATATACAAATGTTCTGAGAGCCTCAGAATTTTATTAATAGTCCAGATATTAAGCCAAATCTTCAGTTTGAATATAGGCTATATTATGTGACATACTTACTTTCAAAGTAAATGTGTCACATAATTTTTATAGCCTATCTAAGAAGGGCAGATTTCAGAGAATTAATTTTGTTAATTTTTGGGAATACTTTACTATTAAGCCAATTATTTAAATTGTTATTAGTTAGGTATTTATATTCAACATCAGAAGGAGAATGATGTCATCAAAGGGAAAGATAGTTGGAAGATAAGGGTGTACTTTTAAAATTTATTTGTTGTTTGAAGCATATCGGGCGCTTTAGGAAATAGAATGCGCCAAAACCTTTACTACAAGGCTCCCAAGCCTTCTTAGATTGAGTGCAAGCATCCTTTCTGTTGCATCCTGACTGCAATTTTCAGCCACTGAGAGCAGACACTATGTCTGAGATCAATTCTGTCAAATGGAAAGGAAAATGTGACACTTTGTCTGTCCTATTTTTGTATTTCCTATACTTCAGAACTTGTACTGTGTTTTGTGAAATTAATATCTCCTCTAAATTTGTCAAGCAGCAGCACAAAACAGAGTGGATCCTTTTCTTTAGGGAATAAAGGTGTTCTTTCCAAAATTGGCAGGTTGTGAACTCCACCTGGTAAGCAGCAAGTTTAATGTACTTTTATCATTTGTCTGACTAGTCTAAGCATCTAGAATCACAGAACTATATGGATTATCAGAAAATAAAGGGTGGAAAGTGATATGTAGGAAAACTGCATGTTGGTGCTACCTTTCTCAGGCAAATAGGAGGACTGGAGTATTGTGAATGCCTGACCACTAAGTAGGATTCAGAAACATTCAAGAAAAGGAATCCACTTTGGTATCTGTCTTGGTTTGAAAAAGACAGGTGTCTGCTAAGGAAGGCAGGAGCTTCCCCTGAAATGAAAAATGTAAAGTCCCTCCAGTTGTTATAATTTTGAAATTAAGGGGCTCTCAGGCAAAGATATGGGAGCAGGAATAACAGCTCCTTATTAGGGAAGAAAATAAAAAATAAAATAAACAAGCTGGTAATACAAAACAACATAAACAGAGTCAGAATACGACCTGACATCCTGTGGGTCAGGGTGTTGGTAGCAGCCCTATTGAAATGGTGGCTGCAGTCCTCCTGGAGTGACAAATGTGGTTCTGTTGGAGCAGGGATCCTGTAGAAGGGTGTAGTCTTCCTCTGAAGATTCAGTGGTGATATAAATGGGCCTGGTCTTCCTCTAGGAACCCCGTGGAGAAGAAAGCTGCTCCTCTGGGAATGCAGGGGAGCTGACTCTGGTGTTTCAAATCTCAGATTATATCCTGGTAGGAGTGCCTGGCTCGTCCCCCTGGGTGGAGCATCTCACAATAGGATGAAGTCATTTTATCAGTCATGCAATGAGATTCAGTGGCCCATTAACAGAACGTATCTCCCCAGAGGCAGGATTGTTTTGTGGAAGAGATAAAGAAAAACTGCCCAATTAACAGAAAATAACCGCCCCACCTCTAACAGATGGCAATAGAATACACACCCCCCACCCACATCTTGCAACCCAGGACGTTATCCCACCTGGAAAACACATGTGGTGATCCCTTGCTGAGATGATCACCAATAAATCTGTAAATATGATGACAGAAATGCATGGTCGATAACACTGTAATGCATTTCCATGGAAACAGGCTGTTCTGTATGCTATATTGAGTACATAAATTTCAGCCAATACTCTGAGTGCTTCATTAGCACTAATTATGACTTGTAGTCTAGGTTCCCGTGCCTTTATTTCTTCTTGCATCATATGTCACAATTGCTTTTGAGTAGAAAAACTGAATGCTTGAACCTCACTCAAACTCTGTTTCTATGCCAAGAACTGTTTACATTAATTGCCCGAAACAGAAACAAATCATAGCAGATTGTGCAAATGAATAGATGTCAGATGTTGGTTTCCTCTGGCTAATGGGAATTCATGTGTCTAAGGCTGTGCTTGTCAGACACAAAAGGACATAACTATCATCAGTTTTATTGAAACCAAAGGAAAATCTAGCCCTGATGCTTGTAAAGAAAAGTAGAAATCAGACAACAGCCAAGTATAGCTGAATCAGTGATGATGCCAGATGCTGCAAACCAGTTTTCACAGGGAAGGCGGCAGCAGCTATAAGACCCAGAGAGGGAGTAAATATCACATACCTACTACCCCTCTCATGCAGACTGGTCCATGATTTTCCTAGTTGGAGGAATCGGCTAGCAGTAACACTTGGGAAACATTAGAGCTTTCCATTTTACTTTATCATCCAGGGCCACAGATTAGAGCAAGAGGAGAAAAATGTGTTCTCCAAATGTGATTCACTTGTACTGTGAAAAAAAAGAGATCACTTCCAAGAGACTGCTTAATTGGTTGTGCCTCCTTTCATGTATGATTTTTCAGTGAATTGTTCAGTCAGTCTGACATCGTTCAATATCTGAGTTGCCCATTAAGTTTTGAGAGAAATGGGATGTTGAGATTACAGAGAAGGATGCTGCAGAAGTCCAGCAAACTCAGGAGGCACCAAGCACATGAGTTTCATAATCTTCAAAGGCAGATAAATTAGAGGATTTTTAAAGATAGAATCAAAAATTTTATTCTTTTCTAAAATATTCTAGGTTGTGTGTTATATAGAAACACGTTCTCAACTTGAATATCTGTCTTTGTGCCCTGTTGTGCATCATGTGAAATCTTGTAGTAAGGAAACATCCCCCACATTTCTTAAAGCACTGTGAGTCTTTGCGGAAACAATAGTTAAATTATTTAAATGAAATTGTTACTGCTCCTTCAGCATGTCAGACTGAGAAGTGCAGTTGGTGACTCTGAAAAAAGAAACATTTATTATCAGAAAATCCATCTCCTTTATTTCCATTCTGGAAAGGTTTTACTTGGTTTCTTCCTAACTCACTTCGTCACTTATTGGTATTCCTTTCCCATCCTTTGTCTCAATTTTTAGGGGTTTCACATGCCACTTCTGGAGCTCCAGTGCACTTCTTACCTAAAAAAGCAGAGTTTTTTACAGCATGTGTGACATAATCCAGGACTAGATTCTTCAGCTGGGGCACTAACAATGCAGTGTGGTGATCACAGTGTCACTGGGACGTGACAGTCATTATATTCTGGCAGCTTCTGTTTGCTCAATATTTTGCAAAAAAAAAAATTTGTGAACATATTTATATCTTAAATTTGGATTACTGTAATGAAATTTTATACTTTAGACCATTTTCCAAGTAAATCAGAGCACAATTTGGGGAATTTTGTTGCTTTATTGAATTCCCACCCCTCCACCCTCACTCCCCTTCACAAATGCTACTTAAAATATTACTTCCTTGAAATGTTTTTGGTGTTCCATGTAGGGCTCAATTCAACATCTGACAATCAAATCTGATCCAAGGACTACTGAAGATCATTGTGAAGATGATGACCCTTATGTAAGTATTCTTATAAGCACTACCTCAGCACCTCAGAGATTTCAAAGTAAATTTCTATTTGACATCTTTCATAACACTAAATATGGAAATTTTTTTCCCTAGGAAACATTGTATTGTACTTAAAACGATATGTGGGGTGGATTTTGTCTCCTGTACAACCCCCAAACCTATTTTTTCAAATATATAATTTTGTTTTGTCAAAAAGAGCTTTCAGGAAATGAACTGTGGCTTTTATTTTTCTGAAGGGTCATTTTCATGGAATGCTATAAGTACTGAAATAAGTTAACATCATGATGACACTGAGGCTTCACCAGCCAAAAAAAGGAGCATTTTTCTGCATTTAAATAGCCAATTCCTTGGAGATCATGCTTTTTCCCCTGACTTTTATGAATTTTTCCCCAATAATTTGCTTTTGCACAGGCTTCAGGGGACAGCAGTGGCAATGGCAGCATTCAAGAACATGACAGTTCTGAGGCACAAGAAGCTCTGGCACCTTCTCATCTTCCCATAAGGGTAAATTTATTTGACTTATCTACTTTAAAACTCTGGTTTAATATTACTCTTTTAAAGGGTGGGGTCTGGATTTGATGAATGGCTTTCATAATTGGCAATTTCCAAGGCTCCTACAGAACAATGTGCACCCATCCATGAGAATGATGGCACAGTGCCAGATAAAAGATCTGGTATATTTGATAATAATCAGCAACCAGATCTTGGGAAGAGTGTAATACAAGATTGGGAAAATACATATGACACTTCCTGGGAACACTCTCACTCTGCACCAATTTTTATCTCAGGAAATGCTTGTGCCAAGACTATATGTGGTTAGTAGAACTCAGCTGAGCTATTCATCTTTGAATTTCTTGCTCTGTTGTTTGGGACTTTTTTAACACATGAGAATTTTACTACCCTCTGATTCCTGATGCATAATTCCTTAGCTAATTTAATGACATGATTTGTGAAGGATGTGCACCTTTTTCTTGCCCTTCTGAACATGCTGACTGCCACTCTCATTTGGTAGTTAATTGACTGGATAACAGAGTAAACAGCCGTTTTTTACCATTTTTAGAGATTTCCAACACATTGTGTCCGCCCCACTTTTTGTACCTTAAACATTAAGGTACGAAGGCTTAAGGCCTTTTTTTTATTAAGGCTTAAATATTCTAGTCCGTTCCTCACAATGAAGCTTTCCATGCTTCTTGTGTCAAACATTCTTTTTTTTTTTTTGTTAATATAAGTTCTCATTGGTTCCTTTAGAGAAAATCAGTTGTTTTCTGAGAAATGTCTTCACAGAAACTATGCTCACATTTGTCTGATATTGTACACGCTTCAGCTATTTCACTATTGAATCTTACAGAACCCATGGGCAAACACTTTTTGGTCGTGATGTCCTGTCATTCGCTTACTGTGTTTCCAACCATTTTCAAACAAAGACTTCCATTTTAGTCATATTCACTGCTGAATTTCCTAAGAATATCTTCCAGGGTCATGAATGGAAGAAAACTTTATTTTCTATTATAGACTTCAAATTCTCTGATCACTCTTTTTCTAACTTTATTAAGTATTGACCCAGCCTCCTGCTCCTGATGTGTTTAAATAAAATTTTATTACTCTTTTGCCTTTTACATATAGCTCACCAAACTCATTTTGGCCTGCCTTGCGCTTTGCACAGAGTCACAGACTAGTTGAGTTTAAAAGGGACTTTTGAAAATTGCCCTGTCCAATTCCTTTTTCAAAGCAGAGCCAAATACAGCAGCTTGCTCAGTAAGCAGGTTGTTCAGTGCCAGTTGGTTTTTGAATTTCTTCAAGAATGGAGACTCCACATCCTCCCTGTTTCAATGGATGTTTTTTTCTGACACATAGCCTCAATTTCTTGTATTTCAATGTGTGTCCATTGTCTCTTTTCCCTTCACTGGCTACAGAAAAGGATCTGGTTCTGTCTTCTTTACTCCCTCTTGTGAAGATCTTCTACATATTGATAAGATAGTTCTGAGCCTTCTTGAGGCAGTCCTTCCTCTCTCATCTTTCTCCAAGTGATCAAAAGACAGGCAGCTGGCCCCAGATGGTACTGCTATGTGGGTAATTCCTCACTGGATACAGGATTTGCAGTTTACTTTTCCTGAATTTTTGCAGCCAGGTAGGGTTTTTCCAAATAGCAGCAAAATCACCCCAGCACTTGATGACTCCTCTGCATTTTACATCACACCACAAAATTTAATCCAGGAAATCTTACTGTGCCTTGACTTTTTCTCATTTGGATAAAACTATATCTCATTCAGAAAATATGTCTAGCTTCTTTATCCAGAAAAATATAAATTCTTTTAGCTATTGTTTTTAGCTTCTGTTTAAGAATCTTCATAATTACCACACTATTCAAAGTTACACACAGCAGTAGTAGAATTTTTGGCTTTTATTCCTCCTTATGAAAGATGTGATTCAATCCCAGCTGGCCACTAAGCACCATACAGCCATTTCCTCATTGCTCCACCAATGGGAGGAGAAAGAATTGGAAGAGAAGTCAGAAAACTCATGGGTTGAAATAAAGACACTTTAGTAGGCAAAGCAATACCAAGCCAAGCTGGAATGAATCAAGCCAAAGGTCCTACCTCAAAATACAGTCTCAGACAAATGTATATTGCTTGTGATTTCCTCCCTCTCTGTGGATTCTCGAGTGTATATCCCTTGCTTTGGAGGAATGGAGTCCAAAGGTACTGCACTATTTTTTGTCAGAATTATGGTTTGCTTCACAGATATGGTAGTTATGATTACTGTGCTTTAAGGAAGGTAATCTAGTGATTCTCCCTTTAAAACATGTGATAAGCCTTTACTCTAAACCATTCTTTGGGATTTTTTTTTTTAGCCTGAAGATTCGTTGGCAGAGCCAGTGGAAGCCCCCCCGACCATACTGGCTTATTTGGAAGAGAATGATTTCTCTGGAAATCACAGATCAGAAGAAACCTCAGAAGCAGCTAAATTTAAAGAACAAGGCACTGCTTCAAGTTTTGGGGCTTTTTTTTTTTTTGGGGGGGGGGGGGGTAGGGTCATTTACATTCTCTGGTTTTGAGTCTGTCACTTCCCCGTGTATGGAAAGCCACTGTCATATTTTGAGTGCTGCCAGGAAAGAAAAATCCTATGGTTTTGGACATCCTGTGTGCTAGAAAAGAACTGGCTCATCAAACATTTGGTCTTTCAAAGTGCAGTCTGATAAATTGCAATTTATTAAAAGCAGCAAAGGTAAGTGGTAGCAACTACAATCACTGTTCAAAACATCTCTAACTTCTCCCTCCATATAGGGGTTTATCCCAGACTCATTGTTAAACATGCAGAGAATGGATTTACCCTTCTATAGTGTAGAAGTTTCAGTTACAGAATTGTAGTTAATATTTTAACATCTTAAAAAAACATTAGTTGGATAAAACTAAGAAACTGACCTGAGGAGCTGCTGGGACAATCTATTAAAAAAAAAAAAAAAGAAATGCAAGTGTTAGGCAAAGGGAATGAAAGGAGAAAAATATCTTCATTCTGCTCAGGCTGGTAAGAAGCATGGCACCCCTTGAGTCCTACCTCTGCAAACTGTCCTGCTGGCTCTAAAACCACATGGCACCTTTAAAAGGGATCTAAGATGGACATTTATTTGACGACTTGGTACAATAAAGCACAGCCTTTCAGTAAAACTGAATCCTCCCAAGGAATAAACAACTATTTACTACTTCTATTTCCTCCAAAGGATGTGAATGTGCCTAATGCACCAGTGGGGTGTTTTGGGTGCAAGAGTAGGCAGCAAAGCAATGACAGCAAGGCATAATGCAGCAAGGAATCCTGTTCTCCACAGCTAGGACAACTTCAGGACACTCCTAGAAAACAAAAAAAAAAAAAGCTTAATATATTAATAAGGCCAAAGACAGTGTTGCTATTTTAACTCCACACATAGTTCAGATAGTACCTGTTGTAATTAACTCTCTTTTTTTTGTGTTACATGGATGAAAAATAGGCAACCATTAGAGTAGAGCTTGAGGAAAACATGATGATGCAATACAGTTCTGGACATTAAAATAGACATATTTTGTAATTTTACTCTCACCTTTTTCTTTTTTTTCTTTTAAAATTTTCAGAGTTGTAAAATGGCTAATATTAATCTTTTGAATGTATTTTAGTAATAATTTGAATAATTTCTTTTTTCATAAAACTAGTAGCATCTGTCTGAGCAGGTTTTGTTTTGCTCTGTCATTAATAAGTGATTGTTTTATTTAAATTTAGCTGTCATGGAAACTGGACAAGACAACAATGAGTCTACCACTGTCACACAGAAAATGTTAAGAGAAGAAGATGGCTCTGGTGCTGGTATTTTGCCAGGAGTAAGCAGAGAGGAGGTCTGTATAACAGGTGGATCACATGCCTTATCTTTTAGTCCCAAGAACATAAAAATCTGGGCTTTGAAACATATAGCATTTGTAAGGCAGTGTGTAACCTGAATTCTGTGTGGTTCTACAAATTAGAATTACATAGGTCATCCATTTGCAATCCTGTGAGCTACTGGAATACTTGCCCTATTTGTTGGTATGTTTCAAAATAATCATCTGGCAGTGCATTTTTTATTGATTAACATTCCTACTTCAGCAGCCAACACAGATTATTCTAAGCAAAAAATAAGTAATGACCTTTCCTTCCTCTTGCCTTGAGACTCCCACACCAAAAGTTCATTCTTTTTATTATTTGAAACTACAGTCATGACAGCTTCTTTTTGCCAGTAAACACACCGTGTCATGAATTACAGAAATTTAGAATAAAATTTCCACATCGTGTGTGTTTAGTTCAAGTGTTTAAGGCTGCTCCTTGCAGGGTCTTCTTGTGTTCCTGTGTTTACTGCGGTAAAATATAGCAAGAGGTGAGACCTTAAGTTAAGGATCATCCATTAGAGCTGACATAAAGAAGTTCTGGTATTTGTTGGAGAGCTTCCAAATATAATTCCTCTAACATTTTCATGCCTGCATTCTCATATTTTTAAAGCAGCAATTCTAGTGTTAGTTTATATAAATAAATAAACCAAATATCAGATGAGCTATTACCATCTTTTTTTTTTCATTTTGGGCCATTTTTCTTAAATAAAAAATCAGTCTTGATTTAGTAATTGTGCCACATTAAGCTTAAATCTGTTGTGACAAGTAGTTTTGCTACTTACTGATCTTTATAAGATTTCCTTAACTTTATTTCAATTTCTACATATTTTTCGTTACACAGATACCCAAGAGGATTATATATTATAATAATGACAAATCATTTAGAAAATAATAACTTTAAAGAGTTGTTACTGCCACTTCTCTCTCAGCTTTTGCTTTGTTTCATGCTATTAACCTCTGCTCAATGCTCCAATCTCTCCCTTTGCAAGGCCTCCTGTCCTTCAGGAGCGCCACCAGCACCTCCCAGTTTGGAATCATCAGCAAACTTGCTCATGGTGCATTCAATTTCTGCATCCAGATCACTGAGAGATATATTGAACAGAACCAGCCCTAGAATGGAGCCCCAAGGAACACCACTGGTGACCCATCACCAGCCCTGTTCACTGCAATTCTTAAGCTCTGTCCTTCAGCCAGATCTTCACCCAGTGCACCATGAGCTCACTCATCCCACAGCTCGAAAATCTGCCCCAAAGGATGCTGTGATGGACAGCATCAAAAACTTTACAAAAACCTAGGGAAATTACATCCACCTCTGTCTCTTCATCCTTCATGTGGGTGACTTCACCACAGAAAGAAAGCAAACTAGTTAAACAGGATTTTGCTTTGTGAACCCAGGCTGAGTGTTCTTGACAAGTGCAGTGTTCTTTAAATGCTTTTCAGTGGTACTCAGTATAATCTTCTCCTTGATCTAGCCTGAGTTTAGGCAGACAGAGCTGTAGTTCTGCATCTTCCCTTACACCCTTTTTGTAGACTGGAATAACAGTGATCATGTTCCAGTCAACAGGAACCTGCCCAGATTCTCAAGATCTTCAGAAGATGATTGAGAGGGGTCCTGCCATACCATCTGCTACCTCCTTCAGTACTCTAATACTGAATCAAGAATCCTGTTGTCTCATTCAGGCTATGATCCCTACCCACAGTTTAACCAAATAGATTCTCTTCTCATTTTTTTTTCCAGATGGAAAATAATTCTGTAATTAGTCCAGATTAAAAAAAAATCCCGGTGTTTGGGACCTTTCCTTTTAGCAAAACCCAGAAAGGTCTTTTAAAAAATGATCTTACAGTTCCTTCGCTGAAAGCTGTCATCCTGTTAACTTTAAAATGCTTTGAGATTTATTATATTTCATCCCTCCTAGTTTCATTAGCTGCCAATGGAACTCAAAATATTTCATTAGTGCTTTAAAATGTGAGTAAATTCTAGTGTTTCTTTCAAAACAAAATACTGACTTAACGTGTTTTGTTCTGTATACTTGTTTTTCATTTAAATATGTATTAATGTCCAAACTTCATTCCCGGAAGGTTTTGTTTTGTTCCTGGAATATCTGAATTATTCCTTTTGTTGTTATTACTTTCTCTTGACCAAATACTAATGTTTAGCAATATTTTAGTCTTTCTGTTGTTCATTTGCACTCTTTGTTTCATCTTCTGCCACTTTTTAACCAACATGTAACTCTCCTTTGATAGAGTAGTGGATCTTGGGGAAGTTGGCTAAAACGCTCCAAAACATGTGTATCTTAACTCTTGCAACGTTTTCCCTGGCAGACTGAGTATGTGAAAACTGTATTTTTTCAAATCTACACTATTGACTTAGACTATGCAGATTTATATGGATATGAAATTAGATCATGGTCATTTGCATCTAGGTAACCAGCTCGGAGAGCAATTTATTTTTAGGTGCATGAATGATCTTCAACATGGATTGCCTTTGCTGAATGGAATATACAGTTTGCATGATGCCTGTCAGGTTCTCGCTGCATAGAACAAACCAAGGCTTGGAGGAGAAAGGGAAGGGGGAGGGGGGTGGCTAGAGAGAAAAATGGGGAAAGTAATACAACACATTTTTCATATTTCACATTTTAATTACTCAGGGCCAGAAAGGTCAGGAAGTAGAGGACGGATCCACAGAGTCTCTAGGAGGGTCAGGAATAGAAGATGTGGAAAATAAAGATCAAGGACCTCCTCGATCTCCAGGGAAACCTGGGCAGCTTGGTCAGCCTGTGAGTATTTTTTCTCTGTTGAAGAGAACATGTATTTTAGAAAGGGTAATAGTGATCCATCACACATGCATGGAGCGCTGGAACTGCACAGCCTTGCACACTGTCACCAGTTACACTTCTGTGAGATGGGTATTAGCCCAGCAGCTCAGGAGGATCCTGCCTGCACTGCACACTTGCCAGGGGCAGGGGCCTGGTGGCAGCCACCAGAAAGCAAAGGCCAACAGCTGCTGTGCTGACACAGAAATGTTCTCAGAGCAGCAATTCCACCAACTCTTTGGGCAGTACTGCAGCACCCTCCCAGCTGTCATGTCTGAGTGCGGACAAAGGTGCAGAACTCACAGGCCTCTTTCAGTGGCTTCTCTATATCCAGGATGTTTCACAATTCAGATCCTTGTGAACCATCAGCACAAGATGCATGGGATTAAAGAGAGGTGCAAAACATTGCACTGTGCTTGATACAGTTCTGGTTTGTCATTTTGTCACTTCATGGCACATTGCAATTTAATTATTTGCTTTTACCTTTTGTTACTTCTATATTACAGTGTTTTATTTATCTTTCTAACAAAGATTTTCTATTTTAGGGCATTCCTGGTAAAAATGGGTCACCCATAAGTATTTTTTATACATATTTTGGTTAACTGAATTAATAAAAACACAACATTTTTTATGAGGCTCTGCTACATTGAGGCTTAAGCAGCAAAGTGTTTTCTTCATCTCCCCTCTTTAGAAGACAGTTCTGGTGCCATAATTGACACCCTCAGGTTGTTAAGAGAGCAAAATTCAGGTTTCTAAGAGAAATTTATGATTTCCCAGTTGCAAAGAAAGTAAGAGGCATGGCATTGCATAAGCAGCTGTACCAGGAATTCAGCTCTGGTGAAGTTGGCTTTTTTTTGCAGAGGAGAATTTCAAAAAGGGGACACAGTCAGACCCTTTCTAGAGGGGTGCTTCATTGACCCTCCATAGACACATGCTGCCATGTTGCCTGCTCCTAACTTCAGCTGCAATTAACTTTGTAGTTAATTGAGAGTACTTTTGAGTTAATTGAAATGTACCTCACCCCTTTAATCTTGCGCAGTAATTCAACTGCATCATCTATTCATCATTCCTGCTTTCCTTTCTCTGAGTTCCTCTACTTTACCCTTCTCTGTCACATTTGCTGTCGTCTTCCTGGGGTGTTCCTTTCCAGCTTCTCCAGACAACTCCCAGCCCTGGGTCAGTCCACCAGTTGCTGATAGCCTGCACATGCATCCTCTGTGTGAGGTATTGCCCAGCAAAACACACAAAAACAAACCTGTAGCTGTCACATTCCGTGCGTGTCTCAGCTGCTGTTCTGTATATGTCCACCACAGATGTTCTGCTGCCTGGCTTCTTTGTTTCCTTTCTCATTTGTTTGTCACTGCCACTTTGTGTATCCTTCCCTCTCCAGCACCTTACCACCCAGAGGCTGTCACCATTCCATGCCGGCTCCTCTTTTTCTATTCTAACGTGTGCCAGTGCCAGGAGCTTCCTGACCCTTCCTGCCCCTGCAATTGAACCTCAAATGAAACTGGTGTGCTTTAAGATATTAAAAAAATAATTCAGTGGTCATTCATGGGGTGCATTATTGTGCTCCTTCCTGAATGCTGCCTTCAAACACTGGTATGTTTAAAGAAATATAGCCAGGTTTGCAAACATTTAGCCAAAACTCAAGTTTTGTGCCGCTAGGGTGTTTTTGAACAAAAAGTTTATATTTTATGTATTAACAGAAGTCTGATTACTTTCATGCAGCATATCTTCAAAGAAAATTCGAATAAACCAATATGTCTTAGAGAAAATTCTTCAAATGTAATTCAAATGCTTCAAAACCAATTGTCTTCTCCTTGTGAACACAATCCCAATTTCTATTATAGACATTTTGTGACAGTGTCTTACATTTTTGTAGTTGCACTTTTGTCCATGTGCATCTGGTTTTCAGTCTTACATATACCCATGCAACTTTACTTTTGGTTTGATGGGGCTTCACTCATCAATGAAATTAGTGTGTTCTACAGTTATGTTAGCAATGTGTTTGCTGCTTTTCTATGAACCTGCTACCAGTTTCTCTACAGGAAAAATCATCATAGGAAAAAAAACATCCTTCAGTCTTAAGAGATAAATTTTTCTCCCTAATGACTTTATATAACCCATCTTTAAAATTAGGGCAGTCCTAAAACTTGTCCAGTAGAGTCCATAACCCTAGCTGTTATGATTCCCAAAATGCCAAAATAGTGGGAAAATTATTTATTTCCCTTCTGAATATTGTCTTGAGTGTCCTAACTGAATTCATAACCAGCCCCATTTTATAAGAGCACTGACTTTAAAGCTGGTGGAGTTCTTCCTAGCCAATGAATGAGCCTCTATACATATTGTATGGAGGTGATATGAAGATGTAAAGAGTAATTTGGAATTAATTTGACTGGTGAAGTTTAGAATGGAAAATGGGGTGAAATGCTATCTAGCATACCACACTGCCAGTCAGAGGCATCTTCAGGAAGGATACTAGTTTTAAAAGTTGAATAAATTCAAGTTGGTTAAGGAAGAAAAAAGTTTTAGTAGATGGAGGGAGCAGGCTTAAGTTAATGGTATGATTTTGTGCACTCAGAGAAGCAGCTGGTAGTAGTGTGTAACCAATACTACAGTTTTAAAAATCCTTGCCATCAGAGCTGTGGCAGTCCTGTTGGCACACTCTGTCAAATCCAAATGCAGCCTGCAGGTGTTTCCATCAGCATCCCCCAAATAGGCTTCTCTTCTCCGTGGGAAGAGTAGGCACATATTTGGGTACTGCCAGGGGCATTCTATGCCAAATCTCTTACTTCCTTCCACTGTACAAACCAAGAGTTAGAAAGAACCTAGCACCATTAAATCCAGCCGCTGCTAAGTGTACAGCCTGTTCAACCTACACGAAAGAAAATGTCTAATTAAAAAAATATATTTCCTTTTAGGGCAAAAATGGACCTCAGGGGTTGCCAGGACAGAAAGGAAAAGCAGGCCAAAAAGGTGAAAAGGTATGTGTCCTGTTAATCCCCAACAATCAATCAGATACAATTTATTCTTAGATATGTATTAATTTGGTACAGTCTGAGAGAGGCATAAAATATGGAATCACAGAAAGAATTTAAACATCCTACTGTTTATTCATGAATGGCTGGATGGCACCACACCAGAATAAGTATTTTTCAAGGATGTGAATAAACTTCAGCAGTAGAAAAAGTTGGGCTTTCACAGAAGAGCTAAGGAAGATGTATTGAACACTTAATAAAGAAAAGTCAATTGTTGTATATAACCGCTCTGAGCAACTTACTCTACTGGGTAAGTGATTTAACAGAGGCAGTATAATTATATTACCCTTAGGAAATGAACGTAATTGAAATAAGACTCAAACCATCTGAAGTAACAGCTTGTATCTCTTCTGAGATGAAGTGAGATGTACTGGATTCATCTATTATTAAAGTACGCGTTGTACACAAAATTGACATACAGATAGTAAGTCCGAGTGTCAAATTATTAATTCCTTTCATCTGTTTAACAAATCAACACAGGCTTCATAAATTCACGAACATGACCCTTATAAATCTCATCTATTCAGATTAGTTTGAAATGATCCAGAATCATTTAAAAGGTAAAATTACTCTCCAGTACAGGAATCAGGTAATGAGATTGCATGGCAACTCCCCATCTCTATGTATAGATGTAATAGAAATTTGTTGAGCAGAGTGTTCTCATAAACTGTAGAGAAGTGAAAGCATGTGGGGCAGTCAGGGAGCATCTCAGGTACATCATGATGGAGACACTCTTGCTCTCCTCTGGGACCTGTCTCAGGTACGTGTTCACAAAACCAGGCAGTGTGGGAGACAAACAGGAGGACAAGTCCATGCACAGTCATAGGGCTACCACCTCTCAGAGGTTCCAGAGATATGGTGGGATCACTCACAACAGGAGTGCTACAGTGTATGGAGACAGGCCTTCCGGGAAAGACAGGCTGGTGTTATGTTTGCCCAATTATCCCATCAAAAAAAACCAAACAATATTTAAGTAGCAGCAATTTTAATTGAATAGTTTAGAAAATTATTATCCCTTATATATTATTATATATTATTATCCCTTATATAAATAAGGGATAATTTGGTTCCAATAATAGCACATAAGCAAAAGATACTGAGGGGTACGGAGGGCAGAGTTCTGGAACCCTTGCCACCTCACGTACAAGCTTGCCAAGTGGAAGTCACCCCTTATATGCCATGTGTCAATGCCATCTCTTCCTATTTTCGGTTCATCATATCTCTATCTCCGCCCTCATTACCACCCTTATCACGCATGCGCCACCACTCAGTTTGGGGGTCGCACAAGTCTTTGGGGGTCGTTTTGGATGAAGACCTCTCCTCTTCCTCTTTGTCCTTTAATTCACCTTTGGGTTACACATGCGCATCAAGCCAGTACAATGTAAGCCAAGACTAACGTATCACTAGATCTACATATCAAGGCAATAAATCCCTTATAATTAGCATTTTCTGGGACTCAACCAGGTTCTTGGTCATTTTTAGCAACTGTATCTTCAGCTTCTTTCCTGTGGTCCTTGAGAACATCTGCTGGGAAGGGGGGTGGAGCCCCTCCTCTCCCTCTCTTCTTTGGCATAACAACTTTTAACTATTTTATTATTCTCAAATATTAATTACTGTATCAATATTGATTACTGTTTCAATTTTTATCAGCAAAAATCATACTCATTTATCACACTGGGAAGGCAGATTATCATTAAAATACTCTGTCAGTTGCCAGCAGGCATCACAGGCACATAAATGTCATTTGACAATTAGTTTTTTAGGTTTCTTGCAAATCTGCTTTGGTCCTTCTTGTGACCAGAGTTATTTCTAGGGTACTTGGTACTGACATAATTCATCTGTAGGAAACCAAAAGATCAGTCAGGATTCTTTTAATGAAAACAGAGCAAACTGAAAAGATGCCAAGATTATTTTGCAGCTGCTGTAGTGGCAGCTTCTGTTAGGTGACCATTCCAATCTTCAACAGAAAGTGCTACACCTACATTGGCCCAGGAATTGATTTGCTGATGGTTCAGACTTGCAGGCATGGTCCCTGACAATGTTTTGGCCTGTATCAAAAAACCCTCACTCAGACAATGCTCAGGCCATCAGTGGTTAACTACTCCCATCACGCTGCAAGATGAGACTGAGCATAGGCTCTGTACTCCTCCAGTGCCATCCCAGGAAGCTTTTAACTTTCAGATACTCATGTTGATAGAATTCAGTGTACTTCTAAAGTTATTTCATGCAAAATGCACAAAAAAACGTGCTCAAAATACTAGCTTTGAACATGCAGGGCTAAAAGGAGTCCCAGAGTCAAGTACCTAAGGATTGTGGGCCTAGCCAGTCTGTTCCAGCTGACCTCACAACCAAAGGCCATCCAGCCTTAGTTTATTGATCAGAATAGCTATCAGAAGGAGAAAATTCTAGCAGCAGGAGAAGCTGCTTAGCTGTAGACAGAAAAAGTTATATTGGAAAGGAAAATACTCCAGTAGTCTATTCCTCATTACTTTAATGTCTATTTTAGTAAAGACCTCTTAAGCTTAGTTTTTCATTTAAAAATTGGACGAATGTTTTCAAGAGACACTTCAAAGAGACACTGTGAAGTTAGCAAAAGAGTGCTAAAAATCCTAATGATACATTCAAGAGCACTGAGGAAAGTTGACTGCTTCATATGCAGAGCTTTGTCTTGGAAATACTTTAAACAGACAATTCCTGCAGTAAAAACAGGACAAACAAGATGCTGTTCTGATCCTCTTTTATACATGTGAATTATTTTTAAGTTATCAGTTGTTCAGCAAATCGTTTCAATATGCTAATCAGTATGATTTCCTAGGCCTGGCTGTGTTGGTAGGGTGACCAAAGCTTAAAGAATACACAAAAATTCAGAACTGTTATGCTGTCTAAAGACAGTCAGCACCTTTTCCAGTATAACAATTTCTAAATTTCAGGAACAGTAGTAGGATCCACCTTCCTTTTCCTGATTCTTCTAACTGAAAACGGAAAGCCGAGAATGAATGGAGCACTATGTATCAGTGGAGAATGGGGAGCTGCTGTCACTTTTCCACCATGGTCCATGTTCTGTGTAGAAATACAGCCATGAGATGCTCCTTGGGAACGGATACAGTCAGGCTTCCTAAAAATGACCATGACCCAAATGTGATATCTGAGGTTTTTTCTTTCCTGCAGTGCGCACAAAGTGGGAGAAATTGCATGAAAACAAACACTGCCAGGAACTTATGTAATAGTCATTGGAAAAGAGGAGGATGTTTTAAAATGAATGAAAAGCATCTGTAACTGAACATGCTGGCAGACAGTGAAAATAGCCCCAAATTAATTAAACACACTCTCTCTGGATATGACTGAAGTATCACTATAGGAACCATTTGACAAAGCTGCAGGGAACAAAGAACTGAATGAATACATTCATCCAATGAACTCTCAAGCATAAAGAGCAAGTGACCAAGAGACAGTTAAAAGTCAGTGTTTCCTGCTATGTAACCAAATATGTGAATTTATAGAACACAATTTAAATGCTCATAAGCCCAGATAGCAAATTGGCAGGTTAGAGGGTAAAGCACAGATCAGTGGAGGCAAAACCTCAGCTCTTGGCTTGAGTAAAAAATATTGGACCTGAGCAGAAAAATTATTAAAAGTCACAAACATCTTAATCTGAAGCAATTGAAACTAACTTCAGCAAAATGTCAGAGATGATGTAAGAAAGACAAATTATAGGAAACTGTAGTAGTTATGAGAGAAAATGGCACATATTTGAACAGCATCTTTCATTGTGTTGACAGTAGATAAAGGTCAACACACAGAAGAAAAATCATGTTGTGGTAGTATTGAAAAAACCATTAGAGAGATTAGCAATAAAATCAAGACATTTACAGATTGAATACCATGGTGTCACCACAGTGACTACTTTTTTTTCTGGTTCGGTTTGGGTTTTTTTTTTTTTTTTTTGGTTTTTTGGGGTTTTTGTTTGGTTGGTTTTGGGTTTTTTGTTTGTTTGTTTTGGTGGTTTTTTTTTGTTTTGTTTTGTTTTTTGTTTTGGGGGGTTTTTTTGTTGTTGTTGGGGTTTTTTGGGTTTTTTTGGTTTTTTGGTGTGGGGTGAGGGTTCATATGTAATATGCCCTAAAAATTCAAGACTCACAGTTAAACCTCATTCTGGCAAGACATATGTTCTGCCTAATGCTGTTAATGCTGCTTGTACATTTTCAAATTCATTGCAGAAGTTAGAAAAGGAAGAATTCTTTCTTCCACTGCCAATGTGAAGATCATGTTCCTTGGGAGCTTGTCTTAGAAATGAACAAAGTCCAACCCGGCTCATAAGCAGACACTCTTGTGACTGGAAATCCATTGAGATTGTAGCTAGTCCTTATAGTCTTTATATGGTTAAATCCTTGCTGACTTATCTTAATTCTAATTTCAGGGTGATCCTGGTGAGGGATTGCCAGGACCCCCTGGACTACCAGGACCCACAGGACCATCTGCTCCTTCCAGAGGATTAGTGAGTATTTGGGGCTCTCTGTCAATGAGCTCAGCTTGCCACAGAGAAATCCAGAACTAAATAGGAGGTTTTCTCTGGGAAAATAGCCTGACTGCCACAGAGATAATCATGTTTTCTAAAACATTCATGCAGAAATGCAAATAAATGTCTGACTGAAGTGTAAGCTACAAAACACCCAGTATTAACTTTTTAAAACATCGGTGGATGTGTGTGCTCTCATGTGCAAAAGCAACAATATATGGGAGAACACAAAAATTTCCACAAAAAGGTATTCTAAACTTAAATTATTAATGTCTTTCTGCTACTGAACAGAGAAGTGGTTTGACAGTCAGTTATGTTTGCTGTCATTAAATACTAGAAGACACACCAACATGATTGCAGTGTTTGTATTTTGAGTGCTCAGTACTCAGGCAATGTTAAAGAATGAGTTTCAGATCCATCTCACTGCAGTACTTGGACTTTTCTCTCTATATCCATGAGGATACATGTGCATGCAGCTAAAGAAGGAATCTGGCCTGAATTTTGGGTTCATGTTGTGAGAGCTGATTTTATGCTTAGACATAGTTCACCACAGACACCAGTGGAAATCCTGGACTTTTACACAAAACCATCTGTCACACTGGATATCATGAGTGTTTAACAAGAGAGTTTGAAACATATTCCACTGGCCAAAACAGATTATATGCTCCCCTGATTTTGGGTCTGCTAAATTAAGCCAATATATTTCTGCAGCATAAAAACAGATTAACAGTGTTCTGCTGCACTACTGAGCCTGCCCTGATGCTGACTTCAGGAGACCAGCAGGGCAGCTCCAAATCCCTAGGAGAAGGTGCTCCAGGCCAAAAGTTTTACCCAGTCAAAGGTCACTTCTACAAATGTAGCAGGGAACACCAAGTCCTACACTGCCTTTACTTCCTGGTTATCTGTGACAGCAAGTTTCAAGGCCTTTTATTCTGTGGTGAGATGGAAGAAGTCTCAGTGCAGCCAAGGAATGCATCCTTAATTCCCAAGCATTTGAAACATTCACTTTGGTACTATGATAATTTATTCAGGTAGTACTTCTCGCTGTGCTTTTCTTTGTAGTCTGCAAAATGTACAAAGCTATGAAACTCACCAAGGACTAAACACTAAGGTGTTTTTTCAACAGAAGGTTTTAGAAATGGCTTCAGTATATTTTCTCCTTATAAAAGTAATCTTTTTAATTCCAGTTGTAGTAATCTCAGAATTGGGCTTTTTAAAGGAGGGATGCATTGTAGGAAACAGGGGTCATTTGTAAGATCTGCATTTTAGGATATTCTTAATGTTGACAGGTACCTCTCTGAAGTTAAAATTTGTCTGAGATATTATTTCAGTTCACTTAAACAGTTTCATGGCATGTGTGTCCTGCAGGACAGTTATCACTGTGCTCATAGAGCACCTGCAGGCAAGTACAGTGCTCAGTGACTACAAAAGAAGATGGTATGAAACACTAGAAACATAAGTGAAATGTTCTTGTTGTATTATAATTTATTTTACCAGTGACAGACTGCTGTAAGGATATTGATGATGGCTGTATTTTCAGTTAATGTCAAGTGATATTTCCATTTGTCATCCTTAGAAGCAGTAATTTAAAATGGAATTCTCCTAATTTCAGAATAGACTGGAACCTGAAGAATCAGGTTCTGGAGATACTGACAGAGAGACTGAGATTTTAAGGGTAAGCAAATATTGATATTTTTCATTATAAAAAGCTTTATTTTACTCATGCAGGTTGTAGAATTTTTCATAATGCAAGTTTAATACATGCTTAATTTACAGCATCTAGAAAGGATTTGCAGGGTTTCAAGGTCAGAAAAGGCCTAAATGCTTGTGAGTGGGGAAGAAATATGAGACAGGAGGCGGCCACCAAAGAAATACTGGCAGGAGGACTTTTCAAAATGAGAAAATGCTTTTAATCTGACTATGAGAAAGAGGAGAGAGATGGGAATCATAGCTTCATGGAGTCATAGAAAGGCATAAATGATATCTTGTTCCAGCCCTCCTGCCATGGGCAGGGAAACCTTGCACCAGACCAGGTTGCTCAGGGCCCCATCCAACCTGGCCTTGAACATTTGAAGGGATGGGACATCCACCCCTTCTCTGGGCAACCTGAGACAGTGCTTCACCACCCTCAGAGTAAAGAATTTCCTCCTAATGTCTAATCTAAACCTACCCTCTGTCAGATTGAAGCCATTGTCCTCTATCTTGTTACCATAGACCCATGTAAACAGCCCCTCTCCTGCTCTCTACCAAGCCCCTTTTAGTCAGTGGAAGGCATTACATGGCCCTAGTCTTTGCTTTTTTCAATATGGAGTATCTGTTCTAAAAAAATATAAGTGTATCTGTATGAAATGCTTTATGGTGCAGCTTTCTGGTGAACTGAACAGCAGTAACACTGCAGCTTTCTGAGTTCATTATGGTTCCTATGAACTCCAGAATGCTCTAGCACACTGGAGGCCTCTGCTTTGTAGCACAACTAGTGATAGTTTTCATTCTCTCAGATTGGTTTCTGCCTCAGGACCCCCCTTCTGTTTCTTTGTTTTTACTCAAAAGTGATCAATACCTTATTCCCAATGCCCATCAGGAGTTAGTTGCCACACGCTGGAAGTTAGCAATCTTTCCTAATTTAGGAGCTTCTTCAGATGCCCTTTGTAGGTGACAAGACAGGTGAGTGCACTGCAGAAGGCTCTGTTCAGTGCACTGAAAATCCAAGATGAGCCTCTTCCAGATAGAATCCTGTACATGCCCCAAGTCAGAATTAAAGACTCCCTGACTTACAGAGCCATGGCCCAAAACTTCAAACTCTCTGTCTCTGTCTGCTAATGCAACCAGTAACACAGATGAACTTGGACATGGGAAGAAATATTTGCAAATGTACTGCTCCTCCTAAAATAACATTTCACTCATTTCATTCCATTTGTTTGATTTAAATACCTCTGCTCATGTCCATGCAGGATAGATCTTTAGAGCAGAGGCCAGTTTTACAGCACTAAGCAGGTCTGGACCATGAGTAGGGATTCGCAGTTCTCCAGCAATAACATTGACAAACCCTATGAAATGGTAGAGGAGAAAAAACCAACCACTTCCCTCTGTACAATGATGGTTTCTTTATGGTTAGGTCTCTTATAATTCTTATAATTAGATCGATCCTTGGGATATGTCTGAGATCTCTACTGGGTTACAGAGAGTTGACACCTTTTTTTTTTTTTTTTTTAAATGCTTCTATTTCAATGCTATGAGGTGGCAGAGTTCAGAGAGCACAGGTGAGGGAGGTCAGTGTGACCCTATGTAAGGGCATATCTGTGAAATCAAAATTGGTTCTCAGTAAGCAGAATGTGGGTGGAAACCCCAGCTGAGTTTTATGGTTTTATGAGCCTGAAAAGTCTATGTGAGCTTTTTCCTGTTCCATGTGTATAGAAATGAACCAGGCTAGGATAATTTCTAACACTCCTGCTGATTTATCCAGGGTCTTCCGGGGCCACTAGGCCCTCCAGGACTGCCTGGTCTTCCAGGAAACCCAGCACCTGATTCAAGTGTAGGACCTCCTGGGTCATCAGGAGAAGATGGAGCTTCTGGGGAGCCAGGCCCTGAAGTGAGTACCCTTTTGTGCAAAAAGCTTGAATCTTATGCAAATTATACAAAAAAAAAAAAAAAAAAAGTCTTGTTAATCAAAGCACAGCACTAATGTACATTTGACAGACAGATACTGGTGAATCTGGACCAGAATAAATAAAAATTAAGAATGCTTTTGCTTTCAGGAAAATAAAGTTTGCTAAATCACTTACATAATCTTTAGGGAATTTGTAAAATAAACTGAATTTTCCTCTTTCCTCTTCTATCCTTTTCTTCAGCTAGGTAGAAACACTTATTCCTCTGGACATGTGAAATATAATTTTACTGTAAAAAACGCTGCTAAAGTTTCACTTGCAAATAAATTCTCAGCAAAGTGTTTTTTTCAGTGAAGAAAATATTTTTTTTTAGCATTGAACAGCTTTAAACATCCTCTCTGGAATGATGAGATTAGCTCAGCTGTTTGGAGCATGGTGTTAATAAAGCCAAGGTTGTGGGTCTGATCTCTATGCTGTCCATTCATCTAAGAGCTGCACACGATGATCCTTCCCAATTCAGAACAATCTCTGTTTTGATAAATTTACTAAAATAGTTGCCTTATTACCTATCAACCATCTGCCAGCAGCAGTTGTTCTCAGGACAGGATCTGTCCTGTCCATCACACAGCCCTCAAAGTGAGTGACCATTTCTGTACCTGACAAGGTGTCATTAGCATATATCAAGGAAGTGTACAGGTGACAGGTGTTAAAAAGATCTCACTATTTCTCAGCTCTCTTGGAGGGTTTTTTTTTTTGAGGATAACCAAGTTGGGAGATGATACAAAATCTAAAAAGTGTTTGGTCATCCAGGTGGAAAGCAACATCTTTTGTGCAGAAAGAAATTAGGCACCTGAAAGTCTTTAATATGGAATTCAAGAGTCAAGTGCATGGGAAGCCAAGGAAATCCATTACTCTCTGCATCTACTGATTGTTATATGGATGACAGTATAAAATAAAAAAGTCTGAAATGCTGACCAGATTTCATCTAATTGCTAAACTCCCAACAGCACTTTTTTATTTTCTGAATCCGAGACAGATCAATCTGTATTGAGGATTACAAATGTAATTTTAAGAAAATGCATTGGCAAGTCTTTCAAAGAAGACAGCTACCCTAATGTTTCATCTACTGCATTTGATAAAGTGCAGTGTTAGATTAAAAGATTCTCTATAACAGCTTCTTTGCAATTCAAACTGTACCTTCAACTTTCATGACTGTGGCTGTTTCCATATCTTTAGAATATGAAGTAATTCAAATGGTCTAGGAAACAGTACTAAAATTTGCCATAAAAGAAAAATGTAAAAAGGAATGAAAAGAAAATGGAGAAATAAGTATTGATTCATTTTTTATTTTTAAAAATGAGTGTATTCCCTCTTGCGCAATTTGGGATTTCACAGGCAATAGCATGAAGTACTTGTAGACAGTCAATTTTCTGGTGCAACAGAAATCATTGTTTCAGGATAGTTCCTGGGAAATGTATCTGTTAAAAAAGCAGAAGCTAACTGTAAATAAGACAACTAAAGAACATTTTCAGAAGAATCAATCCAGGAGACAACTACACAGGCTGCTGAAGGAAAACTCCAGATATTAAGAACACAGACCCATGTATTACCACAATTTCAGATGACCCAAGAAACTGTCATTCTGCTATTCAAACATTTGCACACTCAGGATAAATGAGATGAGCTCAATTCCCAACAGAAATGTTTTGGTTGGGAATCCTCATTAAGTACCACATTAACACATTTGTGTTATTAAGGATTTTCAGCTGTGAAGTCTAATTCCAGAAAACCAGCCAATCACTTGAAGTTGGGGACAAGCTTAAGTCCTTGCTAAATCAAGAACTTTGTGATGTAGTACCTCTTCTCTCTATAAACATGCCTTAGAAATGTTTCAGTAAAGGCTGCATTTTATAATGGGAAATACCCCTGCACAAACTCCTTCACAATGCATTTCATACTGATATGGTATTGATCTGATTAAATACACATTTTCTAAATGCTACATGAAGTTAAATTGACTCATAGCATTGTATAGGGATAGTTTCTATCATAATTTTTTTTGAGATAGCTCACAAATACGTTAATATACCCTGAGGAGAATAACAAATGTCCCAGCAATGCCTGCAAGCTACATAAGAGAGACTGTTCCAAAGCTCTTGAGGAAATTAGTAATTTTAGCACAATGAAGCCTAAAATTGCCAAGCAGTAGAGTGGAAGTAATCAGTAAACTTTAGAATAGTTATTGTTCTTAGCTCAACCTCTTTTCTTACTCTCTTCTGTCTATGTAATCATGACAAAATACAATATGAAAATGTTTGAAACATACTGAAAATATTTCTGATTATTCTCAATATTAAAAAAATCCATTACTTACTCTATGACTTACAGCGCATCCAAAGAGCAAAAGCAGGGTGGGGGGGACAGAAAGAGCCAGAAAAATGAGACTTTGTGATAATTCTGAGAGCATCAGAGGGAAACAATGTTTTCTATCTGCTTTGCTAGCCATTTATATCCTTCCCCAAAAAAGATGATTAAATAAATATTATTAAAGATCCCCAGAGGCCAGAATACGCTCCTATAAATGTAGTCAAAGGCTTTCAGAGCCCAATTTTAAAAATTTAGGCTGTGAAACATGCCTGTTACCTTTCATGCATGTCTCGTTACTGTGGGCTGGACTTCAATATCTGTACAGATTTATTGGTTGACCCTACAAACCAGTGTTTCCCAGCCTGCTTGCTCACTCAAATGCATGCAGGATAAAAGTCATGGATACAACACCAGAAACTGGGTGGAAAAATTAATATACACTTTTCAAGGCAAAACTAAAGTGAGGTGTCATGAACAACATGAGCACCATCTACCAAAGCAAAGTGGCAGCACCTTTTCTTCTGCAGAAGGACTCTTTAGGAGTACTGCTCCTAAAAGTGTAGGAATGCACCTCCAGGCTCAGCTACCCAAGAACACCTGGCAAAGTGAGTCTGAACAAGCCAAGTGCTTATTCAGACTGCCCCATGTGGGAAACTGAGGCCCAGCCTCAATGTTCCCAAGGGAGGATATCACTGGAGTTTTATGGATCAAGACCTCTGTCAGCCCTCAGGCTTTTCTGTTTGTAGTGACAGCACAGAAGTCTCCTGTTTGACACCATTCCCTCCATATCACAACTGCTTTTAGTGATTCTACCACACAGAAACCCTGGCCTTGATTTTGTCAATACCAAGGTTTCCTCAGCTGGGTCTCATCTGGCACTGACATTGCCAAAAGTGTAGATAACTGAGGTGCTTGGGGATTTCAACCCCATCGTGTCTTTTACAGTGTTGTCAAAACCTGCTTGGATAGCACCATAATCTCTCATGCTAAGGTTATATTTACAATATGCTGGGGTTTATTTTTGCTTACAATTTATGATTGTTGTATATAGTTTTCTATTAAAATGTATTAAAATATTGGTTTGATACAAAGCCAAACTCTCAGAAAAAAGAAATAAAAGTGTTAAAGCTTAAAGTGGTGGGAGGTGCTACACATTAGTCTTTCATTATGCTGTATCATCAGTTGGTCCCTAATACTTAAACACATGTTCTAGAAATCAAGCTCTCAAGTAGCACCTCCTTTAGATTTACTGTCATCTATAGGGCCCTCAAGGTCCTCCTGGCCGTGATGGAGTGGCTGGCCCACCAGGATGGAAGGGAGAAAAGGTGAGTTAGATGTCTGTCTTGCTCCTACGTCAGTGCAAAATCTTGGTCAATTCTAGGCTGTAAAAATCATAAGCAGTTGTCTCTGCAACCCAATAGCATCTGGCTTCAGTATTTTTTAATGGAATCCAGATACTAATACCTTATTAGAACACATCTCAAAAGGCATATTCAGAAATCCAGAATTTCCTATTTTCTATTGTCTCATTTTCTGAAGCATGCAATATTGATATGCAGTATGAACTACTCTGTTGTGATTTGCCACTCAAAAACCAGTAGTGACTGAGCTCAGACAGGTGAATCTGGACGGGGAAAGGGAGAGCTCCAGTTAGCCCAGCCTGGCACAGAGTGACAGCACATTGTATGACAGAGGAGAAGAGTCTGAAGGAGCACAGACCATTTAAATTGGCAAACAAGAGACAAAGTCATGGCCTACACAGGCTGGGCACCAGATGCCCAGAAGTGAAAAGCTGATGGGTCAAGATAAGGACAGAAAGATCATTCAGCAATTACTGTCACATGCAAAACAGGCTTGACTTGAGGAAATTAATATAATCCATTGGTTATCAAAACATCATTTGAGCACCATTTTTTATACCCCACTTCAAGAAGGATGTGAAGAAAACAAAGACTACAAGCCAATTTCATCCTCTAGTGAGCTTCAACAGCACACCTTATGCACAAGAAATTGAAAGTAAATTCCCAAGTGTACATTTTAAGCTCACACACTGTAACAGAAATGAAAAGGCAAGTCTTAAATGGCCAGAATATTGATTTTTTTTTATCTCTGGAGGCAGGAGGTTCTGAGTTGTGATATCAAAAGCCTGAGGCTGGTAAAAGTGCAGCACCCATGGGAACCAGCAGCAACCCAGAAAGTGCAGTATGTGTATTGCAAAGCAGGCACCTGAAACCCGTGTCCATTGTAATCAGTGGTGTGTGTTTTACATGAGGGAAAGAAAGAAAGAAGTCTAGCTGAAGTAAACAGAACATGAATCACATACTATAAGAGGAGATTGATGGGGAAAGAGAAGCAATTTAAGAGAAATTAAATTTCTTTTTAAATCATAATCTTCTAAAAAAAGGGCTGCAATATTTTGCCTCACCAAGTCTGCTGCATTCTGTACATTTGATAAAAGTTCCATTAGAATTGAAGCACTATGTTTCTGCATCTGTTCAATACAAATAGGAGTATTTTTCAATTTTTACTACTTTTTTTCTGAAAGCCTTGATTTATTTTATATTGTAGTATCTGTTTTGTTCTTTATTTGAAATTAATCCAGAGAAGATAACAAGAAAGAAACAAACAACAGGATGTACTGAAAGTAAATACAGTTTGTTCATTGAGTGACATTCAACATGGAGTTTAGCCATTGCTTTTAGACAAAAAAGTACTGCTGGTGCTTACTCATTTTTTTTTCAGACTTTACTCAAGAAATATTTCTGCTGAGTGAGTAAGGACAGGAGCTTGTCAACATAAAAAATTATTCTCTAGATACAGAGCAATTTTGAAAATAATTATTAGCATGCATTGTCTTTCTGTCTATTCCATGTAATAGAAATGGAAAAAAACCAGTAGGCAAGTAAGGTGTATAAAAGCAAATGATGAAATCTTGATTGCAACAGAGGACTTTTAAAATATTCCTAATCATCACATCCTGTGTTTAGAAGGGCGACCTGTACAACTTGAGCAGGACCAGTTTCCATTTCTGTTATAGCCCGTAAGAATTTTGGCATTTGTGTTCAGAAGCAGGTGGATGTGACCTGCAATGTTTAATTCTCTGTGCTCCAAACCCTTAAAATCTGCAGCAATAATTGAAATACAAGATCGAGTCCAGTCAGCATACCAGACCAGTTATCAATGTGTTATTGTAACACCTGAATTACAGATTGTTTCCTTTTTAACTGAGAGGTCTGAGGTTTCAGATAAAGGGCTCCGTGTAAAGGACATCAAATTAAACAACACAGAAATCTGTGGGCATTTTTATTAAGGAAAAAATACCATAAATATGCTTTTGTTGCATAATGGTCTTATTCTAAGTATGCACAATTTATTTTCTTTTACAGGGTGATCAAGGTCTACCTGGTTCTGCTGGTCCAAAGGTAACAAAAAAGTGTCTTTATAGAATGACAGTATCACTGTGATACAGCACATTACTGAAAAGGGCTGAGAAATCTTGGAGACTTACTGTGTAACCTAAGTTTCTCAGTTGGCCAGCACACTTCCCTATGAAGTGTCCTGTAGTCAGGTAACCTTGGCTGGACACGGCTCTATCAGCCCCTTCCAAATGGGACTGGGGAGAGAGAATAAGACAGAAAGCAACTTGTAGGTTGAGATAAAGTGGTGTTTACTAAAACAAAAAGAAAGTGAAAATTTCCATGTGTATAAGCAAAGAGAAAAAAAGTTTAATCTCTACTTCCCATCAGTGAATAATATTCAGCCACTTCCTGGGAAGCAGTTGCTCTGGAAGGCAAATACTATAAAACAACAAATGCTGTCCATTCCTTCTCTCCCCCATAGCTTTTATATCTAAGTTGACATCATATGGTACAGAGTAACCCTTTGGTTAATTTGGGTCAGCTATTTTTTGCTTAGTTGTGTCCCCTTCCAGGATACTGCCCACTCCCAGCCCACTTGATGGGAGGAGGGGATGAGAGAATTGTTAAGGAGACAGTGCTGATGGCGTGCCAGTGCTGCTCAGCAACAGACAAAACACTGGTATATAATCAACACTTTTCCAGCTACCAATGCAAAGCACAGCATTGTGAGGGCTGCTGGGGGGAAAACAAACTCCAGCTCAACCAGAACCAATACACATTATCAGCAGGTTGAGAGAGGGAATACTCCCTCTCTACTCTGCCCTCATGAGAACCCACCTGGAGAGCTGTGCCCACCTCTGGGACCCCCAGCAGAAGAAAGGCATGCACCTGTTAGAACAAGTCCAGGGGAGAACCATGACCATGATCGATGGATGACCTCTTCCTGGGGATGTTCAAGGCCAGATTGGATGCGGTTTTGAGCTACCTGGCCTAGTGGAAGGTGTCCCTGCCCATGGCAGAAGGATTGAAACTTGATGAGCTTTCCAACCCAAACCATTCTGTGATCCTGTGAAACTACTTATTTGCCTTTGCTTAGACATATTCAGTATATCAATAATCTGAATTTTTATTTTAGGGTGATACTGGAGTCACTGGATCAATAGGCCCCAAAGGAGAAGCTGGCCCTATTGGGTCTCCTGGAAAACCTGGACCACCTGGACCGCCTGGGCCTCCTGGACCCCCTGGACCTCCTGGACCACCAAGTTACAGCTTGGGATTTGAGGTATTTTGCTATTCTGAAGCTTGTTGTAAGTATGGATATATTTCCTCCAGAAGAAAGACAGTGTACCTGTATATTTCACAGGTATTTAAGTCTGAATTGATGATAAAGTCATTTGTTCTAGATTGAAATTTGCCAAGGAGCGTAAATACAGAGACACATGTTGCTTATTTCTGACCTCATGGTCTGTTCTACTTAGGACAAAAATATTCTATTTAAAATATAAAATTGCAGATGTTACTTTTTCTACTTCTGAGAATAATACCTTCATCACTTAAAAATATGAGATCAGGCCAGCTCAAGATGAGCTTTACATATCATTTGAGAACTGCTCATTTGGATAATGTTGTTGGAGCAGAAAGTGCCTTGCAGTAAAGAAAGGCAAGGGAAGAACACTCAGGTACAAGAATTAGAGCTGCTGCATTAACATTTTTGTGAAGAGAGACCAAGAAACTGTCATTATCAATATTCATATTTGTGTCTTCACTTTTTTCTTCCTTATTTTCCATGCATATTTCAATTCTAATTTACCTGTGTGGCTCAGCAAAGTCTTTCTAGAATTTTTTATGTCACGTGATATAATTGAATTGGCACAGTAACTCAGGGTAGCCTCATCAGAGAAGCATGTTTGACCAAAATTACTGGCCCTCTGTAGAGTGGCAGCAGTGAAGTGGTGGTGTTCAAAAGATACCAGTTTTCCTACACATTTCTCTTAGTATCTACTCCAACTCTTCTGTATTTTTCTTTTCTTTACTCTACAGACACTTTGAGGCGCCACAGATGTGACCACTAGTGCTTGTTTAGAGACCTAATTTGCTTTCTAATATCTGACTAAAGAATATTGTACTATATACACTACTGGTTAATAATCTCACTGATGTCAGTGAATTTCAATGGAGAAAAATCTCTCCATCAGTTCCTAAGTTCTTAATTGCCAGCACTGAAATTGTTAGCAAAAAGCAGCTTGAAGTCTAAGCAAACAGTCCTTTGCCTTGTCTTAGGCACACTATACTGGTACACAGTCTCCCCTGAATAAATATCTAGGTGTCTCAGAATGAGTTAAGGACCACTGGCTAGTCAGATCTTCAACCCCAGCCTGGTCTGAGTTTTAGCCCAGAATGATAGCTTCTCTGACTTACAGTCATCTTCTGTGGCCTCTGAGGACCCATTCTCCACTTTTCACTATATGCACTATTTGACTAAAAGACAATGTGCCCTTATTATGTTACCAAAGAGTTCTGCAATTATGTGCTAAGGATCAAGCTCTGCCACTTTTAATACCTAAGTCTCAGAGAAGAAAACTTAGCAGATGAGCAGGAAAGGGTGAAAACTGGGAGTCCCCACTTTTATGGAGGCAAATGTAGAAGAATTTGAGCCCTAACTGTAGTAACAGTACCTTGACTGGCTTCATCTTGAATTATATGTAGTACAAACAAAACTGGTATGATTGTCATTTCCCTGAGAGGAATACTACTTTAAACAGGCTTGCTAGCTGTAGCTGATCTTTTGGATGCCTACCCCTGCCATCTGTTGAGGCAGCACCATGGTCTGCCAGTTTGTTAGGGTGACACTACCTTTTGGTTGGCAGTCTGTTTATTGCAATAAGGCTGTGGCTGCAAAATACTCCTGTTAGCACTTGTTAGCATCTGTGATCAGCTATGTGCAAAAACCAAATGGCACGGTGTTTGCTGGCACTTATGCTTGCCAAAAGAACAGTTTGAGCTGTAGAAGGTACCTGGTAAACCCATTAAATACACGCAGATGTCAAAAGAGACGATGTGTTATATAAAGCAGGCATCAAGCACCCTCTTAAAGGGAAAAACAGACTGGCACAATGCAGTCAAGGGAAAGGGCCCAGAAACACAGTGTGGTTTACCCTTCACAGTGAGAGTTTGCTTAAACAGGCCAAAGAGAATAAGAGTAGATTTTCGGTTGGTGTTTGATACACTGATAGCTGACGGAGGAGCAGAATGAAAGTCTGAATGACATTAAATCAATCTCAAGTGAAGTTGCACAAAAGGTCTCTCACCTTGGTCCTCCAAAAGGAAGGACCTGATTCCAGTTGTGCATTCCTTCTGCTTCTCTTGCTCTTGTAGAGTTGGCATAAAAGGTCAGAAGAACAAGATCTCTCTTTTTCAATGGAGTCACGTCAGATTATGTTTTCCATACCTTTGGTGTTAAACTGTCGTTCAGTAGTAGCTGAAGGTGATCTCCCCCTTACACCATCTCTGAGTGCACCACAGCTGGGCTAACCTGGGCCATTTCAAGTCACTAACTGGCAGAAATCTAAGTGGGCCAGGAGTGGATCCTCTAAACATAGTAAGCTGATACAAGGGCTTACGTCACTAGGAGACGGAGGTTCTCCTTCGCTCCTCTTACTTCCCCATCTGCAGACATTCCTGGCACATTCCTACCCTTCGCATGCACTCACACTCATTATTCCATCAATTCTCCCACAAGCCAATTTAATATACTAAAATTTCAGAGAAAACTCGCGCGGGTTTTGGGGTCCGGCCAGCGGCCGGGAGCCCCAGCTCTGGGCGGCTGCGGGCAGGCCGCTCCTCGGCGTGCGCCACCGCGGCGGGATCCAGCTGCCGTCCTGCGCACGCGCAGCCCCGGCTGGGCAAGACGACACGGCCGACCAGAGAGGTCTCGAAGGGCTCCGGTGAAATTCCAACAGGCTTTATTTTCAGGAAGTCCGAGTGTTACGGATATGAACGAGGCCAGACTTTCTCCAGAGAAAGAGGTTCTCGTTTATTAAAATAGCTACAAGGAACGGAGTGCCCAGGATAAGCCCAGGCACCCACACAGCGAGCCAAAAACGAAAACAGTGCGCTCACCCCAAGTGCACTGGGTTCTCCCACACAACAAGTACCCCAAAAGAAGAAGAATCCTAACCCAAACGAACTCCCCACATTTATAGTCCCCCTGGAGTCCAGGATTGGTGCACTTTGGATCCTCATGATGATTGGTCCATTTCCAGGCTTCTCATTGGTCTTTACCGCCGTTCATTCTGGACCAATCGTTTCTGCAGGGCTTCGAATGATTGGTCAGATGTTTCATCCAATCTCTCTTCGACCTTGCCTTGCCCCATCAGACCCCTGTTTCATCAAACCCTGGACCCTTCTAGCACATTCTTATAAGCCCCCCCCTTTAACATAATACAAATAATATAACATAATTAATACAGTGTAATTGAACTATATCCTATTTTAACTTAACTTTTACCGATAACACGAGGGTGCCGACAGGAGAGAAAAACGGGATGGAGCTCGGTTGAATGGCACCGGAGCCAGGGTGCCAAGCCCCGAGCCCGGGCGGGGACTGGGTTTAAAAAGGGGAACGGAGTAGGCGGGCTCAGGGGTGCCGTTTGACCACTAAGAAGGGGTTACAGGGATGGTCTTTTTGTGGGGTGACTGTGATACGCCAATAGGGGAACGGGGAGAGGGTGGTCTCTAGGGAGAGCTCCAATGGAAAAGTGGGAAATGGAATTTTCTGGAACAAAAGTTATGTTTTTACATCTGATTGATGACTTTGTCCCAGGGAGTCCCAACTTCATAATCTTTGGCCCCTTCCCCACACAGTCGCACCCGAAAGTAGCATATTTTCTGCTCTTTTAATCATCTAAACGAAAGCGGGGTTCAACACACGATGCTGATGTTGCATGTGAAGGCTGTATGGCTGTGAGTAGGGAAATAAAACAAAGATTAAGATTTTCTCTTTCAGAAAAAGGAAACAATTAAGCCAGCACAGCTGCAACTAAAATTGCAGTTAAAACCAAGTAAACAGTTCCCTGCTGGCATGGCTCATGCAGATGTTTTGAAGAACAATCTGACAAGTTTGGACTAGGCACAAACCAGGGGATAGGAACATGAGAGGTTCTGGGCCTGAAGCAAGTAATTGTGGCAGCTGCAATTTTATTTCTTTACTGCTTTGGAACTGGTAGCTCCTGCTTCTGCCATAATCCGTATCCATGTATCTGTAATGTCATAGAACAATGAAAGCTGGAGGGAGGCCTCTGCTTTCTGTGTCGTTCCCTTGAAAACTGCTAAAAATATCCATGGGAAATAATAGGTAGTTTCCTCTCAAGGACTGCCACTACACAGAGACTTATTTCTGAAGTTATCAGAGGGCAATGGAAACAGACAGTGGGCTGGAGCAAATTACCTGTAATGAAAGCCTCAGGGAACTGAGCTTGCTCAGTCAGGAGAACACTTAACCTTAATCTCTGGAAGGTTCCAAGGCCCGAGTTTCCAATGTCCTAAAGAACTTGATTGGAATTCAGTGTTGACATTGCTTTTGACGGGAAGTTGGCCCAGGCAGCCTCTGAGAGACCCTTCAACATAATTAATTCTACAATTTGATGGTGGAATTTTTTTCTGTTTCATTTCAGAAAGCAGTATTTTAGGCAGGAGTTCAATATTTGACTGTGAGAATTGGGAAGAACCTCTATTGATAAAAAGTGATTGCTGCCTTTAAACTGCAAGTTCTCCCCGACATAAATCAGTTTTGGTAACCCTTACTAGTCATTAGTGCTTCAGTAGCTGGGTGGCAGGTAAATGCTACACAGAAAAATACTGCTTAAAAGTGTGCTTAAACACAGTACAAACTGTCTCACTTCTGCTTGATGCTCTTCTGCCTGAAGTGCTGGATCAATGGTGTCAAGTTGGCAAGACAGTAAAGACCAGAGTTTCTGTAAGGATGACCAGCATGTTTTTATCACATTTGAGCAAAGCCTATCTCCAGAATATTATCCATTTTTCTCTGAAAAAAAAAATTAATGAGAAAAGATTAAAATATTTGTGTTCAGTATGTTTCCAATTTTTTACAGAACTTCAGAAAACAGAGCAGTTGGAAAAAAACCAAAACAACACAACCAGAAAAAAACCCCATAAGATAAATTCTTAAATTCTGTAGCATTTTGTCTCTTCCATTAGGATATGGAAGGATCAGGTAGCATCGACCTCTTAAGTGAATCAAGAATTCCCAGACCAAGGGAACCAAAGGTGAGTGGATGTTTTAAGGGAGGGGAATATAAATTGTTGCTGAGTTGTTTGGTTTGTTTTGGGCTTTTTTCCAAACAAAAGTTTCCTCCATTCTGCTCTTTGGAGTCAGCTATAGATTGAGAGTCACCACATTCAAATGGATTCACTTGCCCTAAAATGTCATTAAAATAACTGTGTCCTCCAAAGAGTCTGAATTTCTCTGACACCTCATTAGCTAATGTTTTTTTTTTATTCTGCTTTGGTATATTTTTGATATATCAAAGGGTGAAATAAGGGGTTTTATGTTATCTAGCTCTCTGTTTCTCCCTTCACCCTAATAGATTCCTTTCTCTTATATGAAAGTGACTCACACATATGAAGATTAAACTGAAATGTTATTGTTTGGCAAACAAATGTGCGTAATACAACATGCCACTTTTAAACTAAAAAATTTTTCCCAGTAGTGTGGAAGCAATGTTACAGAAAAAAGGAATGCTTTTTTCTCTTTCATTGTGTCTCAGGAGACTTTTTGCTAGTGTGGACCACTTCAATCATCAAGTAGGGAATATGGGAATATAATCTATCAGTATCAACCAGATAATTTGGATTTATTGTCATTCTTAACAATAGCAGGAGTTCCAGTGGTTTAGTCTGGCAACAAGAGGAGACAAAGGCACGATCCAGTAGCTACTTAATGAGTCTGAGGGGCAGCTGCAAGTATGATGGAGCTGAACTGTTCCTTGTAGTGCCAGATGGTTCAGCAAGGGACAGTGGTCACAATTTGCAGGTTGGGATGTTCAGGCTAAGCCTTAGGAGACGACTGTTCACTAGAAGGTTGGAGCAGTTGCCCAGAGAGGTTGCAGAAGGTCTGGTCTTGGAGTTATTGAGGCTTTGCTGGACAGAAACATGGCTGACCTGATCTGAAGCTGGTGACAGTTCTGCATCCAGGGGGTGATTGAATTAGATGGCCTCCACAGGCCTGTACAATCCTATGCCTGTGATTCCGTGAATCATCAGACGCCGACTGAACACTGAAGTCAGGAGTGACTTTGAGCAGCTCTTTACTGTGTTGGTTTAAATTACTAGTAATTGTGAGTCACTGAAACTGTAGCTGATAGCTTAGAGAACTTTGCCCCCTCTTATGTCTTTTCCTAGATACTAAAAATAGTACAAAAATACAGTTAGAAAAATAAGTATTGAATCTGTTCGCTGAAACAAGAAGGTATCCACAAGCAGGGCCAAAATTCCACATTCTGACCTGCCTTAGTCACAGCCTTACTTTCACATTGGTTTTATAACAGGCATTGTTTCCAAGTCACTCAGCTATAAATATTCAAAAAATGTCTTGTTGCAGTTGAACAAAATTTTCATATTGCTGGTTAATTACTGTGCAAAGTTTGAGTCAGTACAGAAGAGAGATGAGAAAAAGGAGATAAGAAAAATAAGAATTTTGCTGAAATTATGAAAATGCTTTTACATACTTAGTGGTACTGCACTATCAGCCATTTACACCTTATCACAACTCCAGAGTACCCAGTGGTGCTTAAGTGAAAACTGAGAATCTGCTTCAAAGGGGGTAGCAACTCAAAACAGCTGAGAGATAAATTACATTTATTGGCACTGTCTTCATATCTGTTGAGATTTCTATTAATCTTTTATCAGAAAATAGTAATTGGGTTTTAAAGGAGAAATATTATTTTTTTCTGACAGCTCAGTTCTTGTTTCCAGGGTTTCTATTTTTTTCTTCCACAGATCAGTGTAAAGTTTCATTGGTGTTTTCTCATTTTTTAGTAATTCCATTTATATCTGCCTTCATGTTCCAGATAAAGACAATTCAATCACTTTGTCAAATTCCTTTCTCTTCCATTCAAATTTCTACAATGTCCAATAATGAACTGTTGTCCATTTTACCATCAAAGAGCCATAATTGTTCTTTGCAACCCATGTCACCATATAGAGACAAGAGGAACTTGAATTTCCAAATTATTTTTGAAACAAACCTTTTAGGAAACTGCTTTTAAACTTAGCAAGACTGTGCTGCCTCTAAACTGGTAGCATATCTTAATTTTAGTCAAGAATGCAAATTCAAAAAACTGTAAGCAGTTGAAAGCAATACATCACAACAAATGCTAAATTTGGACAAATTTATTTCTAATATTTTCTAAAAACATGTATTGTATGCAGTGACAGCACTGAAGTTGTATTTGTAAGAAAAGGTGCATTTTATTGCTCTCCATTAACACTACCGGTCTCCAGCATTGTTTTTGTAACAGTCGCGGTAGCGAGTTACATTTTTTTTCTGAAAAAAATTTATTTTTAAGTGCCATGTGGATTTACAAGTAAATTTTTATAGGGTTCTGCAGGAAGACCTGGACAGCGTGGACCATTAGGACCAAAGGTAAAAATATTTGAAAGATAACCTATATTGCTTTAGCATATTTTTTTCATATTTTTTTTATTTCTACATTCCCAGAATTTGCCTGAACATAATAGCTTTCCTTTAAGATTCATATATGGATTAAGCTGGGACAAATTTTGTTCCCATTTGCACTGGATATCTATGCAGACTGTGTAGTATTAAAATTATTTCACATCCAACAAGAGCAGTGAGTAGATACTAACTGGGCTATTACATTCCATCACGTCTTTGTTAAATTTTTTTTGGACATCTGGCATTTTCTCTTTTTGCTCATTTATATATCACTCTGGTCTCAGAGAGGTTACATGTATGCTGTTGAAAAAGATATTTGCATGACGAGGCCTTCTGATCCCAGAAAGTGATAGGAAAACATTCTGGAAGGCGCTGGGGGGAAGAAGGGAGGAGCAATGACTATTTTGCCTTGGTTTTATTTGAGCTTAGCAGTGCCTGAATTTTTGCACTTTGATGCTGCTACTGGTTGTGTAAACGATGAGGCAAAAAATAGAGAGATGAAAAATCACAGAAGAAGAGGGCAGATTTGCAGAATGGGTCTTTAGACAGGAAAAGGCTTTTCCTATTCCTATGTAAAGCTCGACTACCACTCAGGGTAACAGTACACCATGACAACACCTTAAATGTGAAGTTAAAGAAATTTAAGGTCTTCATTGCCCTGGGAAATAACAGTAACATTGAAAGAGCAGGAAGTGGAAGATGAGAAGTGGCAGTGCCTATCCTCTCACTGTGAAATTTTCACCTGAACTTACACCCAGCACTAATCACTGACTGCCCATTGCCAGCAGTAGCTGCAAACACCTAATTCATAGCACAACAGCCACCAAAGATCTGGCCAGCCGCCTCTGTCTAAACTCTGTAAACCTCAGCTTCTAGGGCTGAAAAAAGTCCCTCCATAGTGTACTACTCCTGCTGCTGCTGGAGCACATTTCTTATGAGTGAAAAAAACACAATTTGCACAGCACATCTTGGTGAATGATACTTGCAGGACTGGCAAGAATAGATGTGCTCTCACATGATGCTGCTCTGTGCACATGTGTAGGTGCCAAGTCTCCATGCTGACTGAATTTTTTTTTTTTTTAAGAAGTTATTCTCTGCCCTTAGCTAGAAATTTTGTATCTAAGAAATTCTGCTTCACAAAGATTTCAGAAATTGAGGTAGCAAGATTCCTAGGAAATGGGCTGGAGTGATAGAGATAGTCATAAACCTTGGCCAAGAGACCTCACCATCACCTTGGTTTAATCCTGAGTCATTCTTCCCCAAGATACAGGAGAAACTGAAAGGAACATGCCTAACATCTTACAAAACCAGGTATACTATGGCAAAATTATTATAAAGTGGTTATAATACACTATCATTCTCATGGGGATGAATTTTACACCCGCTTTTCATGATTATAAATGACTTCACTAGGCAACAGTGGCAAAATACAACAACCACCCACTTCCCAAAACCAAGAGCTAATGCATCACGAGGAATTGAAGGATAGTTCTGTTTCATGTATCTTTCATCCTTCAAACACCCCAGACAAGTACAGATGTCAGAGAAGACTAGCTATGATCAAATTTTTTCTCTTTACTAGCAAGTAAGCATGGATCAATCCAAATTCTGCTTTCACTTTTATTATTATAAAAAGTGGTTTTCATTTAAAAAGAGTCTAGAGTCTTCATACACTCTTGAATATATGAACTCCCAAAAAGCAGTAAGCATAAATATAACATTTGAGGCAATGGCTGATTATCCCAGTTTATATTCTCTGTCTCCAAAGAAATAAACTGCAGTGGATGTTCTCTGTCTGTTAAAAAATTGAGGAACTGTGTCTACTCAGGGCTAAAATCCTGCAGAATCAGTCCCAAAGGTGGAACAGTGCAATGTTCATTATTTCACTCGTGGTTTGACACGGTGCCTGGTGAGGTGGAGAGAGCAGCAGTGTGAGAGGACTGTGTTAGCTGGTTTGGAGGAAGACGGTGAGTCCTTTGTTGAGGTGCAAGGTCATGGCTGCAGTGGTAGAACTGGGGAATGTTACCATGAGCTGATTTCAGACGTCAAAATGAGGCTTCAGGAAGATGGCTCGGTTGATGCTCAGCAAAAATAATGAGTCATGACCACAAACTTCAGATGTGGGTGGCAACTGAGTGATTAAAATCTCAGAATAAAATCACAAATGTATACAGAGCAACACTTTACCAAAAATATGCCATACTTTTTCTGATTGTTTTACTCCATTGGGTTCCTTTGTTTTTAAGGAAAGTAGCATACATGTTTAAAATCCTTGCAATTACTGCTCACTTTAATACTTGAGCCCTCCTGCGTCTCTGTTTCAGGGAGAAAGAGGCAATATAGGTCCCCCAGGTTCAAAGGTGGGGAGATCTAAAACCTCAGTTGTTTCTTTTCATCTCTTCATGCACTTAGAGAATGCACTTAATGAACATTTCTTGCTCTGTCAGCATATTAAAGCCCAGGGTGGCTTCACAAACCCCTTTCTCTGGTGAGTTGTGAGTATCAGGAGCCTGTATAACCTAGTGCTTACGACTTCTGTCTAAAATGTGGTTAAAATTGTGTCTAAAATTGCATCTCAAAGGTGCTTGTCTTTAAAGGCATCTTGCGAAGCCCTGCGCATTTTCACCAGAAGGAAGATAAAAATCAGCAAAGCTTAGAAAATTCACTTCCATGTGCCTCTGTTCCTTCGTATGGTGGTGTGTAGCTCTCACCCCACCCCAGAGCACCCCACAGGTCTGTGCTACAGTCGGAGGCTCATGTCTGTCTTAATCCCTGCCTGTTCTGCTTTGAACTCCTCTTGGAGCCCTTCCCAAAACTCCTGTTTGGGGCTGTGCTGCTCCTTGCTGGTCCCTGTCTGACCTGACTGCCTTTTGCAGCCATAAGCCAGCAGAGAGCGCTGATGTGACTCATGGAAAAATTTTAAAAATAAAATAAAATAAAATAAAATAAAATAAAATAAAATAAAATAAAATAAAATAAAATAAAATAAAATAAAATAAAATAAAATAGCCTTCTCCTGCATTTGGGACAGCCTTGAAATCAAAATTTACTCTAGGAAACAAGATAAATGCAGTTATGCTTGATAAGTGTTTACAAGAGTATTATCACAGTCTTCTAGCAGCATCTGCTTGTTTATTTTTTAAAAATACCAACAATGTAGCAGGACTCTTCTTGCCATAAATTCCATCTGCTGTGCATATTATGAGTGTTGTCATTTCACATAGATATTTGTCAGCATGATAATTAAAGCTGATGCATTGACACACAGGACAGTAGTTTAAGTCTTATTAACCAGTTTGAGACTATAGAATATTTTATTTATTATTCCTACATGTCCTTTCTTCTGAGGTCCTTGTTCTACTAATTATTATTGTTTTATGTGAGAGTGCATTTGAAATATGTGTATATTTTAAGTGGAGTGACTACAGGATTATTTTGAAAATAGGCAATTTATCCCTTTAACCCTCAAACTAAAAAAGATATTTGTTCTCTTGTACCTGAGCAATAAGCTACATTCTTAAAATATGATGGGAATTAGAAATAAGGATGTCTCTGGATACATCAGTTGCATTAAAACATCTTACCTATCCTGAATCTTTTCTTCCCATTTAAATTTCATTAGGAAAATGAATGGGAGAAAATTTTCAGCATTTGTAATGGTAGGAAGCTATCCTGCAAGTATCAACGTGCCTGAAATTACAACATTCTGTTGCAGAATAGCTGTTGTTCCAAGGTTATTTCCTCTGCCCGTTTACGTTTGCTGCAGATAGATACTTATAATTTTCCATAAGCACTTGAGAAATTTATGTCCCAAGTACCATTGTTACTGCTCATGCAGATACCACAATCCCAGTAGCTGCTTTGATGCCTAAATTCCATTACCAGTCAGACACCCTTTATCCTATAAAATTGTTTATAAAATGAAAAACAGAGTACTTCTGAAATCATACTTTATTCCTGACCCACGTGCTTCACTGATCACTGGCAAAAACAGAAATAGCAGAAATGTCCTTTCTTAATGAAGCAGGAACATTAAATCTCTTATGGTGGTACTATCTACTGTTAAAATCCAAAAAACATTTTCTTCAAACAGAGCAAAAAGTTGGAAACAAAACAGTATTTTCCAAAAACAAAATGAAACAAAAAAATTCTCCGGCATATTAAAAAAAAACCCTCAAAGCAAAAAAAAACCTAAAAAAACCCCTCAAAACCACATACAAAACAAACACCCAAAAACTCCACCAGAAAAACAAGCTAACAAGAATAATTGTTCCTTTGGATGAATCATTAGGCTGCTCTGTGTCATTTCCTTTGCTCTTTCATATGATGCAGAGAAGAACAGATGCAAAAAGTGTAGCTCACTGTTTATCTTTAAGAATTTAGAACCTCACTGTTTATCTTTAAGAATTTAGAACCTTCTTTTATCCATTTTTCTCAGGGCAAACTGCACTATCCTTAGTGCTTCTGTTTTTCCCATAGAGCAGAGTAGCTGTCAGACTCCAGCAGTCATATACAGGCCTGTATCCAAATACAGCAGGGGGTGGGTTTGCCCCACATACTGTCTCCTGTCTACATCCAATGCCAATGTCTACATCCCTTCTCTTCCTCCAGATTGACAGTCACTTAACTGAAGGGTGGAAATAACTCATCAAATGTATTTTGAGGGAAAGCAACAAAATTCATCCTTTTGCTAAGCAGGGGTGGAAGCAGTGAAAAACTATTGAAGCTGCAGGGGAAAAAAAGCCATAAGCCTGCTCTGGAGAGGGGGAAAGAGCAGAAGGAGTGGAGAGAGCAGATGACTAATGAGATAATGAGTCTCCCCCAAACCTGCCCACCAGCCCGTTCAGAGCCATATTGTGACCCTCCCCAGTGGCAGCCTCCTGCTTGTGTAAAACTGAATGTTTAGTGAGAATAACTGTGTGTTCTTTGTGGCAGGGGATGCCAGGCACAGATGGAAAACCAGGCCTTCCTGGCATTGCTGGGCATCCCGGAGTAGTGGTAAGTATCACCCTCTCTGATCACTGACGCACACTGGCTCCCAAACCTACCTCTTATAGGTCAGCAGGATCAGCGCTTGCTAGCAGAGTGTGAAGAGCTGGGGCTGTGTTTTTCCTATGTAACCTGGAGCAGTTACCTCAGACAAAAAACACAGAAGCAGACTGTACCTTGCCCATGCCTCCCTCATCAGTCAGAAGAGATACAGGCACCTCCAGAGGCTAGTTCTGATTTCTCAATGCTCCTTCTGCTTTTAATTACTCAGCTCTGCCTTTAATTAGAGGAAAGCCAGCAAGCTCATAGGTGATTTTAATGTATTTCTCATGCTTAAGACCCTCAAGGATTACAGTGTGCTTTGCCTGGGAAGTCCCACAGCTCATCCTCTGGCACTTTCCTCTCACTTGTGCCAGACAAGCATCTGCATTTCCAGCACAGGGAGTTCTACAGAGGGGCTGATCAAGCTTAGATATAAACTGGCAGAGAGATGACAGTTTAGCTTCCCTGTCTTCTCCTGTCTGGTCTCCTGGGAAATCCTGGGCACAGCTGATGTGGTTGATGCTGGAAAAGGACAGCACAGCCAGAGATGGCTGATTTCAGTGCAGTGAAAGAAACGTTCACTGGATTAATTCCCAGCTAATGAAATGTTTTGTGTCCATTGTAACTCTAGTTGTCTGTGAACTCTGTCAAAGTTCTGGGAAATACTTTTAACCATCAAACCTTCAGAAGATCTGAGTTGAAACTAGTTGGCCCCATGTGTGTTTTGAGACGGCTGGGAATTGATCGTTCTGTACATGAAACTCACTGCTGTGCTTTTTGTGAAGCAAGGGAGAACACATTTCATAATTTCCCCTTTTAAATCACTTATGCTCTTTTTTTTTTTTTTTTTTTGTCACCTGAAGGGTCCAAAAGGAGAGAAGGGTGACCCAGGACCTCGGGTGAGATTGTGTGGATTTCACTCTTCGAGAAACCTATGTGAAATGTAGTGCTTAGTGTATGGGTTTTCCACATGTAATGCTTTTGAAATAGGGTGAACCAGGACAGGATGGGAACAGTATTGTGGGACCGCCTGGACCACCAGGACCACCAGGACCAGTCATAGCAATACCTGAGGTAAGTGTGCATGTCGAGCATTGATGTCTGTAACTCCCCTTACAGAGAAGAGGGCACAAGTGGTTAACACACTGGCAATTCTGCTGCTCACATTCAGGTCATAAGTCTATTCCTCAAAACAAAAGAATCTCAATATGTCTCTGTATCAAATTATTTCGTTTTGAAAATGTTAGATTGGAAGAAAGTGGGTAAAGAGCTTAACTGCAAGAGTTGTGAGATCATATTGAGCATCTCGCACAAACTCTTTAGGCGATTTCTATAGAAGTTGTGAACATGAAATAGAAACTAGCAGAGAAATACAAAACTGGGAATATTTAACACAGCATAGCACCTGAGGCACAACAGTATGTAGGGCAGAGTAATTTCCTGATAGTTGTCCGCTATACAAACCAGAGCACTGACTCTGGAAGAAACAAAGGGTAAAAAAATAGAATCCCATAAAAAATCTCCAGTGTGCAGGTATATTTTCAGTTAGTTTTGCTGTGTGTACATCAGCCTTTGCAAAAACAGTACTATATGCAGTAATGAAGGCTGGAGGTTAGGATGAATCCCACTCGGAGCTAACAGCAAAATTCTTAATAGTTGGCCTGGTGTAATAACATTAAGATCTGGAGGAACTGTGAGTGACTGCAGGAAACTTCACCTCTGAGAGGTGGAGGTGCCTAAAACAGCCAGACGTGTCCACAGGAATACATATAAGGGCAGTAAGAAGTGTTTTGTAATTGCAAGAGAAAATACCCAGCTGAGAAATCTGTGTTGAGGGCTTGGCGCCATCATTATCATAAAGCTGAGCTACACATAACCTTTTTTGAGTGAAACAACTGGGCTTCCAGTTAGGCTTCTGCTACCAATAGCAAATATAGCATTAATTTTCATCCAATAGGCCACGTCACCCGTCTCACCCGTCCTACCTGAAGTGTTTTTTCTTTACTGACTTTACTGGGAATCCATGCAGAATACTAGGATCTTGGATCCTGAATCTTGGATGAGCAGAATTATAAACTTAGAATTATAAAAATGTTGGTTGTGGTCGAAGTCCTGCTTGTAGTGGGACTGTCAGCAGCTCTACACTTTATCTCAATTCTGTTGGAGTTCCTGGGGAACTGCTCAATAGCTGTGATAGAAATGCTGATGTAAAATTCATGTTCTTTCTCACAGCCCTGCCACGATGCCACTGTGGGACCTTAATTCTTATCAGTGACTAAACAGCTCTGTTTGCAGAAAAAATGAACCTCAATGTGTTGCTCCATAGTTCATTAACACTTGAAAAAACCACTAGGACAGCCTCAGAGGGGGAACAGTACATATAAAGAACATAAAAAGATTATTGAAGCTGACATAAACTAATGACGCTTGCTGGAGGCTGCATGGCTCCCTATGTACACTAATCCCAGTCCATGCACCTCTCAAACATGTAGCTATGTCTGAAGAAACCTAAAGTGCATCCTCTGAATCCTCCTGATCCCCTGTATGAAGTACTTTTACTATGTATTACAGAAATGTATAGAGCCTGGTAGAATCTGTATAGCTTTAGGTGTATTACAAGTCCATATAGAGTCCCATTTCCTTCTCTAAGTACTTTCGGGTTTTAGAAGTAAGCTCTTTTAAGAAATTGAGAGCATTTATGGCTTTATATACATTTGTAATATAGGTGTTCTGGGGAGGTACATCAACAGCTGTCAAATCCTCTGTATGGTTAATCAGAAGATTTCTCTGAGAACTTGGTGTACTGTATTTTGATACAGTTAATGAAACGTGTGGGGAAGTATACGTCACTATGTATGACATTGAATTCTTCCTATCTCACAAATGTTTGTGTAAGAACAGGACATTTGTTTGCAGTAAGTTTGCTGAGATAGACATTAAATTATCCAAGTGTGTTTTGTTGACTCAGTCTCTCATCTTTCATAGTAAGCTTTCAATATGGAAAAGAGCTATTGTAAGCAGACCTATCAATTGCAGTTGGCATTGCGGAACTAAAATAAATAACACTGCCAGCTGTTGTAATATAGATATTGGCTTGATGTAGATAGAGCAGCAGAGATCAGTGATCTGAGTAAACCACAGGGCACTTAGATTACTCTCCAGGTCAGGGTCATTCATTTAACCATTGTGTAGCCAAGAACCATACTTCTTGGGCTACAGAAGTCCAATGGACTTATCCATCAAAGTTGGAAGGAAGTTTTCTTAAGGGCTATGTGGCTACAACTAAACCAACTTTATGTAGCTTGACAAAAAAGTAAGCAAATCAAGAGTTAGTTCAGTTTCAGCACTGTTGAAATATTTAGAGCTGACCTGGACAGCTGTGGCTCAGGGCCAGGCCTCACCAGTAAGCATCTGGCTGATAGCGCATTGATGGAGCTGCACTGAAAAGTCGACCTTGGTTTCCTTCTCATTTCACCTGGCCCCCTATGTGAATGGAGGGGATATGGTTCCTTCAAGAACCACTTCTCATACCATGAAAATAAGTGTTAGAGGAAAACTGAGGTCTGCAGTGGAACCCATCCATTTCCAGGCTTCTGCAGTTGCCACCAGCAATGTGGGTCTCAGAGGCTTCCTGTCCTTACTGCCTCTTCTGTTGCCTCCTGTGATTGATCAGGAAGTCTGCTCTGACTCATCATGTTTTAAAAAAAAGTGTTCCTCTGTTTGCTGCTGCTTGATATTCCAAAACACTAAAATCAATATCTCTCATCCTATATTGACTCTTTCACTCTTTCAGAGCATAGTTGCTGATACTCAGTGCATTTTCATGAGTGGAATCGTGATAACCAGAAAACCATAATATTTGTTGCTATGATTTTATCACACAAATTTATTTTGGTATAGTACAGAAGTAATTTTGAATAGAGAAATGTTATTGGATTTAAATTTCAAACCTTTATTTTTATTGGATTTCAATTTCAAACCTTTTATTTTTAAACCTTTATTTTTGGCTGGCACTATTTACCCACAGTTTAGGTAGAAGAAACAAAAGTCACAAAGAAAGGTTAATGCTGAAGGTGTAAAGCAGATGTCAAAAGATTTTGTTCAGCCTGTCTTTCTATAATTCTGGTAAGGCCAGAATTTATATAATTCTGACAAGGAATTTCTATATTATAGAATTTCTATAATTCTGACAAGGCCTTTTGGATGCAAAGCTGAAGCTTTACTTAGAAATGAACCCAGACAATCATCCTAAAATATAACAATGAAGAAAATATGGAAAGCAATGTTGTCCTTATTATTATAGTTAGCACTTTCTGAACTTATTCAATGTGTTGAAGAGTTATATTACTGGATTGTTGTTATTAAAGCTGAATAATTATATACCTGGAGGAGGTTGTGAAGAGTGCAATCTTTTCCTCTAATCATCACTCTTCTACCTTTTGTTTTCAAATGTTCTTCAGCATTATGTACAGTTTTCTGACTTCCAATCACAATTTCCATTTGCAGATCAACTGTATGTGTAAAATATACAATGTGCCTGGTCCCAAACTCAGCAAAGCCTATGGGATTTTTTACACTGATTTCAATATAGTTTGGATTGAGCCCAAAAACAATGAATAATGAGTGATTCCACAATGAAAAGACCATGTAAACCCAGGGCTCCTGGACTTCTGCCACCAGATAAAGCAGAACAATTGCAGCAGCAGGACTCTTTTATTACTGTCATTAAAGTAGCAGCCCGTGTCCTGTTCCTTTTCTGGGCCATGTAAAACTGGAAATAGAGTGGGACCACGGGCATCATACTATTCCTGAAGAGTGCAGCAGAGTTCATGCAGTCTCGGAGAGGGAGTGCTGCCTGTAGGATCTAAACTCTATTTTTACTCGATGATTTTTGTAGAACATGAGGGCAGGGAGTAGAAAGAAGCACCCAGTAGAAGCAGCAAGCTTTAGCTGTATGAATTATTCAACATGACCTCAAAGTACAGAAAGCTGCCCATACGCTTCCATGCTCAGATGACGATAGGATAGGATAGGATAGGATAGGATAGGATAGGATAGGATAGGATAGGATAGGATAGGATAGGATAGGATAGGATAGGATAGGATAGGATAGGACAGGACAGGATAGGATGGGATGTGTGATCTAGATTCGAAAAATAGTATTCAGAGACTCATAAGTGTATTGGAAGTGATCTCTGGAGGGCATATGGTCAAACCTTCTATTCAAAGCAATGGAGTTTCAAACTCAATTCCTGGATAATGTATTCATAACAAATGTTGGAAAATATTGTGGTCTGGTCATGTTGATCTACGCATGGTTGCAGGCTGTAAAAGAGGCATTCAAATCTCACCAAACCTCATTGACAACGTGTTTATTCATGGACTAAGTAAATCCCTGCCACCTGAAGGCATGCCCTGTACTGGCATTGAGGCGTCCTGGACCAGAGCTCCGAAGTCCCTGTCCACCTTCATTATTAGGATTCTGTAATTGAATTGTACAGAAATGCCTGGGCTAATGGGGAGCTCACCAATTCCAGGATAGGAAGCAGTGCAATTGCACTGTGCTGTTCAGGCATCCTGAGACTCGGTGCTGGGTGGTGCAGGAGCTGGTCCCCATCGCAGTTTGGGGTTCCAGGCTAGTTTCAGACACAGCAGTGTGATCAGTGCTGTCTTAGGAATCACAGCATGGTGCTGCATGGTGAGATGCAGACATGTCCAGAATATAATTAAAACTTCAACTCTGCAGCAGAGGATGAGTATGCTCAGACTGATTCCCCATCTTAGAATGCTAGTGACACACTGGAGCATAAAACCTCCATTTCATCCTTATCTTACTGAGGAGAAATGTCTTCAGGCTGCAAAATTTGGTGTCATAGCTTTCAAATTAAAAACGTGACTCAATTAAATTTCTAAAAGCATTCTGAGATCTTTACAGAATAAATGTAAAAGGAATTCTAGGTTTTTTTATTCCAGATGTATAAAGAAAATTAGAAGTAGAGAGCCTTTTCTGTCACCTTATTTATCTTTGGGGGTTTTTCACAGTTATAAAGAGATAATTTACCTTTCTAAAAATGTGTGTGAGCCTTAGATAAACCATTTGAAATAACCTGTTTCTTAACCCCTTTTTCAGTTACTTCTCAATGAGATTGATGGAATTTCTAATTTTACTGAAATTAAAGGACTGCTTGGGCCTCCAGTGAGTATATGCTGTTTTATTAAATCTTCAGATTTGCTCTATCTTCCACATCTTCTTTTGAGTATCAGCTTGAGATGAATTTCCTGTACTTTAGGATTGTGTTTCTGCTAACTTTAGCACTAAACTCTATGGAAGTACTTTCAGGCAAAACTCAGTTCTGTATGAACAAACTACTTTTACACATTTGTATGAAATAAATTGGCTTATCTCTGATTCTGAACTATATGCTCAGAATTATAGAAATGTAGAACTGTTGCAAAAATAGAGTCCAAGATTTACATTTCTTCCAACTTTTTTTCCTTCTTGTTTTTCAAGTTACAAAGTATTGGTATAAAAAGTATTTTGCTCAGTTCTGCTTGAGACTTCAACTAGAAATGCTAGGCTCCTGTCTATTAGTTTAGTCTCACACAAGTTATAGCTGTGAATGAAAAACTAGGTATTTCATAAGAAAACAAAAGATGTGAAATTGAGGTTCTCTTCTAGCTGCAAAATAGTTCAGTCAAATACTTGAAAGGCTGAATGCTTCTTGGTAATGATTTGAAGTTCCTAGGACTAGATCCAAAGAGAAATCTACCTTTTCCGGTCATGGAGTCTATTCAAACTTTCCCAAAAGTGTTGCAGTTTGCAAAAAAAGTTAACCACTACAAATTAAGCACCTTACTTTACAGCTAGTTTAATTTGTGAATTCTAGTTTGTGTATTTAATTTTGTCTGTTTTCTTGTTGGTCAGCACAGTGATCTCCTCCATATTAAATCCCTGATGAAACAAAGAAAGCCAGAATGTTCATGGCCAATAGCAGAATTTCACTCTACATAAAGTTTGCAAAAACTTTGTATCTTATTATTACAGCTGCCCCAAAACAAATATTTACTGAATGTGTCATTGAACTGGGAAGAAGGGCATTAGCTCCAGCAGCAGCTTGTAACCTTTTTCTGCTAGCCTAGCATGGATCTTTCCCACTTATTAAACCATAGGACAACTTCATGTTATTGTGGCTGCATCCAGCCATCCTTATGAGTAAAACAGTTTTTATGGAGGGGTATTTTCATGTATTTCCCAAAGACCTGGTTCTCCTAATCCCTGAACATAATAGGATGCCAGGACAGTATGGGTCCCCTTGTGTGAGCTCTGCCACAGTACTTGCTACAGGTAATTCAAACCTTTGTTTTGTGATAGATGTTAGAGTCACATTCCCACAAAAAAAGAAGCAGGTTCTGTAGCTTGAAGAGCAGTTGCACTGAGAAAGATTTGAGCCTCAGTCTCAAAGCTCTAACCCTTGTCAGGTGCAGTCTCATAGTGGATGGGGAAATAAACATTCTGCTGATCTGAACCAGAATTTAAGTGTCTCTCTGAAGTTGCCAGAGCAGGGTAATCTTAAATGTGCCCAATACAAATCCCCATCTGTGATTCTATTCACAGCCTATTACACACTCTGTTTTCTATCCAAAGACATCCATGACCAAAATGGGAAAGGTGAGTGGCTGCTGTGGTCTCTGTGCCAGCATCTGGAAAGGATTCAGAGAAGGCTGAATAATGGCTGTATGCCTTTCAAATGTAGAAAATGTCTTCCTTTTTCAGTCTTTTCTGGATCTCTGCCTCACCAGTTTTTGAGAGTAAATGCTAAATTAGAAGCATAGGGTGTTGTGGAGGTTCACACCTTCACTGTCAATGGAATGAAGTTCTTAATTCAGTAGCAGATGAGTTGATATTCACAAATCACACAATACATGCAAAATGCATATTCTGTTTTGCAAGTCTGTAATATGTGTTTGTAAGGATGTGAGTTTTTTAATTTTGCAGGGGCCAGATGGCAAGCCAGGTCTACCAGGATTTTCTGTAAGTATTAATTGCCTAGGATTTAAATGTATTTCCTAGGATTTTTAAGTATTTTTCAATACAGTTTAATATTTTTTAAATGTATCTTGTACACAATTTGCATGAAGTCTAATAAATTATCATAGAAGGTGCTTCAGGTCTTAGGAAGTTACCAACTGAGCTAGAAATTTATTCTGTCGGAAATGAAGTATATTCTGCTAGGCTCATCTCAGTGTCAGTTCTGTAGTTTAAATATGGGTGTAATTAATGGAAAATTACTACCTAAGGAAAGGCCTATGCTGTATAAGAGAAACAGATGGAACAAATGGAATTGTAAACGTTGTCTGCGTGTATATGTATGTAACTGTGCTATTCCTCAGGCTTTTTTGTCACCACTACAGAATACAGGAAAGCCCTATAAGATGTTGCCTTTTTATTTTATCCTTTAGGAAATATTTATGATTTTTCATAATAACATACCAGGGCTGTCATATAATCATTTCACAACCATAATATCAAAAGGTGCCTTTTGCTGTGCTACCTACCTATTGTGCTCAGACTGCCATGCAAACATGTTTAAGCATCTTCATCGATGACTTAGACATGGGACTTGGAGGGATACCAACTTTGCAGACAGTACAAAATTGGGGAGTGCTGTTAACTCCCTCCAAGGCAGAAAGAGCCTGCAGAGATAGCTACATAAATCAGAGGGGTGAAGGATCACCAGCTGTATGGTGTTCAACAAGGGAAAGGGACACATTCTGCACGTGGGATGGTCACCCTGGTTGTGCATGTAGACCAGGGAATGAGATGCTGGAGAGCAATGCCAGGGAAAAAGACCTGGAGGTCCTGGTTGGTCTCAGGGTGAATCTGAGTCAGCAGTGCCCTGGCAGCCAGGAGGGCCAACTGTGTCCTGGGGGGGCATCAGGCACAGCATCACCAGCCAGGCAAGGGAGGGGATTGTCCTGCTCTGCTCTGCATTTGGGCTACCTTACCTCAAGTGCTGAGGAGTTTTGAGTGCCACAATATAAGAAAGACATTAAACTGTTAGAGACTGTCCAAAGGAGGCCTGTGAAGATGGAAAGGGCCTTGAAGGGAAGCTGTGTGAGGAGCAGCTGAGGTCATTTGGTCTGTTCAGCCTGGAGAAGAGGAGATGGAGGGGAGACCTCATTGCAGTCAACAACTTCCTTGTGAGGGGAAGAGGAGAGGCAGACACTGCTCCCTTCTCTGTGGTCACCAGTGACAGGACCTGAGGGAATGGCCTGAAGTTGTGTATGGGGAGGTTTAGGTTGGATATTAGCAAAAGGTTCTTCACCACAGATTTGTTGGGCACTGGAACAGGCTCCACAGGGAAATGGTCACAGCACCAAGCCTGACAGAGTTCAATGAGGGTTTAGACAATGCTCTCAGGCACATGGAGTGACTCTTGGGTCACTGGGCAGAGCCAAGAGCTGGACTTTGATGATCCTTGTAGGTCTCTTCCAACCCGGAATACTCTGTGATTCTGTGATTATTTAGCTTATGACTTCAGAAGGTATTGTTCTAATTATTGTGTTCATATTCTGTGTGATGGGATGGAATTACTTTCCCTTGTTATGATAGTTTGACAGTTCAGAGCATGCATATGGTCTCGGGATCCTTTGTCTATTGCCTGAGAACAATTAAGCAGAAAAATGGGAAAGCTGACAAAAGGTGTTAACAAAATGCTGGCAAATTGCCCAGAATTGCACAGAAGGTTGCTTACTGAGTCCTGAATGTCATGGACTGCAAAGAAAGGGGGGGAAAAAACTCCTCAGACATACATTTCATTTTAAAAAAGCTGATAATATTCAGAAGATGATATAATGAATTCTTGGTCTCTGTCCCTTATAGAATTTCTACAGACATGAAAATACCAGTCTTTGTCTCACCTCATGTCTTTTATTTATCTCTTGACAAATGCTGAAATTATGTAGACTTGAGTTTAGATCTTAGTGGGCAAAAAGAATGCTTCTGAGTGCTCTTGGAAGATTATAAAGTACAATTTGATCTGATGGGAATGCTTTCCCCACAAAGCCGATAAAGAAGTAATCTTGTTTTCAAATAGATAAACTCTATGTCATATACTCTTTTTTTTTCTTTTTTTTTCTTTTTTTTTAACATACTGTTAAAAATACACCTTCAGAAATTCTGTTGAAAATCAATCTGGCTGAATGATCATGGAGAGAGGATTGAGTACAGAACAAATAGAGAATTTTAAGTTGAATTTCCACTCTTAATAATGTTTGCATATTTCCCTTTCTGAATGTATGTGTCATCTACATTGTGATAAACATCAGGTATTTTTCATTTTGGTCTTTCTAAAAGATTTTCCTTATGTGATCTCTGGTTTAGGGAATAACTTTATTCAGAGAGCAATTGAGTCTTGTAAGAATTCTTAGATTGCAACCAGAGTGATTTAATTTCAAGTTTGCCAGTAATTTAAAATTACATTTAGTAAAATAAACTAGTTCCATATTGTTCACAAATATCACTGTGGATTTATGTACTTGTTTTTGCCTAGGGCCCTCGGGGTCCGAAGGGTGATACTGGTTTGCCTGGATCACAAGGACCTAAAGGACAACAGGTATGAAAAAATGCATAGGGGAATGTATAGACTGAGAAATGTGTTAGATGACAAGTACTTAGTGACATTAGAAGTTTAATGATTCTAATTTTTGTGGGAATTGGGATTTTAATTAAAATGTGAAAAATGTACTAGGGGGAATGTGAAAATGCTAAATGACATCCCCTGATAAAATCCTACCAAGAGCTAATCTTCCTGCACCAGTGTTGAAATTCATCAGTGCAGTATGCACTTATCAGGTTTACTCTCTTTAAACATTAAACATGAAGTGACCTCTTCTTGCCAGCTGATTGTTGTACTAACACCCTGGGATCCTATCCAAAAGCCCAAATAATAAAAAAGATCGATCTTTTTCTCCTCCTATGCCGGAGAGGGCTTTGCCTACAGAATGAAGACTGCAATTTTCAATTCCCAAAGTTTAAGACTTTAAGACTTGAGGCGCTCTCTTCTTAGGATTCTTTCTCCTGTTTCTTCACAAAAAGTGTGTATTTTATAGCTCTGCAGAGAGGGTACTAAAGACTGACTCTGTTCTTCTGCAAATACTGCAGCTGTTCCAGTTTTTTCCCCTTCTTATCAACCTTCAGGAAGCAGGGGAGAGGAACATCTAATATATTGGGGATACCAAGAAAGAAAAAAAAAAAAACACTTTCTGCTTAGCTGAGCTCACTTTTTCACAAGTAATAGGAAGACTTGGAAATGGTTAATTATAGTTCAAATGAGGTAGCAGATGAACAGCATTGTCATTGCTCAGAAGGAAAGTTCTCAGGCCATGTATACCAGTCCCTGATCAAGCTCAACCTTAGAACTCGTTGGGTGATTTTTGGTTTAGATTGTGGAGGTTTTTACTTTTGTTTTTTTGCTTGGTGCTCTTTGTTTGCTTCTGGTGTCCACACTGGCAAGAACTCAAAGCTTTGAAAGCATTTAATTTTGGATGCACCAAAAACATAGTGATGTATCTGATGGTGTTTCTGAGCTGTGAACACCAGGCTACGCTCAAGAGTGATGGAGTTTGGGAATTCCAGTGAAGATGTACAGACACCTTTACTTAACGGATCATGAAATTCAACCTCAGGTCCATAAATCCTCACAGTAGATAAAGTCGGTGAAGCCAACCAAGTCTTAGGGAGACTCCAAAGTATCCAAAGTATCTTCAGGGAGACTTCAAAGACTCAGAACAGTTTAAGAACCTGTGAGAAGAACTGAGTTACAGCACCTAGAGCTCAATGAAAGGTCTATAACCTGGACTGGCATTTTAATCAGCAGTGCAATTGCTAGCTTCAAGCTAGATTTCTTCCATGACATCTTGGGAAAGATGTTGTTGCAAGCTGCCTGAGGTAGGAAGTGGAAAGTTACAGCTGAATGATCCAGCCTGGGAACCATGTGCTTAGCGCTGAGAAGTGATTATTTGTGGTGGTGGAACAGGACTTCAGAGGGTCACAGTTTGAGTGCTGGGACTTGACCTTCAGTAAAGTTAATGAGGTTGCATCATGCAAGGTACGTAGAGAGAATGATTCATGCTTTCCTGATAGTAAAATCTGAACATTTACTGGTCTATCAAGACGGGACATTTCCAGCAGGGTTTACTGACCATTAAGCTGATGGTACACAAGAAGACACCAATAACCTGTCTACCTTTGCAGAGACCTTTTCTGAACACAGCATGTTTCACATACTTACTCTATGGAGAGCAAATTAAGTCTTTTTAGAAAAATAAGAACTTATTCTTCTCAGGGAGATATTTTTAGTGTACTTTATTATGTTTTTAGAAAGATCATCTCTTTTCTTCCCCAGAATCAAGATTCACCCTACTCATACTGATATCACTTTATGTTTGATATCACAGCATGACTAATCTGTCATACTTTAAACAAAAGTAATGCTGCCTTGACTTCCGATTCACTGGGAACTGCTTTGTAAACAGTAATTACTCTGATAATTGCAGGGTGAAAAGGGAGAACCAGGAGCTATCTTTTCTGCTGATGGATCTTTAACTAAATTATTAGGAAGAAAAGGGGAGAAGGTGAGCTAATACTGTGTTGTGCTCCTCCACAATTATTTGGTGGCCATGTTACCAGCCACCTCTGCTAGACATTGCAGGAATTCTCCTTGTCATTGCTCTCTCTCTGTGTTGGTCCTCAATAGGGCGAAGCTGGAGTGATGGGACCAGTGGGACCAATGGTAAGATGATTTCAAAGATGAATAGTTTTTTATTTTTTAGTTTTGCTTTGGCCTTACAAATATTAGTAAATGTAAAGGTAGCATGGTTATCTTTTCTTTCCTTCTGAGTCGGGAGTATTTGTGCTTCAGGGCCATTAGTGTCCTTCAGAAAAGAATGTGCTTGTTACATATGTGGTGCTGTAACTACTGATTTGATGCAGAGCTTAAATTCTGGTAGAACAAATATATCTGTTACTGTCTAAGATAACTGTGAAATATCATCAGAGCTAGAGACTTAAATGATTTTTGGCTCTGAGTGAACTGGGTTTGTTTAGCTCTGAAGATAAAAGACTAAGAGGAGCTCTAATTGCTCCCTGCTGTGGCCTGAAAGTGAATCATTAAAAAAAAAGTCAGGTCCTTCTCAGATGTGCACAGGAAAATGACAAGTAACAATGTTGTGACATGTGTAGATATAAAGGCACAAATTCATGTTAAAAGTGATTAAACACAGAAATAAGTGCCCAGAGAGATGATGGATTCTGGAACAAAGTGTTGAGTGGCATGACCTAACCTACAAGCCTAACATACAAGTTTGTCTTGTAAGCAAGGGGTTGTGCAAGAGGATCCCTCTCTTTCCACCTAAATTATTTTCTGTTTATATGATTTACATTAAAACAACTAATTGCATTGGCTCAATTTCTGTCAATGCCAATAAATTGCAACTGTGTTGGATTCTGAGAAAGCTGTACACCAGGCAGCAGAGCAGGACCATGTACCAAAATCAGGATTTAGAGGCCTTCTTTCAGGTATTTGGTCTGATACTTTTGACTGGACATGGAAGGTCATAAGAAAGCACAATGAATTAGTTATAAAATAAGAACAGTTGCCCAGACTCAGCAGTGTTAGGACGCCATTTTCTTCTAGTCTAGTATTCAAAAAATCAAGGATGTCAAGGATGTTTCTTTGCTTCTGCTTTTCACGTAGCCTGGTCACTGTTGTGCCTTAGTGAATGTTAGTGGGGTGTTGACATTTCTGCACATCGAGGTACATAGGAGATTTTTACATCAGTTTCTGTAGCCTTCCAAAGGGGATAACTGGGTCTGCTGAGTAACTTCTTTTTTAATTACTGTGTATCAGAATGCCCTGAGGAGGCTATCCTAACTTACCAGAAAGGATGCTCCTTTCCTTCTCTTTGTATGACTGCAAGATGATCTACCCTTTTGACTTGACACAGAATAACTTTGAATGAAAGTGGACTTCAGAGATGATCTTGAGCACATCACTGCCTGGAGCAGGTCTCTTAAAATCAGGAACTTGTCAAGTGAAGTTTTCAACAACTCTTAGGATAGAAATTCCACAACCTTTCTGGGCAGCACATTCCAAACATTTGACAAACTCTGAAGTAAAAAAAAATGTCCTTATATTTATTTGGAATTCCTCATGTTCTGGCTTGTGTTCACAGCTACTTGCTGTGCAGCCTGCATCCAGCGGACATGTCCTTTTCCTCTCAGCCCCAAACTTTGTGTTTTACATCTCCTTTTATACTGCCTTCATACACTTCTGCAAGCAGACAAGGAAGTTCTTGCCAGCACTGGTGGGAATGGTTACACTTCGGGAAAGTTTGGCACAGGGAGCTTGTCTCAAAGCTTTGCTCAGCCAGTTCTCTTCTGAGCGCAGTACTCAGATTTGATCATCACTGCTAATGGGGTGGTACAATTTGGTGTTGTCCCATAGAAAAAAATCCATCTGTAGTTAGTGTGAGCCTGTGCAGCAAAAGTATACAGACTTCAAGTGCTGTGTCAGAGACGCTGCCAGATGACTTCTTGAAGGTTTTAGTGCAATGGTTCTGTTCCAGTTTGCTCCAAAGGAGTCTCTGGCCCAGGAACAACTTTGAGGCAGTGAGGGACTCTGATTGTTCCTCTCTGCTTTTAGACCCATACACAGATTTCCAGAATTTAAAATCAAATCCCAAGTCATTGCTCTGCTCCTCTTTGAGACTTTAGGTGGACAGAAGGTAGGATCACAGGAGTTTGGAGCACAAGGAGCTACAGAGAAGTAGTAGTTTCGCAGATGAGAACTAGGGATAGTCAAGAGGTCAGTACAATTGTTAGCAAAAGCAGAAGCAACAGACTGAATCCAAGCTCCTGCCACCAGGGAAATGAGGATCTTTTACATGCTGTTCCCTGTGGGTGAAGGAAACAGCTGCATATCACTGAAGGAGAGCACTTAGTGAGAACCTCAGTGTCCAGATCTACTGTGCTGGTGTAAAAGAAACATTTGTGGTAAGCAAAACTCCTGTGGCTTCCACGCTTCCTTCTTTCACTTCTAGCTGTGACTGCTGGCTTCTCTCAGGGAGTTGCAAACACCTGACAGACTGGGCTAGCACTTAAAGAGAATAATAAAAGTGGCCCTAGCTGAGTCAACTCTCGCATTGGTAATGTTTGAAATCCCAGTTAAAGCATGGGATCAGACACTGCTCTCTATTTAAACTGAAAAATTCTGTTTCTAGTTGTTCTCACTGCTGATTAAAGTTCAGATTTACATAATCTTTAAAGGCTCAGGTACAAGAGAGTGAAATAGGAAAATGCTTTTGGATTGCCTTTTTTTAACATTTTTGATTGTTTTTTTTCCCCCCAAACTTCATTACTGGATGTGGTATCATGGAAATGTGAATTTTGAAATTTTGGGGCACAATATTGAAATTTGAAATTCACCAGCAATCTCTTACCTGATTGAGACACAGGCATTAACTTTGTTCACAAGGGTAGAAATTACCTTCAAACAGGAAATAAAATAGAAGATTAATAAAAGTCTTACCAGCTGCAAGTAGTTTCAGCTGACATTAGTGAGCTTTAAATTCCGATTACAATGGTGACATTATAAATTAATATGTTCATATGGTAACTGCTTATGAATTTCAGGTCTAATCCAGTTTTCAGTTTCAGCAGGAGAAAAGTTACAACAATTAATCCATGTATTTCATCTAGATAATAAAAGAAATTATCTTCTTCATCAGATAAATTTTTCATTAATGTACATATCACTTTTCACTGAAAAGATATCATGTGAAGGGTTAAACACACCCACTGTCACATGTAAGTGGTATCTGTGTGAGATCTACAGACAGATTATTTAACAAGTAATGCAAGAAGGAGTATCTCAGCATTTCAGTGGACTAAAAAAAGGAAATGAAACCAGAAAGGCTGACACAAATGTAAAGAGTTTGTCTAGACCCTTGTGGTTTTGGTGAGTTTCAGGAAGCTGACATCAGTTGAAAGTTTGTAGATCCTCAGATTTGCTGCTTTTGTTGATCACTTGCAGGCTGCCTGGAAGCTGCATGCTTGCAAATGCCCCATCATAGGCCATCCATAGTCCTGGACCACCTTTCCCAGGCAGCCTGCTTGTCCCCTCTTTTTGCAGTGGCTTGTATTACTTTTTGGAGCCTGGTGAATCTGTCAAACCTGTATAAAGAAGGAACAATTCTGTTTCAGCTATCAGGCCCATGAATTCACAAACCCAGGCTGGTGTGAGGCAAGTAGAAGCCTGGTACTGCATGAATTCTTAGCCAATCCACAGATATTTCCTCACAGAACATGTTTAAAAAATAATTAGAAATAAGAAAAGGAGGGGGGGAGAAGATGAACCAAGAAAGAAGATGAACAAAGCATATATCTCTAACTTTGTTTTCTTTTCCTGAGTGATGCATTTAATTTTTCTTCAATAGATGGTGAGCCAGTTTTGAATTGCATGCCCTACAAGGGTCTGGGAATTCAGACTTCATTTCAGATAGGTGGTCTTTTCCAAACTAGAGCTGTTACATGCAGTCCTCAGCTTCTGAGATCACTCAGTAGAGCAAGCAGGGAGGATATTCTATGCAGTCACAGGCAATCACAGACTGATTTTTAATGTAGATATAAAATTATGCTTCTTATTCTTAATAATCAAATATAGATCAACAAAATGGGCCACAATTACTTTTTTTTTTTTTTTTGTTCAGGGACCAATAGGACCTACTGGACCCAAAGGAGAGCTTGGCTTCCCAGGACGCCCAGTATGTATTATGCTCTCAAGTGGGATAAAGTGGGAAATCTTGCTTCTGACAAGATATATGACATTTATTATTATTATTTATAATAATAAATTATTTCTACTTATTTCAGGGCCGTCCAGGACTGAATGGACTGAGAGGTGTGAAAGGTGATCGAGGTGAAGCATTTAATGTAAGTTTTTTGTATTTCAATTAGTTGCAAAATAAAATCTGTTAAAATCTGAAGTCTGATTTATACTGATCACTTTCAAATGATAATGGGACTGAAAACCTGAGATGTTCTAGAAATAATTGTGTTTCTGCTACTTTTCCTCTCTAGCAGCAGTCATTAAAAAGTCAGCTTCTGGCTCTGTCTGGGCAGTTCTTGCAGATACACATAGTTGTGTCAGCTCCCAGGTGTAACAGTTATGTGTGACACTCACTGCTGCCACTGCACCTTCAAATAGCAAAAGATTTGAAATTCCAGACTTTTTAATATGTGTCAAGAAGTTCCTGATCCAGGCCACCAGTGTGACCTCGCATGATGTGAAGATACTCCCACAGGCTCTGGCCTTTCTAGCCCAGATACAAATGGCACTTGAGCATATCACAGGGAAGTGGTATCTACCTTACTAACAAGGAGACACTCACTAATACTTCCTACCTGCTATGGTTGCCATGTGCAAGTGTCCAAAACAATGACCTCTGCACAGGTGACAGCATATTCATGCTCACCTCAGCCTGTAATTGTGGAATGACAAGTGATGAAGCAAGCTCCTGTTGCTGCAAGTCTGTTCTCATGAAAAGATTTCAGACAAGTTGTCTCATGACAAACATTGAAACTGGACAGCACAAGAGCTATCACTGCTAAGCATAGACAATAAGCTTCACAACAGCAGAGTCATTTGTGTGGTTGTTCTGATGTCATGCAACAGTTTGTGCTAGGAAAATTGGTACCCATGCCACAACAGCAGCTAATGCTATTTCATCTGCATCAGAGATAATGCTGAATAAAAGTTGCAAGGGTATGTTACTGAGCTAGCATAAAGTCAGTATCACTGTACTTCATTAGAGAAATTTTTATAAATGGATTCTGTTATAAGAAGCCTCTGGTTCTAATTTGCTCAAAAGAAAAAAAAAATATGACACACAAACTACAAGGCACAAGTGTCTTGTCCATCTAGATAATAAATATAAGTGAGATGATACTGCTTTATGTGAGTAGCAGGGAGACTGAGAATTGGTATCTTTGCAGAATTAGTAAGTATTTAGGTATCTCCACAGTAAAAAAAGACCAGGTACTGAATGTGGCTTACACCCCTGGAAGAAGGTATAAATAGAAATATAGTTCCTAGAAAGTGAAAACAAATTAGATAAATTCTAATTGGAAGAAAATGACAGGAAAAATTACTACCCACTGAGAGAAAATATAAGAGTAGATTTTCCTTTCCTCCATAACCTCAAAAATATTAATGTTCATTTTCTGGATTGTCTGTCTTAACCATACAAAAGCTATTGTAGCAAGTACAACTAGATGAAGTACATCAGGCTGACAGGTTAAAGCAAACAAGAAAACAAAGGAGGCTACATGTTCTAGTCATCCTTCCTGGAGTGCTCAGGGAAGATGAAATCTAATGGATCTCTAATTATTGATGAGATGACATATGTCACCATACAGAAACTTGCATTGATGTGGACTGGAAGGTGAACACAACCTTGTGCCAACTTTTCAAATTACACAGCTCAGAGCTGACATCTATATTTTGTAAAAGGCAATCATACCCTCTAGCAGTGCTCCTCAGAGTTGCTAATTAGCATGCACCTATCTGACTGGCACTTGAAAATTTATGAATTTTAGCAGTCTTGAGAGATCTAGATCAGTGTAGAAAACCTAATTTTCCTTGGATGAGAGATAAACTCTTTAATTTGTTTCAATAAGCAGTACTTTAGGTGCTCCAGTTTGCAGTTGGGGTTTATTTTTTGTCTGATATCTTCCTTCTCCCACTTTCTCTTACCAGGGCCTTCCTGGCTTGCCTGGGCCCCCAGGGCCCCCCGGACCCCCAGGACGAATACTTTATATCAAAGGAGTAAGTGCCACTGGGCAACAGGGGCTGGTTTGCAGCAGAAATGTGCTGCTCTAGAAGCACTCTGCAAAAGGAAACATCAAAACTGGTTTCAGTCTACACAGGTCACTGTGGGTGACCTTGCTTGTGTGCAGAGAAAAAAGATCTCTTAACCAAAGCCACTGTCATGGAAGAGTTTTGCCCCCATGGCCCACAGAGAGGGATATGATGACAGACCTGGCAGCCAGCTGGGCTTTCTTCTAGGGAGGTGGGGATTTTGTTTCCAGGCTTAGCCTCATCATAACAGTTAGGTTTATGGGGTGTGGTACATGCTGTATCATACCTAAAGCTCACCAAAGTAATTTCCCTCCTGTTTTCAATAGACAGTTTTCCCAGTCCCTCCCAGGCCTCATTGCAAAATGCCAGTAAGTGACGCATGCAGAATCTACTCTTAGCAGGATGCATGGCCATGACAGAACATAACCAAAGCAGCTGTACACCTAAGCATCATAACCTTGCAGCTTTTCTCCCTCTGCCTTCTGCTTTGCACCAGAGATGTGTTTTACTTGTTCTTCAGGATAATGGATTTTCAAGAGTTTAGCCATTTATGAAAACTTAGCCATGTATAAAATATATAGCAGAACTAGAAACACTAGGCTCTTTTGCTTAAAGTACTTTGATTACTTGTTTTTTTCTAATACTTTTAATGCCTTTCAAAGTTTGTGTTTCCATAGTTTAGGAGTTGCTTTGGGGACCTGAATGTGTATACATACAGGTACACATATTTTTTAGATACATATATATATAAATACAGTCCCCATGTTGTTATGTCTCTAGCTGTTTTTAATTTCTCTGTCCAAAATAAGATTTGTTATGTGTTTCATTGTGGCATGAAAGATGCATCAGAAAAGAAAGATCATGTTCTTTATTTGACCCTCAAATGCACTCTGTCCACATAGAATTGCAGCAAGTGAAGATCTGCCCCACCTTTTCAAAGAGTATGAAAAAGCCTTCATCACCTTCAAAGAACCTGCAGTTTCACACATAGTATAAAAAGAAAGGAGATGGATTTCATATTTTCATAATGTCCTAGTGCCATTTTTCTTTAATGAATTACAGAAATTGCATCCTAGAATGACTGGTGAACATAGTTCAGTCCTGAAAGTTTTTCCCTAGGGCAATATCCTACTGTTAAACTGTGGGGTATGTATTTGGAAAGGATTCTATCTTTGGGAGCCACAATCCACCCCTGAACAGTGTGGGGTTATACTTTTCTGCTAAGCAGCTGTAAAAGCTCCAAGCAATACTGTGCCCTCTCCTCCAATTTGCATTCCAGTTCTTTTTTGCTTGTTTTAGAGAAACAGATCCTGACTTCCTCTATGCTAAATGTATTGCTACTCATCAGCACCCTAACCCCACTTCTGAAAAAAGTTGTATCCCAACTTGTGATCTTTTTAGGAATTAATGATAAATAGCCATTACTCTATGGGAATTTGCCATTTCTGCAGTTTTGGCCTACCACCTCTACACATCATTTTTTTACCTCTATGAATTTCTCCCTTTAATCTTCTCACTCCCATTGTATAGCAATGTAGTACATTGATAACAGATGCCCTTAATCACATACATATTTGTCAGCCTCACTTCTGATACCTGACTGGATGAGGCCCTGAACAACTTGATGTAGCTGATCCTCCTTTGGGCTAGACAACCTCCAGAGATGCCTTCCAGCCTCCATTCTCCTCTGATTCTCTGTGGAATGATTCAAACAAAACAAGCCTATTTTCTCTGAATTTCAGATAATAATAGCCACTTTTCCAGAAGGTTAAAATCAGTGAAAAATAGCACTAACTTTAATGTGCACGAGTAATAGAAACACGTACTTGTAAACATCTCTTCATGCACCTGAGTGTGCTGGATAGATCTGTCCTACATTTGTGAGTAATCTCCTAACTCTATCCAAGTTTATAGATAAGAAGTCTTCTGTTCATGCCTGTATTAATGAGTGCTGATAAATAACTACTGAACCCCAGCAGTTTTTCTTCATGGAGACTGAACTTCTGAAGTTAATGGAGCCACCCATGTGAGTAAGACTTCTATGGGCTGATACTACAGGATTAGCCAGATGCAGCAACTTCCATTTTTTCATACGGTTGCTTAGTTTCCTATAAATAGTACTAGAAAGTAGCAAGATTTCCAAGCACTGTGCAACATTTCAGTTCCTGCATTGTCCCTAGTTTGAAGACAGGCACAGAAATAGGTGACGTGCCCACTGTTACAGGTAGCTGGTGACAGAAGAGGATAGAGTAAAATAGCTTCAGTCTCCCCTCTGTGGTATCAATGCATCTGGAGCACAGGTTAACATCAAACATAACATAGCCCTGGTCTGATGAAGATAATTATAAACACAAGCTGTCATCTCACAGACAAAAATCAAGTCCTGCTTCCAAACACAATATTGTAAATTCAGATACGTTCTTGGAGAATGAATTTTCTGATGCTTCTCTGGCATGACCAAGAGTAGAATTTGCTGATGCCTCCAAAATGCATGATGTTACCCTTTTGCTGAAAGCATGTTGCATGTCAAAAAGAGCATAATCCTCATAAAAACTTGATCAGCTAATACTCAGACCGTGTCAAACTGGATAATCCTAGAGTGTTATAATATTTCCTAGCATGCAAACTTGCCAGGCTTTTCAGTCACACTAAGTAATGCATGTCCACTGATTAATATGTATGGATGATTTTTAATGGATTTCTTTATCTGAAGGTGAACTCTCCCTATCCTGGGAATGTAGAAGTTCTTAATGATCATGGTGGGTAATTCTTTCCTTGTACCTTAGTTTAAATAAGTTTTTGGTTTGTTTGTTTTTTGGTTTTGTTTTGGTTAGGGGTGCTTTTTTGTTTGTTTTTTTTGTTTGTTTTTGTGGGGAGGAGGTGTTGGTTTTGGTTTTTTGGGGGGTGAGGGTTTTTTGGGTTTTTTTGGTGGGTTGTTTTTTTGGTTGGGTTTTTCATACTTAAGAGCTCTTTGCTTTTTCTTGATTATTGTATAACTGGGGAAGGGAAGGGAAGGGAAGGGAAGGGAAGGGAAGGGAAGGGAAGGGAAGGGAAGGGAAGGGAAGGGAAGGGAAGGGAAGGGAAGGGAAGGGAAGGGAAGGGAAGGGAAGGGAAGGGAAGGGAAGGGAAGGGAAGGGAAGGGAAGGGAAGGGAAGGGAAGGGAAGGGAAGGGAAGGGAAGGGAAGGGAAGGGAAGGGAAGGGAAGGGAAGGGAAGGGAAGGGAAGGGAAGGGAAGGGAAGGGAAGGGAAGGGAAGGGAAGGGAAGGGAAGGGAAGGGAAGGGAAGGGAAGGGAAGGGAAGGGAAGGGAAGGGAAGGGAAGGGAAGGGAAATTCAAGAACTGTTTCTGCATCTGCTCCAGTGAAATTCACAAATGGAAAAATAGAACCAGGTCTGTTCAGAGGGTTTTAGGCTGAGTGGATAGGGAAAGGGGAGTAAAAGATTTTTGTGTGAGAGAGATTGTCTTGCACGTGTTTGGGTTGCTAAGAGAGGACAGTCAGGCAGCCATTCAATGGTCATGAGCGAGAGAGACATCGAGGGATAGGAACCATGTACCCCACATGTATGGAAAAGTCTGCTCCTGCTTTCAGTGGTTTGGTTGTCACTGCTACAGCCTCTGCTGTTTCCAAGTTCTTATGAATTTGTGATGCTATTTATGGCAGGCGCTAAAGCAAACAGAGATTCCTGGGGACTGCACAGTTCAGCACACTTAAAAGGAGAGAAGGGAGACAGAGGTGCTCCAGGACCACCAGGTATACTAAATCTAATATGTCATTGACATCCTGTGGAGGAATATGTGTCTAACTCGAAAAGCAATTGAGCAAGATACTTGAATACTTATCTCTGCTGCCTTACCTGCCTAGAGATTTATACCCGTGTTCACTGATGAACCGACACATAGAGCAGCAAAGCTCAGAATGTTATCCAAAATGTCTTCTGAAAAGTCAGACTGCACATTTGTGAGCATTAGGAATGTGTTAAATATAAGAATAGATATCGAAATGTAAGTGGCCGGTCACAGATTTTCTGACATTTTAGAACATAATGGGCACTTCCTGAGATATCATTTTGTTGTCAGTCTTTCTGAGCCAATTGTGCTAACATCCAGTGCTTCACATTTCAGGGTGGTACACCTGTGCATTCTGAGTTCAAGGCAGTCAGTGGTTGCTGAGAGTCCCACTTCTAACAGGAGGTGGAAATAGATTATTTCCATTTCAACCAATTTTTCAATATTTTCGGATTTATTTGTGAAAATTATGAAGAGTCTGTGAGTACTGAAAATTCTAATTCACTAACAGTAGGAGCATCATAGGAATTATTCCTCACCCAACGATTTGCTTTCTGTATCAGAAAGTGGATACGCATTGCTAATTCTTACAAATTCAAAAAGAGTTACAGAAACAAGCATCTGTTTGAAAAGATTGTAATTACAAGCACTTCATTTTCTGTACATTTTTTAAAATCTCATATACTGAGATAAGGCTTTGAAATAGAAAATGCAATATATTGAATAAGTGTTGCTATACCACATTAATAGTAATTTTCCTTTAATGCATTGATAATAACTATATTCTCCCCTTATAATAACTGTATTAACCCCTCACTAGGTCTACATGGATATTTCTGTCTTTGCTCCAAAGACATAATTCTGCTGACTGAAGACGACATTTTGGTTATTTTGAAGACAACACCTGTTTGTTGTGATAAAATCAATTTTCCTGTGTTGTCCTCATTAATTTTTATTCTGATCCAATATCTTAAAATAAGCAGTTAGTGATTTCCAGTCATCAATAAACTTGTCAAAAAGAAGCAAAAAACTTTCCTAAACAGAAAATAAGAAAATTTTCTCTTCAGTGCTGGCTTATCCACCATGAACATATCTGTTCCTTTCCAGGTTCTGTACTGAATGCAAATTATTGTCTTAGAAGTATTTTCTTGCCTATATCTGATGATTTCAGGTGCTTCATAAAGAGAAGATTATGAGAGGATTGTTCTTAAGATTTTGCTGTAAAACTGCAGCTAGTAAAGGATGGTGAAAATATCACAACAATTCTGGTTAAACTGGAAACTCAATTTACTTTTCTCCTAAAATAACAGAGATTCATATACTTGATCCAATAGATCAACCGGTTCCAACATTTTCTTCAACATTAAGTTGAAGCATGCTAACTAAGACCAATTCTGTTGCTGCTTTAAAAAATATTCCTATTTGGTTTTTGCTTAATGATGTAGTTGCTAAAATATTCTTTCATACGAAGCAGTTCTCTAGTTCTCACAGGTGTCCACATAACCACTGACAGGGAAAATGTACAAGCCAGTAGTTGCATAATTAAAGTACAGGAAAATTTTCAAAACCTTTTTCTGAAGGGAAGGTGGCTGAAATTCTTTTCACTACATTTGTTGAGTTCCAGGAACGAGAAAAGCTTTTTGAACTGTGGTATTTGTCCATGCAGTGGATTTATTTTTGCTTCCCACAAAATGTCACCTCTCCAGGTGAGGGTCTATTAATAAACAGGGTTTATTAATTGATAACATGCAAAAATATGAAGCCGGCACAAAAAGTATGAGAGCAAACTCAACATGGGCTTCATTCAGACCTAGACTACTTGCTGGTCATCCTAGAAAGACCTCAGATAGTGCTCGATGTAGACATTAACACTAAGCAACATCTGAGAAGGACACCTGCCATTCCATTCCACCAGTCCCTTCCCTTCCCTCACAAGGATCAAGCAGATCACTGCTGCAAACTGTTATTGGTAAGGTTGGAATAAAATCCAAACAGGTGCCATAATGAGAATGCTTTTCCACCCCACAATGTCTGCTCAATTTAATTTTACCTGAGGTGGCACACTGGGCAATGAGCCCTAGGGCTTGCAGAGGGTTGGACCCAAAGATCTCAAAAATTAATCAAAACACATTTGAAGGAAACACACTGGACTGTTATGGGAAGCTGAAAAATAGGGGGTTTTTTTTCCAAATGTATATCAAGTAGATAATATTTAAAGGCTTTTTGAACCTTTTGTGCTGGCTTGACAGCTTTGGCTGACCGATTTTGGCAGACAACACTTGTTCTATTGGTTTTCATTGCAAAAAAATGTCAAGGAAGAGTTATTGTACAACTGTTGCAGCGCAGTAGCAACACTGTCTTTCTCTTGTCAGCTCTGGTACTGTCTTTGCAGGAAAGATCACACATCTACTGATGGATCACCCCACTACTAGCAAAACACAGGAAATGCTTCTCTTTTTCCTTGGCTTTCATCAAAGGGGTTAATGTGGATACTTCTCTTTCACTCCTCTTCCCAGCTGCTATGTTTTCAGAAAATTGGGATTTTTTTGTACTTGAGCCTTCTTTGCTTCTAATTTTTCTGAAATCTCAATGAGATTCAGATGTTTTTAAGGTGGAAGAGGGACTGACAAGGCACAGACAAGATAGGCTATGTAAGTCTTGCTTTGTTAGGCAACAAAACTAAAAATATGTTTGATATAAAGGTTAATGCCATTATTGGAAGTAGTTTTCCTTTGAACTCCTAAACCAGTAATACCAAAAGCAGTGCTTTTAAAAGGAGAATTACAGATAGTTATTGTACTTTATTGTATTTTCTTCCTTTTTCAGGTCCACCTCTGCCTCCATCATATTTCAGCCACTTTATTAATAGCATAAAGGTAATTATATCCCATTTGTGTTTAAGTTCTGTTAAGCTTTTTTTAAAGTGTACTTTACTATAAATTAGGCACAAACCAATGCAACGTGGTGAAATATACAAATATAAGGGCATCAGCAACTGCAAATTATATTCATTTCTTAAACTCTAGCTACATAGGCAAGTGTATTATGACTATAGAGATAGCAGTTGTCAGAGGTCTATAAAGATTACTTTTGAAAGAAACTTTATTACTGAGGCTTTTTACCTTCCCAGTGGTATTAAAGTGATTCATAATTCACTGTTACCTAACATATCTGCCTTAAATGAATGCTTTTGTTTCCATGTCAGCTCAGGTAAAAGACATCCATTACCTAAAGGGCTTCTAGAACACTGGGTAAGGGGAAAGGAGGTAGAAATCACTTGCATGTCATGTTATTTATCTTTTAAGTATGCTGAATAAAATTAAATTATGGAAACTACTTTTCCTGGAAGCTCTTACAGCAAAGTATACCCATAGCCTAATTTGTTTAGTCTCTCTCTGTTCTATTATTCTCTTGACTGCTTCAAGTGACAAAAATTAATAAAAATATTATATTCTTCTAAATATTTTTAGGTGAATAGGACTCTATCAGTAGAAGAACTTATAATATGTAAATCAAATTATCATTTAATGACGCTATCAAAAGTGTTGTGCTGGCAGTCTCTTGGAAGGACTCTTAATGCTGCCTGGTTTTAGGACTTTATTTCTGCTTGGCTGAGTACACCCAAGTTATTCCTATGGTATAAAGTGTCCCATGTATGTGGCAAAGCTGATAGGGTTTCTTTGACCTTACAGTGTAATGTCTGTAGCTTTACAGATTTAACTGCCAAGAACTCATTTTTCATCTAGTCCTTCTATTCCCCAAAATGGCCTGGAATAAAGAAACATTTTGAGTCGTGTTTATTGGGAATCTACAATGACTAAAAGTCAGAGGAGGAGCTGCACATAGCCATGTCCTCTGGCTGTCTGCAGATACCTGCCATTTTTGCTTTGCCCTTTGCCTCTTCTATCCACAGGTTTATTTCTCAGAAACCTGGAAAAAGTCAACCAAAAAAAGAATTTGAGGGGAAAAAAAAAGCAGACAAATGGAAAAAAATAATGTGAGGAGGATGTATAAATGATGTGGCTCATCTTGTGCAGATATGTAATAATGCAGTAATTAAATGCTGCTTCTTACCTATTGCTTTGTTTCCCAAACTAACTGATAATCAGCCATGCAGAACAGAAGACATACTCTTTCAAGTGTCTGCAATTTTGTGTGGTGTCTCTTCTGTTATCCTGGTGCACACTCCCACCCTGCTCTGCTCACTTTGTCAAATACTTTCAAATAGCTGTCCATTCCATGTCAATTTTGCTTTGGTTTTTCCTTGATGATGGAGGAAAGTGCAAAGCCAGGCTTTTATGCTTCCTCCAACTCTCTCTTCGCCTCCAGCTACAGCACTGAGCAAGGTTTTGCTGGGCAGAATAGCAGGAAACAGCAACAGAGGCATTTTCTCTGCCTCCACCAAACCCCATCTCCCCTAGCCCTTGCCCTGTGTGGGCCTTGCAGCCTCAATAGAGAAACCATTCCTTTTCATCCCATATCACAGAAGAAGAAAGAAAGTGATGTTAAAAACATTTCAAGCAAGTGCTTTCCTTTACCAAACTCAGAGATTTCAGGTAAATTTAAAAGGTCAGTGCATGGTGTTCTGGTCTCACTTCAGCTCAAAATTTTAAAATACATTTTTTTCAAAGGGTGAAAAAGGAGACAATGGAGTCACTGGTGTAAAAGGAGAAAAAGGAGAACCAAATGGAGGGTTTTTCCTGACAGGACCTCCTGGACCCCCGGGAAGACCAGGATTAATTGTAAGTCATGCAAGTTGTAGAATGGGAGTATTTGTGACTACCCATTTAGAATTGATTTAGAAGGCACTAAAAAGAGACAACCATCAGGATTGCTAGGAACTATATAAAAACTTACTAGGTGCTAGGTGAATAGGAGAAAATGTCATTAAGTGTAAACACAGACACTTCACTGTTGTGCGCAGAATTACTTTGCTATGAAATGTTGACATAATGTCGTGCTCAGCTGTCTCATATAGCTACACCAGTATGTAGATCGTGCTATTAACAGCATTACAAATCAAAGCAGCGTGTATAATTTGTGATACTACTACTTATGCCCCCATAATACCAAAATAAGCCATATAAAATTAGTCAGAGGCTGACTTGAAAATTACTGGCTATCTAAATAATTAATCCTAATTTCCTAGTAATCCAAAAACATGACTGAAAAGACCAGTGTGTAGCCATCTGGACCATTTCTATAAAATTCAACCAGTGCCTACTGTCTACCTTTTAATTTTATCTTCTGGCAATTGCCACCACAGCTGCTTTGGAATAAAATGCACCAGTTCTTCGGAACCTGGGACTGGCAACAACTACATGCATTGGATTCCTCTATTTCCATGTCTGTGTCAAGAACCATGAATGAAACAGCTGAGGATTAAGTGCTGAGTTAGCCAGACCACCCTTAAAAATCCCCCTAGTTCTATTCCACATTGCTGAGAACCATATCCCTGTTTAGAAACTGTTCTACTGGCACAGCTGAGCTCTCCTTGTCCAGGGTCCAATGTGTTCCATGTCTGCAGGATGGTGTGAGCACAGGGAACAGAAGTCCTCCTCAGTCAGGCTGAGGACACACTGCTAAACTGAAAATGAAGGAAGCTGAAGCCTTTTTATTCTGCAAGTCTGGCAGCTGGAGAGGTTAAGGGCTAACATTTGATCACAAGATGGAGAAGACAGCACTCGTCATGAGGTGTACACCTTGCATAGACACATTTACATTAAAGTTTTCCACAAACTCTCTAAGCCCATCAAAGCAAGCAGTCTCAGCAAGAACAGAGTAGAGAGCCAGGATTTTGAGAGCACTGTTGAGAGTTTTGCAGGTATCAGCTGCACAGGGGTAGGTATGAGATTATTCAGAAAGCTTTCAGAATTTTAAATCCTTGACTTAATTTCAGTATATGTTTAAAATTTTCATTTTCCATTATGAAAATGAAAATGCCTCCTTGGAGAAAATTACATACAGACTCATGTCTAAATGGTGGTGTAGTGGCAAGCACCTGGTAAATGTGGCCACCAGAGATGATGGCCCTGCAACAGTGAAACCAGTACATTCAAGTAAATACTTTTCATCACTGACAGGGACCAAAAGGGGACTCAGTTGTTGGACCCAGAGGACCTCCAGGGTTACCTGGCCTACCTGGCTTACCAGGTTATGGAAAAATTGGACCTCCTGGCCCACCTGGACCACCTGGACCACCAGGCCCCCCTGCAATATATGGCTCAGGTGAGCTTTTCAGTGTATGTGCAAGTGTACAGCCACATGCCCACAACCCACACATGACCAATTCTTTCACACCTGGCAGGTTGTCCCACCTGCCCACCCTCTCTGCATACCTGAGCGGGTTGTTTCCCACTCTCCTCCTGCCCTCCACCAGCTTCTCCTGGGGGGAAGCTGGAACTGAGGGCACAAAAGGGACAATTTCTCTGCACACAGTTTTCACTGACTAGTGCCATGGAGGTGCTATTGTGTGAAGTATCTTGCTCTGGATGTGGCTGGGAGGAAATCTGCATAGTAGAGATAGGTTACCTTGACAGCTGTGCAAAATCCATCAAATTGACCAGCTGGCTAAATCTGGGACAAAACGCTCCTCTTGTGGGGAATGGAATTAATCCAACTGGAGGCCAACACAAGGGGGTTTTCCCAGGGCTCAATATTGAGTCCAGATCTATCTAATATCAATTATCTGAGCTAGGGGATCAAATGCACACTCTAGTGAGTTTGCCCCCAAACTGGGTGGGAAGGTTGATCTGCTGAAATGTTCTACAGATGTGTCTGGACAGACTGAAGCAATGGGCCAAGGTCAGCTCTATGAGGGTCAGCAAGGCCAGGTGCCAGGTCCTGCATTTGCATTTGCGTCACAACAACCCTGTGCGGAGTAGCTGGAAAGCTGCCCTGCAGAAAAGGACCTGGGGGTGCTGGTTGGCAGCTGTTGAACCTGAGCCAGCAGTGCCCAGGTGGCCCAGGTTGCCTGTATCAGCAATGGTGTGGCCAGCAGGACCAGGGCAGTGATTGTCCCACTGTACTCAGCACTGGCCAGGCCACACCTTGAATCTTGTGCTCAGTGTTGAGCCCCTCACTACAAGAATGCACCACATTGAGGGGCTGGAGAGTGTCCAGATAAGGGCAACAAAGCTGGGGAAGGGTCTGGAGCACAAGTCCTATGAGGAGCAGCTAAGGGAGCTGGGGGTGTTAAGCCTGGAGCAAAGGAGACTCAGGGGTGACCTTATTACTCTCTACAACTGCCTGGAAGAGGGTGTAGCCAGGAGGGGCAGTCTCTTCTCCCAGGTTACAAGCAACAGGACAAGAGGAAATGGCCCCAAGTTGTACCAGAGGAGATTTAAATTGGATATTAGGAAAATTTTTTCACCTAAAGGATTGCCACTGGAACAGGCTGCCCAGGGAAGTGGTTGAGTCACCATCTCTGGAAGCACAACCATGACACTTAGGGACATGTTTTAGTAGCAGCCTTTGCAGTTCTGGGTGTTTCAGGTGGAGGTGATGATCTTAAGGGTCTTTTCCAGCCCAAGTGCTTCTCTGATTTTCTGGGGAAAAGGCATGACCCACAGCAGAGTTTAGGTCTAGAATCAGACTGCTGGAGAACTGCTTCTAAAAACTAGTTGCTATGCAAATACGGAATAGAATTGGAACTTCAGGTTGCTTACTCTGCCTTTAATGGTTGTCAACTTACTGGAAAAGGAGCAAAATGTGCCACAATTAGTCACATCAAGAGAGGAATTTTGCAAACAAGGTGACATCATAGGGAGTATGTGGCTAGAAATCAGGTGTCACATTACAAGATATTTGTGCTTTATAACTCCTTTTGGGTCACAGGTTTTTTAGTGACAAGCCTCATACTGTTAATGTCCACACTTGGTTTCTGGTGGATGGGCTCTTGGGGTCCTCTGACATTACTTGATAGATATGCCTGAGAAAATGACTGATTCCTTCCTCTAGGATCTGTGACCAGCATGGGAATCCAGCCAGGTGAAACCTCAGCAGAGCATTCCTTAACCTCAGCTGAAGATGGTGTACTAGTGGCAAGGGAGACTTTACCTGAATAGAGATGCTGTAATAGAGATCTGTTCTTCCTGAAGTTTTGACAGGTCTAACAAATACAGTTCTCCATTCCTGAGAACAAACAATTAGCCTGTTTTCCCACAAGGCCCGTGCTTCCAGTATGCTAGTCTGGGGAGAAGACATACTTCTCTTCCGTTTGTTCTCTCCAGGTATTTCTTAAACCTGGTCGGCCTCATTTATACAGCAGGGGAGACTTCCGATCTCTCATCCAGTCAATACTATTAATTTAGTGTCTATCAGAAGTATTCACCCTCTGAATAATATTTGAGAAAGAAAAAATCCTTAATATGTTCAACATTGGAATATGGGCTTCATGTGAATCAGCCCCTGACCATCACGATACAGACAGACCTACAGCGTCCATGAAGCCCATAAAGGTCTTCAGGCCTTTTCCTGTGTAATTTGGAGTAAGTACTACTGGACATTAGCTAACAGACCCAGTCAGACAAAACAAATTATTATTAGTATTCCATCCCTATACTTTCATTTATGCTCTCTGCCATTAGTCTTCATCATCCTCCTACACATTTTCCACTTTGCTTTAAAAGGGTTCTTTAGGCAGCGCACATTTTATTAAATGTTCGGAACAGATGTTTATTTATTCCCTATCTTCGAGGTTCCGTTACCTCTTTTAAAGCTATTACTATCTGTAATTATGGAGTTCACATACTGTAGTATGAAGTTCAAATATTGTAATACAGGGAAAGAGGAATAGCTTATCTGTAGGTAAATAGCTATAAACACTTCTGAGAGCTGGCCTCCTTCCCCTGCCAATGGCATGAGGGACCTGCTCTGGAGTATCCTTGCGAATGCCTCAGTGTATAAATTCTTCTTGCAAAAGGTGATTTTGAGGTTCCTCTGGGATTCACAAAACCAAACAAGCTTGTGTAGAAGAAACAAATATTCACAAAACCAACAATCTTGTGTAGAAGCTCCTTAAAAACAACTTCAAAGTTCCGTTATCATGACATGCATTTGCACAAAATGCATGCTTTTAGTCTTCCATATCTTTCAATCTTTCTTGACTTAAAAGAAAGAAGTTTTTACTCCAGAAAACAGTTCAAGATGAAGGAATTCACTTTTGGAATAGGGACAGATACTAGGTACTAGGTGGTATGGACTGCAGCCTTAGTAGTCCAAATTCATACCCCTGAAGAATTTCATTTTTGCTTTGTAACACAAGCTGAGCTTACACACATGAATATTTCATCTAAGGAAAAGTAAATTTTTGTTTGCCTTTAGAGCAAAAGATGTTATGAGTCCCTCGAAATCTACATGGGCAGGAGCAAAAAGGTCTTCCTCTTCCATATGCATTAGCTGACAGAACAGCATTCTGGTCAATTTAAGTGGGTTTTGTTCTTCATTTGCAGTTTCTACAACAGACTGCAATCTCTTGGCCCTAACCTCCCAAAAAATAGAGAAAAGACTGTTCCATCATTGCTTCTAAAAAATCCTTAGAATGTATTTTCTGTAGTTGACTTGAGCTATTAAGGACACGACTACAGCTGTTTAAAACTTCTGCTGCTCCTGGACACCATCACTAAGTCCTTTCTTTCTCTCAAAAAAGATGACCTTCAGCATGTATTGTATGCTTATTTTTTTTTTAGCAGTTGCAATGCCTGGGCCACCAGGTCCTCCTGGAGAGCCAGGGTCACCTGCCACCAGGAATCTGGTAAGAGAGCAAAATAAGGAAGTTTGCTATAGAAAATTTTCTTCAAAACTTTTGGTGGTCAGTGGTAGCACTGAAAGAGGAGTGAAAACTCCATCCTGTGTTTTTATTTAGTAGAATATTTTATAAATCACATAATTTTAAGATGCAAACTGCAGGATTCCCTAGCAATTCTAAAAATTGTTGTGCCAGAGACTACATGTAAATTTGTTTCCTTTTCTTATATTAATAAATTAATCAAAATTGGGTCTAAGATATCCATGAAGAAAAAAAAATAGCTAAGGCAGAATTCTCAGTAGGTTCTAAACTAAGAACTCATAGTTTCTGTAAAAAAAAGGCAATAAATAAACAAACAAACAAAAAAAACCCACCAAAAAAGCCTGAGAAAACCAACCCCAAAAGCCCTATTCATTGTAATTCTCAGGGGAGAAACAAATGTTCATAGACTGATGCCCCAAGATAGAAGATTGTAGTTGCAGGCTGGGAGCTACTGTCTTAGATAGAAGGTCTGAGCTTACTTAAGGTTAATAAAAAAATACTAATCTGTAGTAGGGTTTGCATTATTTATAAAGCATTCATATACCTTCTGTCAATGAGGAAATGAGGAAAAAAAAGTTTTAAACTACTGTAGTTCTCTTCTGAACTCTGCCATTTTGACCCAGGATTGAAAATGGTAGGAGCACAACAATCTTCACTCTGCACAAAATTAGCACAAAATTGCTGTCATTCTACTACAATCCACAGAATGAGGATGCTGGTATGCCAAAGTAGTAAGATATTCATATTACTTTATGGATTAAATTCCATAAAACTGACTTTATGAGCCTTTCCTGCAGAAGAAGCCTTGACATTTATGTATCCAAATGAGACTATTTAACTTGCAAAACGTTTTTTGTGTCTGATGAATTGTTTCACTTTCCTATTTGACAGGTTACAACATTCCAAAACATTGAGGGCATGTTGAAAAAAGTTCATTATGTAGCAGAAGGTACACTAATCTATCTGAGGGAAACCAGTGAGGTTTTTATCCGTGTTCAGAAAGGATGGAGAAAATTGCAGGTACTATTGCACTGCGCTCTAATATTTTCCAACTCCCTTCCTCACAATGAAGGTGAGGGACATATTTTTACAGAGGGAGAGAAGTGTGGGTACAAAGACTCCATTTTTTTAATTCAGAAGCTCCTGATGATACATTTTGGTTCTAATCTCCTTTTGGGTCCTTTCAGCTTGGTGAGGTAATTCCTATCCCTGCTGACAGCCCTCCTCCTCCAGCCATATCAAGCCATGTAAGTACAAAATACTGGACTGTGGAAAACTGAGTCTAGATGTGTGATACACTTGGCAGAAGTAGTATGCAGATCTCTGCACAATGTGATTTTCCACCAAGATTTGTCAGTTCAAAATAAGCATCCTGCCACTACATAAGCTTGCAAATTGATTTGCTTGGACAGTAATCTGTTTCCAGTATCTTTTGAGATTCCAGACACTAAAGACACAAAGCAACATTTACAAAAAGCAGAATAAAGTAAGCAGCAGTAAAAAAAAAACCAACCAAACAAACAAAAAACCCCAAAACAAAACAAAAGAGACCAAAAAACAAACAGAAGAAAAACCAAACAAAAACCCACAAATCTACAGAATACTGTTCCATAAGAATCAGTCATATCAATCCCTCTTCCCTTCAAGGAAGGTCAGAAAAGGGTTTCTGAAAAGCAGATTTTCTTTGAAAGATTATAGTCCTGTATTCAGTGTACCATAATCATCACCTGAATGTAGCTTACCCCACAGAGGGTGCTCTTTAAAGGGTGCAGAGGGTGCTCTCTGAAGCCTCAATTGTTAGTTTGGGCCTGACCCCATTCTGCAAGTTATTGTACCACCCTGCGTGTGAACATGCTGTCTGTCCCAAAAAATTGTGGGAGGATGAAAACCAAGAAATGGCAAAGGGAATAGAGAAGGTTTCTTGATGACAAGTTAATTGATCTGCTGAGAAAATGAAAGGGCAAGAGAGTGCTAGAAAGGAGCAGTAAGAAGGAACATGGACAGAAACAAATAAAAAAGGTTAGAGTAGGTCAGGGAGAATTCACCTAGCACACTGGAAAAATGTCTAGACCTCAAGTTATTAGAAATTTTCTGCAGCCTCCAGTTGACACCTCCTGAGTTTCCCATCTGCTCCAGTTGGTGGCTTGTTACTCATACTTGCCATAACTAGAAAAGAAAACTTTGCTGCTCCTGAAACAATTAACAGGGTTGAGAAGTGTTTCTACCCATTACATTTTCTGTTTTCACATCCTCCTTACCCTTTCAGTTTTGATTTTCTTCGTCTGCTCTTCTGCTCCTACCAAGAGCAGGCTGCTTTCATGCAGGACTCCAGGTGTGATTAAATTTTTATTTAAAAAATTACTGAGTGTGTACAATTCTGATATTTAACATATTTTTTTGCTTGTGCTTGAATAACAGGGATTTCAGTCTATTCCAGCACTGAGACCAATATCATATATGAACAATGGAAAACCAGCAGTAAGTATGAGATCTGTACTGCACCTGCAGAGCCATGCTTTATAATGTGACAGTTTGCATCTTTAGGGACAGTTGTGATATTTGCTCTTCAAGCTCAGAGATTTACTTCAGAAATTTACAAATACACTTCTTTAATTTATTCAGACATCTCAAACACAATTTGAAATTGTTCCCTCCAGATCTGTTTTCATCATCCCAGCCCCTTTTCCATCTCAAAGGAAAAAAAACTCCTGACTGAGTTGGGAATACCTCTTCACTTAATGATTGTACCTGCAATACAGAATAACTTCTAAACTAACAATAGTGCTACAAATAATTAAACTATTTGTTACAATATTTTCAATCTTCGTGGTGCTGCTTGGCTTAGATGGACACTTTAGAACTTAAGGCTCTATTTAAAAGACTTTATTTAGACAAAGAAAGCAAGGTAACTGACATATCTAAAAATGAAACCAGAAAGGAAAAAAAAAGGAAGAATGTGGATTAGTTCTTGCATCTGTGCTGCTTGACTTAAGCATGCTATTTCTTCTATTTTTAAATGGTACCTAGTCACTTCTTACTACTTTTTTCCACGTTTGCTGGATTTGTGATTTTGTTAATATGAAAACTCCAGGGTTTCCAATTGAAAATATTAGCTGCTTGTAAAAGATTTTTATTTTTAGGAGTACATAATATTCATAGTTTCCTGAACATTGAAAGATGAATTGATATTTCCGCTAAGGGTCTCATGGCTCTGAGAAATGTAATGTTATGGCAACAAATAACTTTCATACTTGTTATGAAGGGTACGTGTTCTGTGCTGGCAGGAGAAAAAGGCACTATTTTGTTTCCAAGATGTATATTCCTTGTGCAATAAACTTCTTAAAAATGGTTCCCTTTCTTCTTTTTTCTTCCAGTTGCATCTGGTGGCTTTGAACTTCCCATTGTCCGGTGACATGCGAGCAGATTTTCAGTGCTTTCGGCAGGCCCAGCTTGCTGGTTTGACATCCACCTACAGAGCCTTCCTCTCATCCCACCTGCAAGATCTGGCCACAGTTGTCAGAAAAACAGACCGACACCATTTGCCAGTAGTCAACCTTCAGGTAAAAATGGGTACTTAGTGCTTGTTTTTTAGGATAGGCCATAGGTTCCCCAAAAATCTTGGAAAATAGCAAAAGCACTAAGTTTCAGCCCAAACTGCATTTTGTAAAGAAGCAGTTTTGCTTCATATTTCACAGCCAGACTCAAGAAACAAAGAAGCAGTGATGAAGTTATTATGTTCTACCTTTTAGTGTGACCATAGGATAAAATGCCTATTTTTCTCATTTCAAAGAAAAATGCAAATTCTGTGCTTAGGCATGATGTTGGATATACCCCAGTGGAACTGAGAGGAGAGTCTAGAGCATGAGTCATTTTGTGGTCTCACATAAACAGACACACTCCAAAACTGAGGAAAACCAACCATGTCTTTGTAGCATTGGCTGGCTCCCAGGACAGGCGGCCAAAGAAACCTACAGGAATAACACATGATGCTTGGAACACGTTGAATGGATGCTGCTCTGAAGTGCCTGCAAACACAGAGCCTTGAGAGAAATTTGTGAAGACAATATTGTTTCAGCCTTGACTGGGAAAACTCAAAAGCAGTTTGAGAGGAAGCCAAATGCAAAGGTTTTACCCTGAATGTTTGCAACACTTTTCACAAAACTGTGACCTTAACAGAAGTTCCACTAGAATTTATGTCTATATTTTCTCTACAGCTACAGTAGTTATAAGCAATTTTTCAAACAATGCCTTAGGAGGAAAAGGACAGGGGATGATCAAGCTGAATTTTTGGAGTGGCAGCAGAACAGAGAGACAACTTTGAGACAAAGGCATGGACCAGACAGCTATTTGCATAGAGTTGACAGACAAGACAAGTTTGTTCAGGAACATTATGCAGAAACTTGTGTGAAAGATGAAATCACGAGGGTCCTTAAATGCAGATAAAATTTTCAATTTCCAGCTAAGTCTATGAAGGTAGACGTGGGATTTGGTGTAGATTAGGGATTTATTTGTTTGTAAAAGTGGCTTTGAAATTTTTACAGGGACAAACCCTTTTCAGTAACTGGGAATCTATATTTGATGGAAATGGTGGACAATTCAACATTCATGTTCCGATATACTCCTTTGATGGCAGGAATGTCATGACTGATTCATCTTGGTGAGTTGACATTACCTTTTATATGTTACATGTATCGGGTTTTTTCTGCTTTTACCAGATAGTAAAAGAAATAGTAGCAGTATCTTTAGCTACTAGCTGTGTGATAAAAATTTCTCTCTTTTTTATGCCATTTTCTTTCTCTTTTCTGATAGCCTAGAAATGGGATATCAGATTGTGCTCTCCTTTCTTTCTCTCCTTTCTGTCTTCATCTTTACCTAAATGCTCCTTGTTTCAAGCACAAGGAATGCAGATCATCACACATACAGGTGTGCAGTTGAATAAATCAAAAGAGACTTTTGCAGTAAATAACTTCTTAACATTACCTTTCAGGCCTCAAAAAATAATATGGCATGGTTCAACTGCAAATGGGATCCGACTGGTTAGCAACTACTGTGAAGCCTGGCACACAGCTGATGTGGGAGCTATGGGACAAGCATCTCCTCTGAACACAGGGAAACTTCTTGACCAGAAAGTATATAGCTGTAATAATCAGTTTATTGTTCTCTGTATTGAAAACAGTTTTGTCTCTGACCCCCAAGGAAAATAATTCACCTGCTGCATATAGGAATATTCCATTTGATGACAGAAAAAGCTGACACTGAAATTTCATTTGTAATGATGTAAATATTTTAATTTTTGTGATTACACATTTCAGGAAAAAAATAGACAAAGAAAACATACCTCAACACAAACCACATTCCAGCTAGGTGGAACATCCAGTGCACACAACTGGCTTAAAGTCCTTAGTTCCCCTTGAACCCCATGCGGTTTGAAGCTTGCCAGCAGTTAACTCATGTTCTGCCTGAGCTGGAGGTCACCTAAGGGCATGAGCCAAGTGTGGTCTGTGAGGAAGATCCAGTAGCCTGCCTCATAAGCAGAGTGGCTCAGCAAGGCTGCTGCTGCTGCTTCACAGCTGAGAAGCTGCATGCTCCATGCTCTCCTTTCACTCACGTAGATTTTGGACACACAAGGCACCGTTCATATGTACTCATGTATCCCGTGAATACTGAGAGGCTCTTTTGCCTTACAGAGCTCACATTTGCAAAGCGAAGCTTTAAGAGCAAAGGTACTCTTCTCTGAGTTTTGGTGGAAGCCGAGTACTTGACTTCTGTAAGCTTGTATGCCTGGTGCTTACACAGAAATATAGCAGCTCCCACATCTTATTTCAGCTTTTCTCTTTGCAGATTCTAGGCATAAGACTTTATTCAGGAGGAGTAAATTTCACATTGACAAAATCTGGTCTTTATTTTGGTGCTATTGTTACCAGGAAACCTGAAAGCAATGTTAATAGAAAACATCCTGTTTAACTGGTAGAACTGAACAAAGCAAATGCAGCCAAATGAACCATCTGACCTTTATTTATTTCATTGCATGTTAGAGGAAGTAATTTCCTTTTGTGTCAGACTGACGAATGAAATACATCCTCGTGGTTTCTTTAAAATAGGTTTTACACATTGTTATCCCACTAAGTTATATGTAAAGTGATTTTCCTTTTTGTGAATTTACCCTTCTGGCATTCACATAATTAAAGAATTGTTAATATAAAATAATTGAAACAATTATAGGCATGATCGGAAAATTGTAATATTCTTCACTAACAGTATCACCATAATATCTGAAGTCTTTTGCTGGTATATTTGTCTACTGCATACTTTTAACAACATATATACTTATGTTTTATCAGGCAGTGACTATGGAGGTCAAACTCCACATTATCTTTTTTTTAAGATTTTAACGAGAATCCGTGTTGGAAATACATGTTCATTTGCTGACAAATAGAGTACTAAATAACTAGACAGCTTTTGTCAACAGACAAAAGCAAATTACATTTACAATACTAAAATTATATAATTATACAACTAAATATTTTGAAATGCAGCTTTATTTTTCTGAATTATTATAAAAAGTTTTTTCCCATGATCAGCTGAAAGATATCTTCTTTTTTTTTCTGGAAAAGCAAAAAAGGTAAATTACTCCATTATTACAACATGGTAATAAGGCAAAAGCCATTTGTATTACATTTAAAATGTATGCATAACAATTCACTGCACTCATTTATAGTCAGCCTTCCTAAAATACTGAGCCATTCTTGTGCCAAATTCCTCCAGTTCACAGAGCTGGAAGAGTTATTTATGTACAGCAGGGTTTTGCTCTGAGTCACAGAAGAATCAAGGGAGAAAAATAAAGTGTTTTTACCTGCTTCAAGCAGGAGCCATCTACTTTTAATCTTTTACAGGCAGTGGGGTCTCTGCTTGCAGCCACTCATTCACATTAGTGTCCGCTCTTCCTCTCCTGAGCTCAAGCAGCCCTCGGGAAGCTGGCTGTCCCTTTGCCTGGAATTGCAGTAACAAGAGGTAGGGGGGCATAGGATCACACAGAAGAGCTCTGTGAAGGGGGTGAGAGAAGACTAAGAAAAACATGCAGGTTTTAGGAGATACTGAGCTAGAGTTAAAGTTGGGTCCAGCAAAATGCATCCAGAGATCTTTGTGCCGCTTCTTCCACAGAACTGACCCATCTCTGTATCCTGAACAGAACTTTACAAGGAACTGAAATGGTTAAGCACAATCAATAAGTTGCTAAAAACCTCTCCATGTTTGCTTCCCACCTCTAAGATTAATCTGCCGGCTACTGCAATTTATTGCACACCATTTAACTGAATACAGAGCATGAACTGTGCACCACCTGGGCTGCTGTGGTGCTGAGTTCACAGGCTTGCTTACACGCCAAGGGAGACACCTTTACCAGAGAATGGCATGAGAGGCCTGTTAGAAATATGATGTTTCCCTTGGGGAAAACACCACCACACACTTTTTTTCAAAACCAGTGATGTTCTTTAGATTCCCTAGTATAAGTGAAAATAAAAAATAATATTCATCAAGGATGTAACAGAGGAAAAAAATAGCCCAGTACTTAAGAATAAATTAGCTTTCTCAGTCAAAGGAGAGTACTTTTATCAGCACAGTTTGAATACGAAGGTCAGCTGCACTTGAGGAAGAACATCTGCTATTTCAGGTAAGAAACTGTGTATAAGGCAAAGTAATCACCAAGAGGGCACTAGAGCAAGATTGAAAACAGTAACTGCACAAGAAATCAATGTGGCAGTCTGAATTGTACTGAATTGTAAATACCCCAATATCCTGATCTGGCCCACTGGTTTTGGTAGCAATAGGTAATCAGCAGGTCTTTCACCCGTCTCAGTTCAAGGATCTTTTCTCTGGGCAATCACAAACCATGTCATGTTTCCATCTATCAGTAGCATGCTGCTCTGCCCAGAAGAACTTGCAATTTCTCCTCCCATTGCTGTTATAATCAAGGCAAACCTGTGAGTTTCTGCAGTGCAGCATATACATCTCAAGGGACTGGCAATTAACAAAACTCATTTTGGTGTAACCACAGGCTGCCAGCCTTGCTTCCAAGCTGTGCAGTGAAAGAAGAATGACTTGCAGTATGTCCTGCCTGGAAAATTCCACAGTTCCTCTTCTTTGGAATTGAGATTTAGGTATTCCTTCTGCATTAATACTTGCAAGTCTTGTTTTCACTCCAGTACTCTCCTGGAGAAAAGAACCTGTCTTCTAGATTTTTAAAATATTAGATGCTAGACTGCAATTTCATTTTGGTGTTCAAGTACTGGGATTAATGCCTTGTATGCATCTTGAAAACACGTCTGATTGGGATTTGGCTTTTATTTGCTGATCTGATACATAGTTTAAGCCTGCACTCTAATAGTTCCTCCCTGCTGTCTCTCCTTTATGCATAATCAGTAGCTGCCCAGAGGCAGAAATACTTCTAGATGGACATCTACTTCACTCCTTTGATACTTTAACCTGAACCTGGCCTCTCTTTTTTAACCAGTCAGAGGGCTGCTGTTTGCTGCATCTTAAAAAGCCTATTCTGCACCTTGGTGCAATTTCCACTGTTACTAGTTAATCTAAAATTTTTCCTGTCATGTTCTCTTCCAGTGTATCCATATTAAAACAAACCACAAAACACCATAACTCCACCCTGTTCTACTCCTAATGTTCCTAATTAATGGCTCTATGTACACACAGCCTAACCTGGAGGTGTACCCAGAGTGGCTGTCCCAGCTCCAGCAGCAGTAGACTTTGTGTGGGGGAGAGGGAACACAAAGTCAGAACATCTCTTCATCCTGTGTGGGCAAAAGAGAGTAATGGAATTACTGACAGCACAGGCTGTGGGAATTTCTACATTGTGCCACTTTGCCTGGGGTAGAGTTCATTTTCATCACAGTAGCTGGTATGGGGCTTTGTTTTGGCTGTATGCTGACAACAGTGCTGTTAACACAGAGTTGTTTTCATTCGTGCTGATCAGGGCTTACACAGAGCCAAGGCCTTTTCTCCCTCTCACCAGTGAGGCAGCTGGGGGTGCAAAAGAAGTTGAGAGTGGATGCAGCTGGGACAGCTATCCCATAGGGCTATCCCATATCAGATGGCATCACGCTCAGCTGATAAAATGGGGGGAAAAGCAGGAAGGGGGAATAATTCCAGTGAGGGCATTTGCAATCCGAAGTCATCACTCTTCATCACTCCACCATTCCATTACAGCCTTGCTTTCCTGGGTATGGCTTAACAATGCCAAAAAATGGGAGAAGCAGTGAATTAATTCCTTGTTTTGCTTTGCTTGCATGAGTGGTTTTGTTTATCTATCAAACCCAACCCATGAGTTTCATCTTTACTCTTCCAGCTCTCTCCCCTGTGCCACCCTGAGGGAAGTAAGCAAGTAGGTGTGTGGGGCTGAGGTGCCAGTCAGGGTTAAGCCACAACATACATATGAAATCAATTCAGCATCACACCCTGGTGTTGATCAGAGGTGACCTTCCCTCAGCCTGTCTCAGGGATACTAGTAATGCTTCAGCAGAAAAGGGGGTGACAGCCCTGTTGGACCTTACAAGAAGTACCTAAGATCACATTCAAATTTAAGCCAGGATGATGATGACATTGCCTCTGCAAGAAAGATGAGTTTTATATCAAGCACTTTGAATGTGTTCACCGTTGGAAAAACATTATCTCCCCACTGAGTTAGATGGGTTGGTTTTAACATCCAAAAAATGATTTGCCAGTAATTAGCTTTGTTCTACAGTTATATATTTTCACATTGCAGGCCTCAAGGTTTCAACTGAGGCTAGTCTCATCTCCAAGGCTAATACTGTACTAGAAAATTATCACAGTCAAGGCAGAGCTATTAGCAGAAATATCACATCTGACTGACAGCTGAACTGTCCCCTGGCACAGTTCTGGTCAGTGTCACTTGTAATCCTTCCAGCCACTTCTTCAGGGGATGCTTTGTAGGGAGAGCATGTGCCAAGAGCTACTCTTGTAGATAGTTTGAAAGAACCACCCTATTTTGGAATAGAAAGATATAATTGTACTCACAGGTGCTTAAGCATTGTGCTTGGTCTTAGGGCAGCTGGAGTCCTCATGCCACCAAAAGCCTGTAGAGGGACTGCAGGACACACGTCTGATTGCCCACAGAACACACATCAATGAGTCTTTATGTCTTCTTGCCAAATTTAATAATATATATTCCTTCTGCAAACATTCTCCACTCGTGTAAACTCCATGTCCAGACTGTGCTCATTCAGGGCACCCCCTAAAGCCATCATTATCCTACACAAACATTCTCAAGCTGTATATAGATAGATTGTGCCATTCCATTATCCTCACCTCTTTCAACACTGATGAGCGCATTGGTTAGAGCATGGATTGACTGTTCACAGAGCTGGGATGTTTCAAACACCTGACAATTAAAGGCTACTGATAGACTCAGCCTGTACAACTGATAACTACTGCCATGATGCCTTCAATAGCAAACAGGGCAACACAAGACATTTGTTTAAGTGCTTTATCCCAGCTGGTGGATCAGCCATCATGTTTGTGTGCACAGCCTGCCTGTCTGCACTACTGAACAGCTTCCCATTCTAGGGTCAGCAGTGTCCTCTCAGTGCCTTTCCAGAGTCTGGAGGTGTGCTTAGGTCACCTGAGACACAAAACATAACTTCCTAGAATCATCCCAACACCCTTTCAGCCAGCCTATGAGAAGCTTCCCTGCAGTTTGAAATGTGAGGCTGCATCCCTTGATCCTACACCATATTAGGATAGGGTGAGTGGTGGGTTTGAACTCCTGTGTTGACTAAGTTCTTATTGTTATGTTGACCAAAACCAAGCCTGAAGTCATATTACTTATTACTCCTTTTTTCAGCTGAGTGAATTGGGAATTGTTCATCAGCTTCATCAAAGAAATTTCTAATTTGTTGATCCTATTATTTTGAAGTTTCCTTCCAAGAAGGTTTAACCCAGTGGACTCTGAACCTTCACAAGTCCTTGGGTTTGGGAAGCCCCTAGGGTACATCTGTGAACAGGTTGTTTCAGAAATATTCACTACTGTATTTCATTGCCATTAGTTCTGCCTACAGAGTAAGAAACTGACTTGCTCTCAGCAGCTTTTCCCACACCATTACTTGGCAAAGTTTCTCTATCATTATAGCAAAGCTTTTCTTAAACCACAAATTTATCTTGGACGTTTTCTGTTCTTGATCTCAAACATCCAGGATTTGGAGGTAGTCTATATCAGGAAAACACATCAATTTTGACATAATACACTCATAGGCCAAGGTCTTTTAAACATATCCTGAGACTGTTTGCTTCTTGCTGAGATATCTGGAGCTAAAACCAATATAAGAAGCTAATTGCCTCAAGAGTCTGGAAGAGCACACTACAATTTGCTATGGCAGAGATGATCTGAGTAATTAAGACATTTACCACTGACACAGCTTAAACTTTAGGGGGGCAGATTTAAGAGGGTTTTCATCATGCAGAATTCCCATCTTAATCTCCATTTTCATCCAAATAAAGCTTACAGAAATTCAAAAGAGCAGACATAAGACTGCTATTGTGCAAAGGCTTAAAATCCAGCCAAAACTGATGCTATGCATTAATACACCTGAATCAGAAATGGACATACAGACATCTATTCAAAAGTTTTAAAAAATACTTATTAAAAGCCAGAATTAATCGAGATTCATAGTTAAATGTTTATTCATTATCTCTCTCCTCACTTTACTGTAGCTTGATATGTCTTAGACTAGTAGAATAATTTAGATTGGAAACAGTCTCAGCAGGTCATCTAATCCAACCACCTGCTCCAAGTACAGCTAAGCTAACTTCAAAGCTCATTCTTCTCAAATTGCAAGCAAACAAACTGAAGGTGCAGCAGGGTGCTCAGATGTCTACACCTCCATCTTGGGAAGGCCACAAGTCAGTATTATGTGCCATGATTCTTTTCTGTTAGGTCAGGAAAGTGTCCAGCTGATGGATAGACGTAACAGCCACCAAAGTCAGAATAAATTTGTGGCTGGACCCCTCAGAATTTATCTCTTGATGGAAGATTTCTTTTCGGACGAAGGAAAGGTTGAGGGAGAGAAGCAAGATGAGTTAGCAGCATCTAACTCAGCCGCCTCCTAATGTGCCTGCTTTTTTCTTTTTAAAGAAAGTCAACTCTCCCAGCCTAGCTATTGATGATATATTAGAAGGCACTGCAAGCCTTGGGCACACCTTTGCAAAGTCCTGTTCTCAATTGAGTGCTATATAATGACCGGTAATAAGCTACTCATTCCATCAAAGCTACTGAATCAGGTTATCTTTCTTACAAAAACCCAGTTGCTCATCACTGGGAGAAAAGCTCAAGGAAACTGATGAATAATCTAGAGGAGGGATCAAAATAGTCACAGCTGTGTCCTGTTGTACTGGTACACCCAGTAAGACATAAGGTGGGAAGGGAGCAGGGTAAGACAAGTCAAAAGGACTGGGGAGGAGGAATAATAATATTCTGAAGTTGTGGTGAACTCTATGAATGAGAAGCTAGAAGAAGATATGGAATTATCAGCTCTGTATAGGCTCTATTAAAGCAAATATGAAGGCAGTAAACAACACTGGCTACAATCATAGCTATAAAGGGGAGACTAAACTAAGAGGAGGTGGTTGTGAAGGGCAGCCCAATTGAATCTGATAGATGTCATACACAGTGATGAAAAGGATTTATGTATCCATGTCCAAGATTCATGGTCCTCTAATTTCTCCTTGGCCGCAAGTAAGGCATCCATGGGCAACTGTGCTGTCATTGACACTTCAGGCTATTAAAGAGGAAGAATCTTTCCGTAGTTCATGAATAGGAATCCAGAAGTGTCGAAGTAGCTCCAGCAGAAAAGACCCTGAGTAGCACTCCAAATATCCTTAGTCATCCAAATAAGGTCTGTGAGCACAAATTACTTGGGCATTAAACCTGTATTTTCCACTAGAATAATGTGTCAAAAATGTAACAGCTCCCAGGAATACTTCTGCAGGAATACCCTGATTCTATATAGAATCTGTGAACTATGTGGAGGGATTGAAGTTTAGGCAGCCTTGCTTCAAAATGTTCTGTTAATTTTTAAGTATCTCTCTCTCCATTGTGCAGAGAACTTAAGCACTCAACCGTAAAAAAGCTGCAGTGCCAAGATTTTAGCTGCTTAATCTAAATTAAGTTACTTCTAAACTACTGAAACGTATTTTAATCAAAGGCTGGTCAAGATAAGAAGTAGAGCAGTGACTTTTGTTTTTTCAAAATTAGAGCCTGCTTCAAAGTTAGTCCTAGTTCATAAGCAAGAGAAGAATAGGATAACAACCAACCTGCTCCACTACTTCTGGGAAAATATGTCAGCGTTCTTCATTATTATCAGTAAAGTGCAGTGACAGCTATGACTGTCCCTTTCAAGCCAACTTGGAACCATACAGAGAAGTTAACTACAGGATGAAGTTAGAATAGTACTGAACAGGACAGGAACCAGATGAGACCCAATTATTCCTTTACAGCTTTTGATAGCAATGTTCAAATACACACTGCATTTCAGGCTCAAGTGGTCTATGGCAGTGTCTTTTTCATAGGATTTTTTCCTCATTTTGCTCACAGGAAAGCAATATCCAGAGAATTAGGATTACTCATCAAGGCATGACTAAGACATGGTGTGGCCCAAGAGAAAGGATGATCTCATGTTTGTGGCAACAGAACAGTGCCCAAAGGAATGCAATTCCGTCCCTGATTCACTTATGGAGAAAAAGCTCCACATAAATATGTCCATTTTAGAGTAGATGACAGATAGTGTGGAGTAGATCAACATGCAGTAGCAGGCTAAAGTAGACTAAAGACAATTCAACCAGACACAAACATCTTTGTGTTCCACATTCTGCATTCTTCCTTATGCCCACCCTCAAAATCATCAAACCCCACATAGAGCACAGTATATCAAAAACAACCTGCACACTAAAATATACTTGTTCCTTTCTGATTTTGGTCTTTGATTTGGTTCCTGTGGCTAAGACATGGGCAAGCATCAGCAGAAGGGAGGGCAGAATCCCACAGCCTCTCAGGTTCGGAGAACAGTTGTCCTACAAATGCTAGGATACATCTCTTCTTAGCCAGGCTGTAAGAACAAACTAGTGTGTTTGTGGGCCAAGCCATTTCTGAGAGTTGATTCAAGTGGAAACTAAAACTGTATTTTAAAAAGAGTCCCAGCCAGTCTCTAAAATGTAATATTTATGCAGTCCTTTGACCTTCAGCAAAGTTCTGAGAAAATATGTATCCTGGAAAAAGACATAGTGTTCAGCCTCTCAAGAAAATCTGGACTTCTCATGGCTTCAACTACAGCTACAGAAGGAGTAACCTCCTCTATAAAACTAAACTACAACAGAATGATACACAGATATACTCTAGTCTTTTGCTCTACTGAATTTTGAACATTATTTGGGCTCTGCATTTTCTGTCTTTAATACAATCATTAATATTGGCAAAATAGTCCCATGACTATTTCAGTTGAACTGAAATTATCTCCTTGCCAAAGAGGGCTTTTCCTTTCCCATCTTTTATTCTTCTTTAGATCAAATAAATATATATACTAACTACCATCATTTCCAGTATTCTTTTGGCAGAATAATCCAGTGCCATGATGGACATCCTCATGATCTTAATTTAAAATGTTCTTTTTTTCCCTTTAATATTATCCTGTCTTTAAATGAGGAATGCATTTCTCTTGTTTTCTGGCAGTGGTTGCTTTTAAATATCACTGACAACAGGCAGTTGTGTTGTGTGGGTGTGATGAAAGTATTTTTGCCACTACTATTGCAGAAGTTCTAGGATATTAGTTTATTTAGGATCTAATTTAACATGCTTAAACTCCCAAGAGAGACAGTTTCTTCAGCAATCTAGTATCAAGACTACTAAGTCTTCTTGGGTAAAAGTCAACCTTTAGAATTACACTCAAGGGATATGGCTGATGGAAAATTATCACTGTACTAGAGAAACAGAATTCTGAGAAAAAGAATGAAGTGATTGTTATCTGCAACCAGAAAAAAAGTCATTCAGCAGAATTCCCATGCTAATTCAGTCCTGAAAACAGCATGAATTTTTATTTTTATATCGGTCCAGTGTCAAAATCTTCCCTCTTAATAATGTCACTTGGAAATGTAAAAATAACCAAGGACTTGCACAATCTCAAAACTGCATATTCTTGGAAGTTAGTTAGAAACTTAATAGCTGGTAAAGAATGAAGTTCTACAAATTATTTCAACCATCTTTCTCATCATTGCATAATTTGTCATTTTATTCAAATAAATCTTTAGCCTATTTTTGTTTTCTTCAGTTTTTATTTCTGAGTACGTACAAACTCCATTACCTGATTTAAAGGAAAAAGCAGCTTTTTAGAACACATTACAAAAAAATTGCATACAATTTTCTTGGGACTGCTCAAGATGCAGCACCTTTAGAGTGAACTCTAGCTATTGATTGCAAATAAACAAGTGAAAACTTAGAGAAAATACTGCTTAGAGAGGCTACATCAAGTGGATTTTGAAGCAACCTTGTATAACCTTAACTGTGATAGAAAGTTTCATGCTATCACCTCAGGCAGCCTACAGCCACATGCACTGAAGAATGAGAGTGGATGGGGAATATGTATCAAGTCTAGAAAAGCTGCAGCAAAGCAAACAGTTCCTATAGCACCTGATAGAAGAAACTCTCTTTTCTCTGATTTTCAGTTTGCAGGGTTAATAAATCAGTTTTATATTATTTTATTATATTTTAATTATATTTTAAATATTATTTTATTAAATATTATTTTATTAATTTTAATTAGTTAATTATTAAATGTTATCTTCTCATCTCTTTCTTTTTTATTTTATTTTTATTCTGAGTTTATACTGTACTGAACAAAATGTTTGAACAACAAAGTGAAGGATTTTTTTAAAAACTTCATTTTTTGAAATCTTTTTCAGGATAATTGATATTTAATCCAAGTTGTGATCTAAATCCCCAAAACTAATTTTGGGGTCTTAGCAGCTTGTCACCACAATTCTCACTTCCCACTCTAGGAAATTTCTTGTCTGCTATGAGCCTTTGTTCCATGGAAGAAGAAATCAAACTTGTCAACACCACAGTATGCCTGCCTGCTAATGGGTACACAGAGAATTGCAGTAAGAAAACATCATGATCTGTGCATTGCCAGAAAGACATTAACTTTTGGTATGTTCCAAAGGGTGCTCCTTCCCCACTCTAGGCAAAATTGAGTCCAGTCTCTGGAGGAAAATGGCTTTCCTTGATAAGCAGAATGATATACGTTATTACTTGCACCATCAAATTGGAATGGGTAGTGTCCAAGCAGGCAACAGCTTTACCTCCCCAGGAAAGGAAATATCCTTTCTTAATTAGAGGCAAGCTACTTTAACACATGTATCTTTGCTGCAGTTGTAGGTGAGATGCCCCTGCCATTTCAGAGTTACCAGAGTTACAGAGTTATTTCAGCAATGTAAGGCCTTCAAACAGATAATAACAGTCTCAAGTAATTTCCAGACGTGGTTGAAGTCAGCCTTTTTGCTTTTGGCAACCACTCCCTAAGCTACCAGTCTCCCTAGTCGCTGCTGTGTTTAGCAGCATGTCTTGGACTATACACTTCTTCCCTACTTCCAGCATAAATCAGACCTCTCTGTAAGGACACTTACAGTCGACACCATTCTCTTTGAATAGATCATACCTGATTTCAAGTGAAGCTGCACTAGGACACATGTAATAAACCAGCTCAGCAGCTGATGGACTCTACAAGCTGGAATGAAACACTAAGTTTAAGGAGTTTAATTGTTATCACTGCTTAAAGAACTTAGGACACTATGCCATGTACACCAATCCATTACCTGTGAAATAAGGGCAGGGATCAAGAAGCTGCGTCCCTATGTGGTGCATTGCAAGGCTGCCCAGCTCATAGCTCTGGGATAAAAAGTTTTCCACAGTGAATTAAAAGCAAAAAGGCCTTCATACATCTTAAGCTGTAAGTGGCCTTCAGTTAAAGGAGATGATTAACTGGGTGTTCAATAACTAGGACCTCACAGCATTTAGTTCTGGAAAAATTGATGAGTCAAATCAGGCAATGTTTATAAAGGCTATAAAATGAGTAATTCTGAATGTTTTATAAAGCAGTGACTTCAAAAAGGTGATTCCTTTTGCTTGTCTCTGATTTAGATCACAGGCCTTTGTGAATGTGTCTGGTTTGTGTACATACAGAAACTGCACACTAATAAGCAATTTGATATTTTCTGTCTCAGTTTGACTAAAACTGTTTGGAAAAATCAAGGGCTAGGTGGGGAGGGCAATGTTGGGGTTTTCTCAATAACTTATTCTATTTTGGTAAATGTTACACATTCAGTACTTTTCCTCTTGCTGAGTTCCTTGGTGAAAGTAATTTGTAAGTATCATGATGCGCTGATGGACTCATGTCCAGTTGTTCCAAACAAGCATAACATTTAGCTACTTAGCTTGGATAGAAAACTGTAAAAATTGAGTTTAGTGCTAAAGCAATAGAAATAAAGGTGGTTTTATTTTTATTGCTTTAGCACTAACTGTGCATACACTGTTTGTGAGACAAAGATTCTTTATTACCATGATACAGTACCTCTTACACCAAAAGACAAATAAAACTTTTAGTCATCACCATTAATACTATTTCCTATCACACTTCCATATACTTTTAATTTAAAATCTAAGGAAAAAAATAATTTGTGTCCACTTTTGGAACTAAATCAGCTTATAATACAAGAATATTAATATCTTTGAACTGTCTCAAAGACTAACCTATAGAACAAATTGGTTTATATAATTGTCTCTCTATCCACTTGTCCCTTTCTAAAATGTCTTTTATTTCAATGCCCTACATAGTTTCTTACTTTGTGGAGCACAGAGTTCCAGTAGTACAGAGTTCCATTTGAAACTTTCATGCAGTTGCAATTCTTTAGTTTTACATCTTCCAGAAGAGAAAAGAAAAGCAGAAGTAGTGTTCATACACTGACAATAATTCTTGCAGGAAATAAAAGTAGCATTAGGTAAAGATTAATTATTTCATTCTCTCTCCCTGTGGGTGCTGCATATGTGTATGACCGTCACATTCTAGTACAGAAGAAAGAAATTAATCAGTGTTTAAATTGCAGATATTCCCTGTGTAATAACCTGATTTACTCAATCTAAAAAGGAAGGATTTTTCAAATCTGTCCTACCAATTTGATGATTTAAACAAATCTCATAAATCCAGATTGTTTGTCTTTTCTGTGTCATCTTGCTTTGTGCTCTACCTTGCATTAAAAAAAAAATTATTGCTTTTGTTGCATATTTCTATAATTGGAATATAATTATGTCACAAATCCATTAGTTTATTAGAAAAGTGAAGCTAGGAAAAATGGGGGGTTTGCCTGTTCTTTAAATTTATGTCCACTGATGACATTATTTCCATCCTCAGTGAGCAGTCCATAAGAAGTGCTTTTAAGGGTTCCTTTACAGGAAATACTGAAAAATTATATTTAATTCATCCAGTTAAAATGTCATAAACATACAATGGTCATGCATTGTTTTCTATTGAACTTGGCAAATTTGTACTGTGAAATTGTTTTTTCATGCTATTTTGGCAGGAAAAGGCCAAGCAATTATTACAATTTTGAAGAATCTGTGATCACAGAACAGTTATTTTCTTCTTAAACAAAATATCTCTTTACAGAAAGGCATATCTTGGAAACTGTTTTACTGACTGTGTCATTGTCTGACTTAGCCTCACTTGACTAACTAGCGTGTTTAGAGGATGAAAATAATCAGATGCAAGCATCAAGATCTCACTTTCTTTGGATTGGCATTCAATTTGTTTGCAGAAATAATGATTTAAATCTTTTCAGGCCCTAATTTTTATTTTGTAATTTTTATTTAACTGCTCCATTTTGTATAGCAAAACCAAAGGCAGATTTTGTTGTTACCAAACAGGACATGTAACATGAATTACTTTGCGCCTCAACCAATGAATCCAACCTCTCCTATAGCCCTCCTAAAGATGCCAGGTACTGCCCAGATGAGCAAACCCCCTGCTGCACCAAATGCAGTTATGAAGGAAGGGGGACAACTAAATGTTGAAAAGGGGAACTGACAGCAGAAGATCAGTGGAAGAAAGACAATAGAAAAACACCAGGATGAATCTTCCAGTCATAAGGGGGAGCTAACAGGGGAAGGTGCCAACAAGAACAAGACCCAGATGTCTACCAGAGCCCATTAAATATCAAGAGTCTGTATCATAATCAGAAGTTCTTACACCTCACTTTAACCAAGACCAGAAGCTGCAGTCCTAATAATATGGACACATGGAAGCATAGCAAGAAAAGGGGAGTGTCGCAGACATTTTTTCATAGAAATCCTTTCTTTCAGATTTGTCCATCTTCTGGGAAGCAAGGGCCCCAGAAGAAGAATGTAAACAATTGTTATCAGCTGCTGTGAAATGCAATAGGATGCACCTGTGATTGGTTCGTGTTCATGTGTACCATTAAGGGCCAATCACAGGGCAAGCTCTCTGGAACACAGGGACAGAGAACTCTCTTGTTTTTAGATTCTTTCTATTCTTAGCTTAGCTTAGCAAGCCTCTGCAACTTCTCTCTTTATTCTTTTTAGTACATTATTTATTTAGTACATTATATATCATATATCAATAAATCCAGCCTTCTGATCAAGAAACAAGATTCTCCACTTCTCTCACCCCGGTGACCTCCTCAGGTCGCTGTAATAGGGGAGGTTCTGGACATGCAGAACCCATTTTGGTAGCTTTGCTTCTGGCCCACATTTACTTTGGCTTTTAAATCTAACTTACATAATATCAGAGAGAGGAACCCAGGGATCAGGACAGGCAATGACTTAATTTTAGATATTTCTTCCCTAGTTGTCTTTACCTCATGAGTGATATGAAAGAAGAGCAAGGCCTGGCAAAAAATATTTCCTTAGTAGTGGCACCATTGGAGGTGACCTGAATCCATCTTAGCTGGTGAGTTGCTACCTGCAAGTTATTGATTTATTGATTTATTTTAATTTTTCTGTGTCTGTCAGCCAAATGTCACTCAGAATGTTAATTCAAAATGTTCCCTGTAGGACTGAACTTGGAGCCCTGAAAAAAAATCCTTCACCATGTTCTGCTTACTGCTTCCTGCCTTCCTTCAGAGATATAGTCTGTGATCCACCCTTAAACCCAGATTTGCAATGGGGAAATGGATAGTGGAATTTTTTTTCCCCTGAACATGTAACTTCCTTAATTTATAGTTTCAATGCTCTATATGAATTTAAAAGTGGTCTTGGGATTTGAGCAATTTAACTGAGTGCTTCAGTGTTTCTTTCTGATGCTAATATATTTATTTGAGGATTAGCCCTCTAAGTATTTCTACATATGGATAACTAAGAACATGTTTGCCAGGTATTGTTGGCTTCAGTAATTCATTACAGCATGAATCTATATCAAATCCAGACATTTCGTTCATCTGTCATGAAGTGCATGTCATTAAAATGTTATTTTGTGAGAGAAAATATAACTAGGATGTGTTTATGTATTACACTGGTCGTTGTTCAGAGAGAAAGGGGAAGAGAATGAATTAATAAATATTTGCCTCACTTTGGACTATGATATTATCAAGATTCTTATCCAGGTGAAGTGTACTGTAGGAGAAACAAGGCTTCTTGTAAAAGGAGTGTTGGCTGAACAACTGCTAGTAAAAGCGAGGCAGGAGATCAGAGTGCCATGGCAGTGAATATGGTTCTAGAGAGCAGGGAGAGTGCTGTCCTGAACACTGAGCTGGGAATGCATCATCGGGCAGAGATAGTGCACAGGGCTTGCAACTGCAAGTAATGTGGAAAAACATCTCTGATCTTCGTGACTTGGCCTATGACGGGAGGGTCACACTGCATGCAAAACAAGCCACAAGGGAGTATAAAAGCATATGCTGAGACACTCTACACTGATTCAGGATCTGGATACCACAGTCAGATATTGGAGCAGGCGTGGCGGGTGGATTCCCAGAGCAAGAGGTAACTGCTGGGAGAGTGGTTACCTGATCCCAAGAGGGAAGAGGAAAGCCTCTCCTCCTGCTCTGCCACCCATGCAAAGCTAATAAAGCTGTGGATAGAAGTGCCAACATCAGTCACGGTCATTTTCTTCACGAGGTACATCCTAGTTGCCTCATGTTTCAAGATTCAAGGTGTAACTCTGTATTTGGGTATTTGGACTGCGCGAGTTTGCTTCCAATTCCCAGGGAACTCCTGAAGTTACGTGCAGACTGTGCCGTAAACTGGCAGCTACACCTGTCGCCCGGCACCGCTCTCCCGTCGCACGGGGACAAAGCCTGTGGGCTCAGCGCTGCGGCTCCGGCTGCTGCGGGAGGGCAAACCCTCCGCTCCGGGATGGCGGAGCGGCCGCAGGACTGGCCGCAGGAGCGCCGGGCTGTCCCGTGCCGCCGGGAGCGCGGGGAAGGAGGGAGCGGACGCTGCCCCCTGTGCCGCGGCCCCGCAGCGACCGGCCCGGGGCTCCGCACGCTCCGCCTGCCCACCCGTAGTGTCTCCCGGGAGGAGAAATTCCTCCGCTACCGCTCCTCTCTCCGCTCCGGAGACAACTCGAGGGCTGCCCACAGGCACTCTCCCTCCACCTGCCCTCCAGCGGGGCCGATGCTCCCGGGGCTCTGCAAGGCAGTGCTGCCAGCGGGTCCCGCCCCGCTGCTGGCAGCACCTAAGCCGCTCGCCCGAGCGCTCTCGGAACGCCCAGAGACAGGGCAGTTCCAAGCCCGCCATCCGAGTCCCTTCGGCATCCGCGCCGAGGGGACGGAGCGGCCGCTCTGCCACCGGCACCTCACCACGGCCCCGGCCCCGGCCCCGGCCCCGGCCCGCCGGAAGGGGGCGCCACCGCCCCGCCCCGCGGCCGCGCGGGTCGCGCCCCACTCCCGCCGCCTGTTGTTGTCGGGGCTGCCCACGGCCGCCGGGGGGCGGGGCCGGGGCACGGCGACCAATCAGGCGGCGCCGCCGCCGCCGCGTCGGCGGCATTCGCGGCTGGAGCGGACCGGGAGGGCTCACGCAGCGCGAACGCCGCGCCGGTCCCTGGGCGGGCGGAGCGGGCGCGCGTCGCGAGGCGGATCCCGGCTCCGGGGAGCCGCGGCCGGGACATGGCGGCGGCCGCTTGGCGGCCGCGGCGGTGTGCCTGGGCCCTGCTGTGCCTGGCTGTGGCCGTGCTGCTCTGCCCCGCGGCGGGCGGTGAGTGCGCGGGGGGGCGAGGGAAAGGAGGGAGGCAGCGGGTGCGGCGGTGGCGCCCGGGGTGGGGTGTTGGGGGTGCGTGAGGAGAGCGGCGGGGGGCGGCGGGTCCCCGCCGGTTCCTTTCAACAACATGGCGGAGGGGCCGGCTGGGGCGGAGTCACCTCCCCCCCCACCCCCGGTGTCCGAGCCCGGCGGGGACCGGTCGGCCCTTTGTTGGCTGAGGGCGGCGGCGGCGGCTCCGCGGGAGGGGCGGCGGGGATGGCTCCCTCGGCCCCCGCCGAGCAGCGCTTCGGGCGGTGTCAGCCCTCGATAACTTTCTATCCCAAGTCTGCCCGGGTGGGTGCGTGTGGCCTTGGCCCGCGAAGGCAACTTGGATACCTGGAGCTGGTGGACGTCCGCCGTCTGTCTGTCCGCCAGTCCCTGAGAGCCCCCCGGCTCCCGGGCGAGGTGTAGCGGCAGGAGCGGCAGCCCCGGGCCGCCGCAGGGCGCTCGCAGCCGTGCCCGGGAGGAGCGGCCGGCGCAGAGACGTGTTGAGTGTCCCACGTCGCGGAGGAGGTGACAAGGGGCTGCCCCCGCTGTGCTGCACGCCGCAGCGCCGTGTGCCGCTGGCGCGGTGGTGGGGGGGACAGGTGAACTTTTGGTCCAGCACGCCTTTGCCTGTGTGCTCGGCGAGGATCGAGCCGTGTGAAATTAAATCTTTGGGTGAATATTGACAGCGAAACGGTTGTGTTCCTCCCGTTTCTTGTACCTGTGGTTTTTTGCGTGAGAGATTTGATGTCAGAGCTATTCTGTTGCAGAGCTAATGCATGAAACATTGGAGTGCTTAACAGTATTCATAAATACAAGATTTGGGTAGTTTTCTTTTTTCGTTTTGGCTTTTTTAAATGTGCAGGTTATTCTGCGGTTAGCAGTTTGGGACATATGGCGTAATAGATTGTATATTGCTTTGGGTTTTAAAGAGGAAGTGGAGAAGCACCACAACTTTTTCAGTTACAGCTTTGAGACATCCCCCAGTCTGGATCTATACCATGCTGTACATAATTCAATCTAAAATGGTACTCATGCTGAAAAAAAAGTTACTTAAAGCATCACTTGCTGTACTGAGATGTAGTGTTAATCACCCATATTCTTACTGAAGACAGTGCAAGTTCTCTGATGTGGAAACAGTGAAATAAACTTAAGTTACCCATGGGTTGCTCTTGTATTCTTGAAAAGGTGCGGCAGGCTTTAATAATTTAAAGCTTTCTTACATAACACATTCAGTTTAGATGTTGAAGGAAATTTTAGCTCAATTTGAGCTTTGAGCTTCTTCCCTTTTACTGCCTCCCATCAATCAACAGTTTTCCCTTAATCTGAGGCATGAAATTAAGGTCTAAAAGCTTTGTGTGAAAACAAGGCAACAGACTTCCATACAAAACTTTATGGGTGGAAGTGATGGCATACTACCTTTTGTTTAAAAAAAAGAGAAATCCTCTATGTTCGATGGAATTGGGAGAAATCCAGGATTCCTGATCCATAACTCATCCAGAGGCCCTGGTATGGGTAAGGCAGTTAATTTGCCTGAACATTGTGGTCTGAGTTGATAAAGTAATTCAGGGTATGATTTGGCTACTGGTACTTCTTTTTGTGGGTTCACAGAAGTTGGGCATTTTCTGATTGCCTCTGCTGAGGCTGTTCTGCAATGTGCTGATGTTACTGTGTGGATGAGTCGACTTGCGAAACAAGTTGGTTTATACAGAGGTCAGGCATGTAATGAATCCCAGCAGCTAGCTGAACAGTAGAGCAGCCTTAATTTTTAAGAGAGTCTGAAACTAAGCTTTCTGGTTTTCACTGTGTAGGCTATAGTCTTTAGTCTTTTGAACTTCTGGGAAGTCACCACTTGGAAACTTTTGTATTCAGACGATTGCTTCTAACTGCAAACAAAGATAGCAATCTGATTGATACGGTGGAATAAATTTAAAAGTACAAGTAAAGATCTTTCTGTTTTCATAATGCTTGTGAAATTATTATCTGAGCTTTTAATTTTAGCTTTCTCCAGTTAGTTTGGTTGTTTTAAGTGCATTCTTCTACCGAAGAAGAAACAAATTGTTACTGTGTCATGCTCTAAGAGGGATGAACATATCTCTGGGTAGTATTTTGGAGAGAGGACAAGAAAACTAAAAGTGCCATTTGGCACCTACATTTTTACAGGGAATAAAATGCCACTTTTTTGAAGTTGGGATTTTACACAAGGTTCTATCATTACTTGCGAGTTGTGGGTACTTAATAGTAGTTTGTCTGTTTTGAGTGCATCACTTTGTTTGGCAAGACATGCTGTTTGCAGGAAGGAAGTTTTGTTTAACAAACATGGATGAAATCTATGTGAAAGTTTTCCTGAAAACTTGATACCCAGTGCTGTTACTTTACAACAGTGAAACTTAATTAGTGCCTCTGTGAGAAAAATGTGTTAGTGAAGGTCATGAACTATTGTGGTTTTGAAAACTGTACCTATGCCTCAGATATTTTAAGAACCGAACCTTTTTGTATCTTGAGCTAAAAGAGTTCATAGATGAGTCAGGTGTATTGTTTGATGGGATTGTCTGAATTATGGACTCAGAAGCTGACTGTTGCACTGTTATGTATTATGCTTTTTTTCCTTTGGAAAGTTTTATTGGACAGGGAAAGACCAACCAGTGAGCACTACAGCCCTCTTGCTCATATCCCTAAAAATCTAGTTTTGTCTCTTGCACATCATAGCCTTGCTCCTTTATCCCTTGAGCTTCTGCATCTTGTGGAACCAAGAATTGTGATTGCTCCTCTGATGAAGTTCTACTTTCTGGTGAAGTTTTTGCTTCAAAATTTGTATTTTGCATGTAGGACCATTTATAATATCCCAAGAGAAGTGTCTTTTCAGCAAAATGTTGCTTTTGGGTGTTGCAACTATTTGTCTTTTTTTAAATTTGTAAAGCAAAGATATATATCATTAAAGTATTAACTGTGAAATTAATTTTTTGCAATAAGATGTGAGTTTGAGGGTTTTTTAGATCACCTCACAAGTTTTAACTTCTGTACTGCTCCATGTTAGCATCCTTTGGAAGATGATGTCTCAACTTACAATTTCCAACTAAGAATTCTTTGGCTGAAGGTGCTGTTCTGTGCTAAACTGTCTGGTTGAAGTAGTGATGCAGGATGTAAACAAGTGTTGCATAGGGATTCAGTGTGTTTTATGTAACTAAAAAAGGTTTTTCTGCAATTTTCTGTCTTCAGAAAGGCGGCAGATACAAAAAAAGACTATTTCAGTAGGTAACAGTCTGGTTTTGATACAGATTTGTAAAAGTTAAGTGGATAGAGTGTACTTAATTCTCTGTTCACATTTTGTGTATAGTATTAATACCTGAGCTCCTGGGAGTCAGCTGATTTTAGGTCTTGTCAAGCTGCATAATTTCAGTGTTTCATTTATGCAGCCAGCTTGCTTTACCCTCACTGGGGGCTTTCCACACTATAACATTCATGTAAGAGAGACTTGGTAAAGGAAAGGCAAAACTGTCAAACTCAGAGTCTGAGCAACTACACAGGTAATGGTATTCAACACAAGATATTAATCTTGTGGTATGAGAGATGAGAAATATGCTGTTGATCACTGGTATGACATGATACTGTCATAATGCACACACTCCCACTTTCAGAACCGTGTTGTCTCACTGTTTCTTTTAGGATAGTCAGTCTCAAAAAGCAGACATTACTATGTAGAGTGGTAATGGTGCAGTGACCAAAATGCAATGTACAAAGAACTGCATTGCTGTTGACCCAATTTCTGCTCTTGGCTATGTTCCTGATTGTCTGTATGACTTCCAGTGCATTTGTTTAGTTTTTGTTTGTACTGTCATTTCCCCAACCTTGTATCATTTAAACAAACATGAACTTTCACTAGTTGGTAGTGGAGTTTCATGCTAGTAGTTCCATCCAAGAACTGTTATAATAATTAAAAAAAATAGTTCTCTGCCGAGGACAGGCTTGATTAAAAACTTTTTTATGCTCCTTCAGTAGTTGTGAAAGTGCTCTTTGTGGTAGTAGATTTAAATGGTGTTTACCAAATGCATTGAAATGTGTTTTACCTGAGAGATTACTGGCTCTGGAAGATCAGCTTTCATCAGAGTTCTCAGTTTCTCATCCCTTTCTGTTATCATTCCATACTAGAAATGTATGTATTCATTAAAGTGAGTATGGAGATATGACTGGTTTCTATCTGAGTTTTTAAAGTTACTGTAAGTTTCTTTGAGAATAAGAGACTACTTGGATGAAAAGCAAAACATCCAAGAGGACAACAATATGGGATTCTTTTTTCTTTTCTATCAGTTATAAGTGAAAACACTTGTTTATAGGAATTAAATTATTTAACTACAGTTGGTCTTTGACTCCTCATGCTGATGTTTAATAACATCTATTATGTGTTCATGTAGTTGTAGTTTGTTCTTTACACACAGATAACTGGAGAATGAGACATGGGCAAGGATATTTCAACTCCTTATTTTTGCCTCCTGGTACGGATTGTTGCTGAAGATGCTGAATTAGTCTACCTTGTACTTAAACGTGGAAGATGTACTGTTACTTGCTCGAGTTGGAAGGCATGAAGAACTGTTAAGTGGCCAGAGTAGGAAGGGGCCTGAAGCATTTTTAACGAGTTGGTTTATTGGGTTTTTTTAAGAGTGTGTCCACTAGAGAGCAGCAAAAACCTGTGTTCCTAGAAGCTTTGCTGTTCAGCTGATTAGGCATTGTTTTCCCCTCTTATGGGAGGGGGAGAGTAGCTTCAGAAGGGAGTAGTGATTTATTTATGCCGAGGAAATAATTCCGATGTGTGTGACAGTGGATTGTGTCTTGTCAGGAGACAAGAAGATAGTGACATCAAACCAGAACAAAAGTGTAAATTTTATCAATTTGCACTAAGTGGGTATTCTATAGCAAGAGAGAGGTGGGAACAAAGTGAATGAGGAAGATAGGGCACAAAATACTTTCTTTAGTCATGGCTGGAACAGTGTGTCTCTACAGCTTCACAAGATGAGGAAGATGAGTAAGTGTAACAAGGGCAACCCAAATGTAATTTTTCATTTCAAGTAACTTGGCCTCTGCACAGTGACTCAATGTAAAAATGTCTGACCGAATATCTGTCTCTTGCTGTAGGCATTCAGATGCATGTGCTGTTGTGATGAGCGACAATTATTGTTTAAGTAGAAAAAAGTCATGGATTAAGCAAGTGAGATAAAGGTGTGCTCACTTTAAGAGTTGAAAGAAATAGTGTGTGTAAATATTTTAGGAAATTTTTAATGGTTTGGATAGATTGAAAAACATTTGTTCAGGCAAAAATTACCAAAGGGCCAGCAACATGAAAATGTTAAATTTTCTTGTTGTTAAACTGAATAATAAGACTTTCCTTACTTCCCTAATGAGGCAGGGAAAGATGTGCAAAAAGTGGTGCTGTTAAGCTTTACCTTCCTGAATGCCAGTTTTCATTTCATCTACCTTCTAATTATTTTTTTCAACACTCTTCATAGTAAAAAAAATTAAAAAATTCTAATCCCATTTGTAGGGTATTCTTCCTCCCTTTTTCTCACTGGTCTGTGTGTTGGTGAATCTCTCTGAAACAGGGTTATCTTTCTATAGTGGGTCCTAAGAATTTGATCAAATCTCTTCAGTAATAGTAGAAGATGATTGGCAGTGATATGGTTTGATTCAAAATCTTGGGGGAAGGGGATGTTTTAAGAGAATGCAATCTCGAAGTTTGAATCCTGAGAAACATGCATATGTATTTGAGATCAGACTGCCATTTATTTAAATCCATGATAACCAGTGACAGAGAGGCAAAATCTAAGGCAATCCATGTGATTATATTAAACTCTTGAATTTAGATGAAATGCTAGATTTCAGATTTGGGGGACCTTTTGATTGACACCTGTTAATCCTCATTCTTTTGGTGTGAGTTTTTGTATGTAGCCTTGAAAGAGTCTATTTTTATGGCTCAGGACATTTTTGCGGTTTTGATGATAAATGTTGAAGATTTTAAATTTGTCTACGTTCTCTATTTTAATGTTTCTGTGTGCATGTACACAAGTTCTAGGCCAGCTTTTGCTCTTCAGGGTCGAACAGGTGGACTCAAGATGTATTGATACTTTCATTGGTGCTCCTGCACTATTTTCTGCATGGATTTGGTGTAAATGCAGGAAGGAGTGCAGAAAGAGCTTAGAAGTAGTAGTCTTCCTTCTCCAAGAACTTCTGCAATGTGAGGAATGAAACCTGATCATCATAGGGTGATTAGCCTGTCATTGCTGCTTCCTTCCCCATGCCCTCTCCTTTACTACTGCAATTGATAGCTTTAGTAAATCACCACCTTCAGGAATGTAAGAGAGTGTTTTCCTGTGGCTTCATAAATAACAAATCTAAACCACACTCTGCTTCTGTGAAAGGATCATGCAGGGTTTGGTTTTTAATGAGGATTAAGCTGGTATTTGCCCTTTTGGCACAAAATGGAAACCATCAAGTAATGCATAACATACTAATCCTGGGTAACTAGCAGCATCCCATTTGTCGCTTACTTGAGCTGTACCTGTGGTTACTGTCGAAAAAAAATGGCATTATTTGTATTTGGTTTGAAAATAGCAGACTTTCATGCAGTGTTGTTTTGAAAGTCTAGAATTTTTGTAGGAGGAACTGTAGTGGTGCTTCTTTACCTGGAGGAACAGCTCGGATTTTAGCCTTTGTCTTTTAATACATTAATATGTAAAGAGAGAGGACTTCAGATATAAAATTTACTTTCTTTCACTCATCTCCCAATTTTATTGTCCCACAAAAAGGTCGTGTAGCGTTCTTGTTTTTTTAGTGTTGCTGTTCTGCGTTTATGTAACCAAAGGAGCCTCCTAGCACTCTGAATTTGTATTTCTTTAGTCATTTAAATTGCTTCTCAGCTCAGAACATGTACCAATACTAACATTAATGCTTTTTTCTCAATACAGAATTGGCGTGTTACTGCCAGCTATGTACAAAAGACAACTTTACGTGTATGACAGATGGAGTATGTTTTGCCTCAGTAACACGAACTGCAGACAAAATAATGCGCAACAGTATGTGTATAGCAGAAATTGATCTGATTCCCCGAGACAGGCCTTTTGTTTGCTCGCCCTCCACCAGAGATGGAGTCCATACCGTGTCTCATTGCTGTAACACACCTCTCTGCAATAAAGTAGAACTTCCAATTCCAACACCAGGTAAGGGATTTGGGATTTTTGCTCTTTTGTTTGTTTGATTTTTTTTTTTTTTCATTTTTTCAAACAACATTCTGTAAGAGTGGAAGTGTAGATAAATTTGAAGGCCTAAAGTACACCTTAGATTCTGTAAAGACAATTTCATGATATTTGAACAAGAGTTATCTTCTGGATATGGATGTTAGGGACAGTTTTGAAGACTTAAATAAAGTGTAAATAAGCACATTGCTTTTGTCCTTTTTAGTACTTTGATTCTGAAAAAAGTTACTATGCAAAAGCTTTAACAAATGCATTAAAATAATTTGAGTATTGCTGTGGGATACTATAAGTTTAGTAGAAAAAATGGAAATTAATTGGTTTTATCATTTTCTTTTATTTTCTCTTTCAGGCCCTACTCCAGATAAACCAGCTTCTAACCTAGGACCTGTGGAACTGGCTGCTGTCATTGCTGGACCAGTCTGTTTTGTCTGCATTTCGCTGATGTTGATTCTATACCTTTGTCATAATCGTGCTGTAATTCATCATCGTGTGCCAAGTGAAGAAGACCCTTCATTGGATCGTCCCTTTATATCAGAAGGAACCACTCTAAAGGATTTAATTTATGATATGACAACTTCAGGTTCTGGGTCAGGTAATGGGACGCTTCTAGTAGTAATTACTTTGTGCTTAAGAGCCTTGTAAGACATCTAGTTTTTTTAGTATTGTCAAATATACTTAAACTTCTAATTAACTGGTGAAAATACTAGAAAAGTAATTTCCTGTACATTCAGTCAACATTAGTGAAGATTCAATGTATGGAAATAAGTGAAGAAAAAGAAACACTGAATTGTTACTGCCCTTCCTTATTCTCAAAGTAGGCTGATTTATATAAATTATATAATTCAGGAAATATCACAGTCATCTATCGTAAATGTTTTGTGTTCTGTAAGGCTGTCACTTACCTTTTTTATTCTGTACAGCCTATCTACACAACCATTTTCTGTGGTTTTTAGATAATTTTGTGAAGGGTATTTTTTAGCTTTCAATTGAAAACAAAAAATTGTAGCTATTGGTGTATGAAGAATATTGTGAGTTAATATTTTAGCCAGTTCTTCCCTTACAGAAGATATTTTTCAGTTGCAAATAGCATTTCTGGGTATAGAATGGATGCAGTATGCTGATCATGTCTGATGAATGTCTGTCCCTTTATTTTGCGGTTTTTTTGTTTTAATTCTGACTTGAAGAGGTGTGGCTCTGGGAAGATGAAGCATTACTCTGTTCACTGCATAGAGTTTCAGCTATTGTAACTGACCATTAATTGCTTATAGGATTATGGTGGTCTCTGAAATAAAAATGTAGTTTAATAGGTGTTGTTAGGGGATTATATGCCAGGTAAATCATTGCATAAATTAATGGATCTTTGGCCCATGTTAGGGAGAGAGACATCAGTTTGTGTACTGCAACCTTTTACCAACCTTCTACTATATAAAATTTAAGTAACTTAATACTGAAAATATTTCCTACTACTTTCAAACCTGTGTGTTGAAACAACGATGCCCTTTCAGAACACTTTCTACAAAGACTGATTCTCAATTGCTGCATCCTTTTTTTTTTTTTCCTCGGAACTGGAAAAAAATTAAACAAAACCCAAGTATCGAGGTTGTTTTTCTTTTCCAAGGACAGTAACTGGTAAAACTGTTTAGAGTCCGTTGCTTTGTCAAATAAAATTATTGTAACTTCCTGAACATGTTTAAAATCTAGATCAAAAGTTCATTTTAGTCATATCTTTTCTAAAGAAGGTGAGTTTGCACTAGATGTGTAGGTTATTTTTTCAGCTGAGAAAGGTTTTGTGTGTTCAATAAGATTTGATCCTGGTAAGGGTAAGTTTGTTTTCTGGTTAGAACTGGAGTTTTAGTAATTTGTGTTCATATCAATTTTCTCATTTACTTGCAGAAGTAGCTAAGTCAGATAATGAAAGTGGTTAATAGAACTTCCAATGTATTGGGCTAGAGCTTGATAAATGCAAATGCTGGACTTAGGTCTCCAGTTTTGTTTGTTCTAGGAAGGATAGACAGTAGTCAGAGATAGAGATAATATATAGGAGTCAGAGATTTACATATCACGGAATCCAGGAAAATGTGATATATATAATTGTTACACTATTAGAAGTGTGACACTCTTACTTAATGTCTGCAGATCTAGACTTTTCCTAAGGAAGGCTAAAAACAATTTCTAATTAAAATTCAAACTTAGTTGTTAATTGGTCTTTTCATTCATTATCAGGAATAATCCTCTGTTTTTTCTTCTGGCCTTCTTACCTGTGGTGATTCTGAACCTCTCTTTTTGTTTGAGAACTCTGGAAGTACTCCTTCAGAATAAGCTCTTGAAAAGCAGAGACTCCAAGTTAGAAGAAACTTATGATTATTCCTCTGGAGCACATGACTAGAAACTACTGACCCTTCCCTTGCCTATGTGCAAATTACTTTTTAAGTAAAAGGAGCATGCTAGGGAATTGCTAAGCTTTCACAGCTGAATTCAGGGCACTCAGGCTGGTGTAGACTCCCAGAGCATCTGACCTACTATGGTATTTGAGCATTGGCTACTGGTGAGTGCATCCAAGGAGCAAAACCAGCAAATGTGGTTGAATTTGACTTATCCCTAAGGGAGCCTCTTCACTAATTTGCTTTTATGCTTGAAAGGCTGTAAAACAAGGCTGAATGTTTCCTTAAAAGGAATCTTTTAACTTCAGCTGCAGTGAGTTCCATGTTGTTGAGCTGTTTGTAAGACCAGAATTAGCCTTATTTAGTGTTCTCTACTTGGCTTTGATTATGACCGTGAAATAGGAGATGCTTCAGGTACTTACTTTCTGTACTGTTTGTTGACATTGTGTGTATTTGCAATGACTTGTGTCACTTTGTCTCAGAATTAGTCAATCAATGACTATACAAATTCATGGTGCCCTAGTACTTGAATTGATAACTTTTGTGTCCCCTGAAGTATGCCTACAGCATTTGAATCTGTATTTAAATGTGTATTTTAATCCAGACTTCGGGTATAGCACATTTAAAGTTGAGAAGACTGTACCTTTATGGAATAAACTGGAGGTAGAAAAAAGGGTCTCCAAAGGGAGAAGAGTTAGAGCTGCTGGTTAAAACAGTGCTTAGCCCTGTCAGAAACGGAACTGTCTGAAAGGGATGGTGTTGGGACAAGAGGTTGCCAAAACACAATGGAAGTGTACAAAACAGGCAAAATAATCCAGACCCAAGAGGCACAGCTAAGAACGTGTTTTGTTTGGTGACGCAAAAGCCACATTCTACTCTTAAATTCATGGTGAGAGACCAGAAAAGCTCATAGTAAAATAAAAAGAAGTCTACCAATTTTGTTAATTCAGTATACTCTGATGAGAAGTGTATAAAAGAGAGAAATAATCAGAGCTCTAAAAATGAGCTTCCTGTTCAAACCAAAAGGGAGGAGGATTCATTTGTTGCAATGATGAATAGTAAGCTGCTATTAATTATTTGGTCTTGACTTAACATTAGTGTTGCCATGCTGTTCTATGACGAACAAGACCTGAAATAAGGAGATACTCCATGAAAGGCATTAATAAAACATCTAAAATAGACCATTCTGGCAAAGCTACAGCATCTAAGAGAAGGATTTCAAAGCCTCTTGGAGCTGAGAATGATTCTCAGATCATGATGCAGATCTCTAAATATCAACTACATATTGTAATGACAGATGGGGATGCCCATCTGTTACTGTCTTAATTCCCAAATGACGAAGTCACTTAGTTACAAGGGGTAGGAAGAATTGCCTACAACAAGGAGAAGCTTTGGATAGTATTGGTAGGCGACTTCCAGCAGGAACTTAAGCTATTTAGAAATCTAAAGGGTCACAGAAATCAATGCAAAGTTGAGTCAGCTGAAGTGACTATAAAGCTCCTTAAAAACTATTTTGCAATTCATAAACTTGAAGGGAATAAGATTTTCACAGTTCATGGGATGTTGGTTTTTTTATTACTCATCAGAGGAAGTCTTACGCGTGGAGACTTACGAACAAGAACAAAATTCTAGCTGCTACTTTTGTTGGCTTCCTGCAGTGCTCTAGAACTTACTTCCTGAATTATCCAATTCAGTTACAAACTCCTTATGCATTAGAAAGTCACTAAATTAATCAGAGTACACTTAATATATGAAAAAGAAAACTAACTTTCTTTTTTTGTTAGATTTCCAGAAGGATTGAGGATACTGTATGATATAAGAAAATTATGATGAAGGTTTCAGGAATAAGTCAGGTGACCATGGTGTCAAGGATGACCTAAATTCAAGGTGTCAGACACTGAGCTGTTGTTTAATTTAATGTGGGCTCAAATTTTCTTGTTCTCCTGATTGGCAAACTGGCTATCATCATTCTTCATGCACAGTTAAAAGGAGGTGTATCCGAGAGCATGGAGTACAGTTGTGCCCAATGTGCATGTGAAAGGCTGAGGCTGTAGCTGTCTCCTGTGAGATACTTTTCAGGCAGTCTGGTTCACAGCACAGCAGTTGCTTAAGTTCCTGGTGATACAGACTTGTGTGTCTTCTGTAGCAAAATGAGAGAATTGCTCAGTTCCAACAGAAAGTCTATAATGAATTGCTATGAATGCAAGATAAATATGGATTCCAATCTTCTAGAAGAAGCAGTAGTAAGGGAAAGATTAGTTTCAGACATACAGAAGCAAGTTGGATCTTGTAAATATTGTAAAAATAAATATAGGAGTAAGTGGATAGATCACAGTAAGGTTTTTATCCTAGAGTGACACGTTGATTTGCTGAATGGGAGTTTGTAATGTGAAATTGAAATGCATTCTGTCTAGAAGGTTTAGAGGTTAGTATATGTTTAGCTGATATCCTTGGACATATATGTTAAATAAGGAGAGATGTCTATAAAAGGTGCAGCAAGTCGAGAGGAGTGCATCTGAAAGTGGGAACATACAGACAGTTTTCTGATACAACTCTATGGCCTATCACCCATTTCAGGTGCACAGAATCAGCTTGTACTTGACATATGCTTATAAATTTTGCAGTAGTGCATAAATTCTAAGGAAGAAGCTTTCTCTGGCCAAACAAGTAAAATTTCACATTATCACGGTTCAGTTTGGTCCTGTGTTGTTTTCGTCTGGCCTCTTCTGCATTTCAAAAGTCTCTCCATAAGGAATGAAGGTTAGGCTTCTCAGAAGAGCCTCTATAGTTTGGGCATGCAGCACAATTCACCTGAGGACTATTACAGCAAAAATTTTAACTTGCTCAATGGACATTATTACAACACCTGACAATGATTAAATTGTTGGCATAGTGTACATTTTTTTTCCTTCCTGTCTTCGTGTTGGTATGTTGTCAGCATAGACCATGCAGAGAATTCCTGTAGGTCTAGAATTTTTGAGGAGCTGTTCTGAACACTCAGTGTTTTAATTTGCTCTTCTCAGACTGAGACACAAGTATGGCAATGCTTCTAACCAGATCAGATGTTCTTCTAGTGCCGCTGTTAGCAAAGACTGTCCGAAGGTGGACAAGAATTAATTATCTGAGCTATTAGTTGGGATTTGTTTTCTATAACATAAGGAAATGCAGGTGTTCTGTCCGATATTGGAACAGTGATTATGAAATAACAGATTACTTTGTAAAGTGTTTGGTTAAAGTGAAATAATCCTATACCAAAAGAGCTTATCGTAAGCAGATAACCTGGCTGATGTTTTCATCCTGCAGTGTGGTATCAGTGTGGAATCCAGTGACAAGCCCTGCAGTTACAACAGGAAAGATTTAAAATAAACAAAAACCTAGCCTGGTTGAGGGATGCCAGTGCTGCTTGTTGTATAAAATTACTGAAGAGGTAATCTGTGTTGAAAGCATGTAAATGTTCCAAAGCTATAAGACATTGATGAATGTAAACATTTTTCTCAATTATAATTACAGTGAGATGCACAAGAATGGCCTGTAAAGCGGAAAGCTTGCGTTACAAGGATGTTTTCCTATTTTACAGTGACTCGGGATTACTAAAATGGTATTGGCACACCAAAATCCAAATGGGTGTGGATTTTCAGCAGTCGGTGTTGCTGATAAGTGTGATTTAACTAACTTAGAAATGGACTATCTAGTGATAAGCCAAGTAAATTAACCAGTAGCAAAAGTGCCAGGAGAGTTGTGGGCAGATCCTTTTTCCAAAAATAAAAAAAAAACTCACTTTCATCACTAACAAGCAACCCAAAAGAAAACCCTAAACCTGGTCCTGACTGCCTCATCATTGCTTCTTTTTTGCATTTAAATAAAACTTTATGGCTCAGCAAGTGACAGCATTCCTAACTGAAAGGAAGTTTGTGTTGTGCTTTTGACTACCATAGTAGTTTGTAGCATAATCTCCATGAGTACTTACTTGTTAGCTGGCCTTTTAAGGGTGAAGGCAGAAACTTAACTATGTGCTTGCTAGCAGTCCTCAACAAGCAGTTAGAATGAACATACTCTCTAAGATTTTAAGATAAATGCCCTAATAGAAATAAGATCTCATATTCAGTGTGTGGGATAAATACTAATTCTGTAGAGTCATATTTAAAGCAAATGTAAAATCTTCTTTTTAGGTTTACCTTTACTTGTGCAAAGAACAATTGCAAGAACTATAGTACTTCAAGAAAGCATTGGTAAGGGTCGCTTTGGAGAAGTCTGGCGGGGGAAGTGGAGAGGAGAAGAAGTTGCTGTGAAGATCTTCTCTTCAAGAGAGGAACGGTCGTGGTTTCGAGAAGCAGAAATTTATCAGACAGTTATGCTACGCCATGAAAACATTCTTGGATTTATAGCTGCAGACAACAAAGGTTGGTGACGCTATGAATTTGTTTTGCTGATTCTGCATCTGGTCAGAATAGGCAGTGCATGAAGGAAAAAAATGTGAGAATCCATATAACAGTAGCAAAAAATAGTTTTGTTACTGCAGGAGTTCAGGGTTTGGCACATTTTTCATAGGTTTAATGAAGGAAAAAGTACATTGTCTCTTTTTTTGGAAGAATGTGCTTTGTTTAAATTTGTTTAAAATGCTTTAGTATCAAAAAGGGGATGCCTTATCATGTGAGCCCACACATCTGCTGAATACTTGTACCTGTCATTACCTCATAGCCTAATAATATAGATGTGTGGGACTGAAAGAGATCATGTCTCATCCTGTTGTCCTCATATAAAGTAGGAGGTAGAAGATTTATTCTTAAGGCTGAGTTATGAGATGTTATTCTTTTAGAAATCCAATTAGAAAATCAATTATAAAAATGGAATTATTTGTTTCTAGTAGTAAAAAAATTATACCTGCTTCCTGAAGCTCTCCTGATGAGCCTTTAATCATCCAGTTAGAGGAACCATTTTTTCAACTTTGATTTGCTGTGATTTTTGGACAGATTAAAGTTTCTTGGATTTTCCTGCAATTCCAGTAAAGAGCCAAGAGTCTGACAAAACCAAGTTTTGGGTTTCTTTCATTAAGGGGAGCTAAGATATTAAGATGCTGTTTCATTCTGTTATTTTCATCTGAAATTGCATGTTTCACCACAAATGGCATTTGACTTCTTTGTGGAGAAAGCATTAACAGAAAATTCTGTCACATTAGAGAGGAGTCAATAATTCACACACATCCTGGATTTTTAAAAGGCTTTCAGTTTTGTGGGAAATTCCTAAGTGGTTTCAGTGAGGGTCAAGTATATGTGAAAGTTCTTTTTAATTGCCATTAGATGAATTTCAAGTTTCTATATAAATCTATAGAATAGGAAGAGAATCCAAGAGATTGTGCAGAGTACTTCTCCAGGAAAGGGTTGTGTAAGTTAACTTGCTCCTGACAGATGTTTGTGCAACTTCTTATCCTTCAAGAGCTTGCAGATCAACACAATACCAGGCAACTTTTTCCTGCAGTTTACTGTGCTTGCCAATAGAAACTGTGTTATTTTCATGCCTAGAATTGTATTTGGTAATACCATCACCTGCAAGAGCTGGAGCTTGCTCTGATTGGCCTAGGGGAGTGAGTATCTGGAGCCTGGGTTTAAAATTAGATCAGCTGCATTAAAGCTATAAATGAAGAGCTATCTCTGCAGAAGCTTTAGCTTCTATTTCTCATTTAAAAGCATAAAGGATATACTGCAATATCTTAGATGTAACTTTTCACAAAATCCTCTGTAAGTATACCAGTGTCTCATTTTGCCTAAAACCTACAGATAGTTTGTCCCAAAAAAAACATTTGACTGCTGTAAAGAGGAGGTATGAGAAAGGTTTCCTAAATGGGTGGGTTTTTTAGATAATTTCTTGCTTGCTGGTTTGTGTTGCAGATGCTATAGCATTTGACTTGGTCATCTTTGGTTTTCTTGTAATATAATATAATGTGATATGAAATTTTTTTCTGTTAATATGCTTTATGTACAAAGAAGAAATCCTTAACTGATAGGTCATGGCACTATTTGAGGTTTTGGGTCTTCAGAGTAAGGCTCTTGTTCTTTAAAGAGAACTAGTTGGTGTCTGGTTTTTAAAAGTAGATAAAAATGTGTTTTGAAAATGCCACTAGTCTTGTCTGTTTTCTAACAGTATTGCTGTCTGAGCAGAAATCTGTGTTGTTGTTTTTTACCCATCAGTGCAGAATTAATTCATAGTATAACCTTCTATATTCTCTCAGTGAGGAAATATGCGCACATAATTTACTCCCTGGACTAAGAATTCAGTCCTGAATATTGAGGGAGGTTAAAACTTCAATTCTTGTTTGGGATACTTCAGGCCGCCTGTATCCCATTAAATGAGAGAACATAGAGGGACCATTATGGGAGTAGTTCTCCCAGTTTAGCAGGTGCACCATCATGGTACTCCAAAAGGAGAAGGTGTCTGGCAGCATGGCTGTAGAGAACAATGGCTTAAGAACACCAAGTGCTCTAGTGGCTTAAGGAACAGTCCTCCATTGTAGATGCTGGTGCTAACTGAAGAATGTTCATGTGATGCCAGGTGCAAGATTATGTATTCGTTCACAGCAGCAATGTCTGCAGAGGGTTGGCATCCGTTTCTCTGTAGGGCTGACTTTTGAATGTATTCAGAAGTTACTGCAGTCTGGCTGGAATGCACAAAGTCATTAGACTGCAAGAATCTGTGTGTCTGAGGTACTGCAAAGATACAGTAGAGTATACTGCTGAGATACAGGAGTACTAGTAATTTTAAAATTAGCAAAGGACTAGTAAAAGAGCTGTAGAACCAAGGCATGCTTCAGTTCTTGCTGCTGCTGAAGGCATGAATAAGGTCTTTCCTCTTACCTCAACTGCAGTTTTTCACAACTGCTGAGGAACATCTGGCTGTCTAGTGTAAAATTGGTGGAAGGGGTTCCTTTGGGTAGGAGGGTGTGTTTGGATTAGAGCTTGTGACTGAACTGCTGTTTTCGCTCCTTTTTCTACTACACTCTTTAGATTGTCCATATGCCTTAATGGCATATTCTTCTTTTCTGCTTCCCCAGACCTGTGTCATGTTCAGAAGGCTACAGCAGCTGGTCCAATCTGTCTGCTTCCCATCCTGTAATCCACTAGGAAATGGGTGCTGCAGTTAAGGCAGCTTGAGGGCTGAGAAGTAATGAATGATTTTAATTGCAGTTGTGGTCTGCCTGACAACTTCTGTGTTCTGGGTAGCTCTTTGTATAGCAAGTGTGTGCTAACTTCCAAATTCTGCTGCGTCAGGGAAGTTACTTTCAGGGCCATGTGTTGTCTTGTTTTGTGCCATCTAAACACACAGTTTTTGTGCATGGTTTTTTGTATTGTTCTTTCTAACCCAGTTACTTCAAGGTAAAGTGTGTCAGGGACTATTTAACTGTACTATTCTAGTAACAAAAGAGTAGTGTCAGCAACCACAGTTCACAGTACTAAAGGTTTCTCTGCATTAGCTGGCTGTAATCTTAACTGGCTTTAGCCTGAGGAGAGGGAATCTGCACAGCTCAAGTGCTTTTCATCATTGAGTCAGATGACTGTGTCAACATGATAGAGTCAAGCTGTTATGCTAACAAGACGCCAGTCATGCTCTAGTCACTGACAAAAGTGCTATCTCCCTGAATATCTCCTTTCTAAGAGATTTCTAGTGGGAGATCCTATCTGAATCTGATTTTTTTCAGAGCTTTTTCCTGGTTTTTTTCCTAATATTACATTATCAGTGTGTCAAAAAGGCTAAATATCTGCTTTGAAACACTTTGCTACATAACACCACAGAAAACATTTTTGTTTCGCTAGTGTTGATGTGGAAAAACCAAACATTTTTCACTTAGGTGATTTCCAATCAATTGAATTTAATTGAAACTTGATATTGTAGGGCACAAATATTAATTCAAACAATTATATATTTGATATAGCAATTGTATAAATTCCTTTCTTCATGAGTCAGCTCTACTAAGACAGATTTTGCTTGAACATTAGTAATGTTTTCCCCAAACTGTAATCAGTCTCCTGACAACAAATCTGAAAGCTTCTTTTCTCAGAATTTCAATGTTTATTTGGAGTTTAAAATTAAAATCTTTTAGTTCTGAGTGTCCTTGGTGGTATAAAATACTTTCAGGTGTCCTGAAATAGCTGAAATAACCATAATTGATCTCTTAAATATGTTTCCAATAACACATGTAATTTTTTTCATTGTGAATATTCTGAAATTATTTGAGATTCTTGATCATTGTGAGTTCATAAAATAAATTAGATTGCCTAATCATGGAAAGCTGGGCTACTGTATGTAATTACTATTGAGTGTAATTACTTTTTCCTACCGGATAATGCAAATCCTGTGATTGAAAGCTTTATGGCAGATGCTGTTTACTGTGCAGCTAAAAATGCTCAGCTATTTTACAGGTCAGGTTAATTATTACTTGGTAATAATCAACTACTGTCAACAGAATAAGAAGACTTAAGTTTATTGTAACATGTTCTGCTTAGAGTGCTAAACGAATATATGGCTTGTCAATTATAGCAAGTCAAACATTCCCTTCTGATAGCTGGACACTGGACCTGTTGCTGCATTTCAGCTTGCCTGTAATTATTTATATAATTGATTTTGATGTAACACTGTCCCTTGTTAAAATCTGGTTGAAGGGTCACAAATATGGCACATAATAGGAAAGAATCATGGTTCTTCTCAGACTGGATGGTAAGCCCAGTTTATATTCCTTCTTTGGAAGGAAGTTAGAGCTTGAATATTAAAACTTGCAGGTAATACACAAGATAAAGCTGAATAGAAGAGTCTGTAACCAGCAGCATATTCCCCTTTTAGGAGGAAATGTAGTGTTGAGAGGGGAGGAACTTTATGCAAAGGCACCATAGTCTTGAATCAAAGCTGTGATAATTCTTCAGAAACTGACATCTTTCATAGAGGTTTTTAAAGACTATAGGTTTGGTAGACTAAGTAAAATTGGTTTTATTTCTTTCCGTACAGCTAGGTGGCTAGTACAGACAAATGCTGAGGTATCCCAACCCTAAGAAACAGGAGAAGAAATAAAATACAGGACTAAGTAATGAATATGTATGATGTTAATGCCCAGGAGAGGATTATTTCAGGCAGTGTAGGATCATAACTGATGAAGCAGTAGAATAAAACTGAGTGAAGAAAATATTCTCACGTGATAAGGTTAGTTTACTTGGAACTTCTGCAGCTCTTTGTATATTTAAGAGCATCTTTTCTGTGCCTGTGAACTCATACCTGTTTCTAGTGATTCTGTAAGACTGTTTAGTGAAACCAATACTCTTGGATTGATTCCTCAGAGACCATAATTCTCTTAGGAAAAAGTCACATTTAGTACTGTGCTGAGTTCCATGAGTTTGTGCTTGGATATTGCCAAGTAGCAAGGCATGCAGCAGTTCTAACTGAAAAATAACTTAAGATTATTTTTTTTTAAATCTTTAATATCTGTGTTCCTTTGTAAAAAACAGCACTTAGGCATCCCAAAAGACTGTTCCTGCAGCAGTAGTGCATTTTACCAGTCTTCTACATGTAGCAAGCCAGAGTTGTCTTTCCATTAGGGGAATTGTTTGAATGTATTTTTCCTACCCTGAAGTATTTGGAGTCTTTTTAATTTTGGTAGATTTTTTTATTTTTAGATTTTTTAATGTCATCACTGACTTCCCTAAAAGCATCCAAATAAAAGGGATGTTTGCAAGTTTTCCCACCCCCACCAAAGAGTTAAGTTAAAGATAAGCACAAGTGTTTCTATAAAGGTGGTTTCTGTCAATCTTTAGAGCAGGCATTTTGTACTTCTGGCTTTTCTAGACAAGAGTGTTCTTTGGAAAGTAAATTTTTTTCAGTATGTTTGCAATAGGAAATAAGTTCTGAACTTCTTTCCTTTTTTCATGTTCTTCATATTCTTGAGCAATCTCTAGGGACTATCACATAATAAGACATCTTTTTGATTTGTGCTGAGTGTTCTCTCTTGTTCTGAGACAATAAGGGCTATATTATTCAGACTAGGAGTCCAACAGATGTCTTTTATGGGATAACTACTCTTCTAAGGAGATAAAAAATTCTTCTGTAAAACTAGCTGGCTATAAAAACATTTTTCATGTCTGCCACAGTAGAGGTGCTTTTAAAACTCAACAAAATTGGGAAACCTATTCAGTGGCAGGATTGTTCTTTCCTAGGTATATTTCTACTTCTTAGGTAAAAAATACTTTTGCTCCCATCTTGATTTGAATTCCTTTGACAGTCTTCTTTCTGTGGCTTAAACTTAAAGGTATTTTGTGTTACTGCTTTAATAATGTGAACAATTAAGTTCTTATATGTCATTTGTATGCCTTGGGATAGTTACAGATGTATTGTGGTACATCTTGTTTGTCATAGTTCAATCAAAAATCAAAGCAAACTGATTTCCTCACTGTTTTTTGCTTTCTTTACCTTTGTGCCTCCTGGAAACCTCAATTTTGGCCAGCAATTTAGAGGTCATCGGAGGCGGGATTTAACTTTGTGTCTGATTGCTGCTTGTAAGCTTCTGCTCTAGGAGGAAAAATAGTTCATTGTGGGAATTGTCTCCCAGGCTGATAGATTATGGGAAGAGTGAAGGAATCAGGGAGCAAAGTTTGAAACACTTTTTTTTTTTTTTGTGATTAGCCTGGACAATATTGTGCTAGACTGATAGTGATGGGATTAGTTTTGGATCATGCATTCAGCACTATTCCCTGTGCCCCACTCTAGTTGGAAACCTAGGGAAAGGCAAGGCCTGGCTAATACCCTGAACGGTTCACCCTGAATATACTCTGTTTTCTATGATTTGTGGTTTAATTTAAATACAAGAATATTCACTAAGCTTTTCAGAAACTCTCCCATGGCGTTACCAACCGTTGCAGAGGCATTAAAATGTTACAGGAATAGAAGAGCCTGAGACTAATAGTAAGAGTCTAATTTATAGAGGTTACTTGCAGACCATAATTTGTACCTCATAAGTGTTGTATATTGTTTATTTGTCATATATGTGTATGTATGTGTAGTATTCATGCCAGTTTTATTTTGCAGACAATGGTACATGGACTCAGCTGTGGTTAGTGTCAGACTATCACGAGCATGGATCACTCTTTGATTACCTGAACAGGTATACAGTAACAGTGGAAGGAATGATAAAATTAGCTTTGTCCACTGCCAGCGGTCTTGCTCATCTACACATGGAAATTGTTGGCACACAAGGTAATCTTACAATTATTCTGCTTATCATGTGGATATTACTGGTTGGTTTTTTGGTTTTTTTTAAATGACACATAAGTACCTCGTTCTACTCTGTGATGATTTCGAAATTCACAGAACTTCTTAATTTGAAAGGCTTTTTGCCTTCTTTTCTCTGGTATTGTGATGTAACAATCCTTCGTACAAAATACCTGTTAAAAGGCACCAAGAAATGGTGCATGTAGCATCTTCTTAACTTTGAGTTGAGATAATGTTTGAGTAGGATGCGTGTGCAATAAATACTTGCAGGAAGAGGGAACGGAGCAAGTGGGGTGTACAGTACACATGAAAGGCACTTTCCTGAACAGCCGCACAATCTACAGTAAATTATTTCAGGAGGTATCCTGGTGCACATAAAGTGTCAGAACTGGAAGGAATTCTGTTCCTTCAAACAGAAGCTTGCACCAGGCTCAGAATAAAAGGAGGTTGGTTTGGAGGTTTTTTTACATATTCTCTTTTTGTTTCCTTTACAGGCAAACCAGCAATTGCCCACAGAGATTTAAAATCAAAAAACATATTGGTGAAAAAGAATGGAACATGCTGCATTGCAGATCTAGGATTAGCGGTTAGGCACGATTCAGCTACAGACACAATTGACATCGCCCCAAACCACAGAGTGGGAACAAAAAGGTAAAATCATTTATGTGATGTATCTGGCAACGTTTATGATAAAATGCTTTGGTTTTTCTTGTCTCATATAAATTTGTGTTGATAGAAATATAAACAGCAGGAAAATGTAATGGCAGATAGAGTTCTTAGGCACCTCCTTGTCAGCTGATATTTCAGTTAGATGGTAGGCGCTTAAAAGGCACCTTCAATGTTGACTTGTGTAAAATGCTGAAAACTTGCTAAGTGTTGTAGGGCACAAATATTAATTCAAACAATTAAGAGATTTCATGACTGATTATTTTAGAGACTTCAGTGCTCTCTTTCTCCTTCTTAGCATGTATTGCATGGAAATCAGGAGTGTAAAACAGGATATTGGTAGTGACAGTAAAAAGCTGTGGTTGTCAGTGTGAAGCCTTGTGTGGAAGAACATACAAGGTGCAGAGTCTTGGACACGGGGCTGTCTTGGAATCACATTTTTTAAAGAAATGCAAGAAGTTAAAACAGTCATCTTTGTCATTTAATGCATAAATAGAATCTTAAATGGATGAGTCAATATAGTCTGTCTTAAAAGCTTTTTCTGAATTTGGAAATAGAGATTTTTCTTGCCCTAGAAGAATTCAGAGCTGTTTAACTGAGTCAGCACAAGTGCAATAAAACTTGCTGTGAGTAATTTATCATTGGTGAACCTTCAGGCAGTAATAACTGGAAGCTATAAATAAATTTCCCTTAGTAATCCATGTAGCTATACAGCACACAGACGTAGTAGCACTAACTGTGAACCACAGCAAGCATTTTGGACGTGGGCAGCTTTTCATTCTTCTAATGCCTAGAGGTTCAGTGCTGTGTCAAACTGGAGTTTGACACAGCACCGAATGTGTGACAGCTAAGCCAGCCCATATGGCTTAGCAGTGTTTGAAAAAATTGTGTTGATGTTGTCCAATCTCCAGTTTATATATCACAACCACTTTTTTTTCTATATCCCTTTAGTAAGTGATACTGCGAGGTGGGAGGTTGATTGAGGTTTTTACAGTGAACTGGGATGCCCCTTGAGCTATGTCTTTGTGGAAGGGAAAAAACCCTTAAACATTATTTTAAGGCTCAGTTAACTAAAGCTTTTAGAATATGTACTGAAAATTTATTTTACTGATGTGTACACTGTGAAGTTACTTTGTTCTAAAGCTCTGCTGTACTAATCCTTTGCCAGTTTTAAAAATACCACACAAATGGTCAGGCAAGATTTATTTTCTGAACTACTTCTAAATTATAAGGAAATGAGTATTATTCTTTCTCAAAGTGTCCAGTAGCAGGCTTTTTTCAGAATTCATCATTACAAATTTAGCTGCATGCAGGGCACATGCCACGTGTGATTTTTGAGTTTTCTACTACATCTACATGCAAAGGAAAATAACGTACAAATCAGTTACTTTCTTTAGTCTTGGCACTGGAGAAAGCATCCTTTCAGCTGTGTTTGCAGTTCCCACTTACCGGATCTTTTCTTGCATAAGCATTATTAAATTGCTTGTTCATCTGTCTTACGCTTCTTCACAAGGGAAAGCTGTAGGAACTCTTGCTTGCTGCAGTGGGCAGGAGGAGGACTAATCTGTTTCCCCTTTTAAAGACATTAGTCATTTCTGCCTCTCTGAAAATTACTCGTTCTTGTAAAAGACTTAGACCATTCTTCTTCCTCTTGTGCATTCTTAGGTAAGTAACTGCACCTCTGATTAATTTTTCATAATGCAGTTCAAGTCTTACCTGTTCAGTGACAGTTGTAACTCTTACTGGTTGCCACTGCTGGTACCTCTTCTGCACATGGAAGCTTTGTGTACAAGTTCAGGGAGATTTGGTGAAGTCCGTTTTTCTAATGATTGTTGTAAAAATGTATGTCTAGGGAGCAAGCAGACTTACTCTTGTGTGAGTGATCAGGGTGTTGAGTCAAACTGATGATCCCTCTTTCTGACTGAATTCTCTGACTTTATTTCTTTTCTGTTCAGAGGCTTAGCTTTACCAGAGGGGTGAACTGTGTGCTTTCACAGCTCAGCCTGCAACATAAAGCAGGGAATGTGAGCTTTAAACTGAGAAGGAAATAGAATCTCTCTCTCACTCTCTGAGGCAAGTAAAAAACCCTTATTCTCCTCCTATTTTTTTAGAAGTGTGGCCCAGCTGTTACGTTTGATAGTTCAGATACATTGTGTTTTAAAAGAAGTTTGGCAGCAAATTCTTACCATGTGTGCTTCTTAGAAGTTTACCTAAACAAAATATGGGCAGAATTCTATCTTGTAGAGTATAGGCTTGATGAAAGGAGATGCCACACAACATTTTGTCTAGTTGATGACACAAAGCTCCCTATATGTTATACAAGAAATTCAGACAGCTAGTACTGGGCTTTTAGATTGAAAGAGATGGGAGAAAGAGGTCAGCAGGCACCCTAAGTTTGTCAAGACCATGCTCAACACACTTCATACCCTTCTTTGTAGACCTATCCTTTTGTTCTTGGATGATATTGAGCTGCAGACCTTGCTCAGAAGGTCAGAATTACTCTATGAAACAGAGTTGCTCTCTCCAGAACCTGAAATACCACTTCTGCCAGGCAATGCATTTCCAACACATAATCTGACAAGGAAATGCCTACTTCTCTCCCTTTTGTGTAACAGCCATGAAATGGCTGAGCTGCTGACCTCACTACACAACCTCCTTGCCTTTCGCATCTCTTGTTCCAGCAGTAATCTCTCAGCAGTCATTCACCATTCTGTGTCATGGAAGCCAAAGCCAATGTAAATTCATTGATGGAGGACCACGGTAAGAGGTCAGTTTGCCAATGGAGCTCACGTAGAGGGGGGATTTTTGGCCACATTCAGGCTTCTTGTGGTCTTTCCTGTTAAAAACCTTGTTCTTTGGAAGGTTCATGGAAGTTAAGAGAATCTCCTTTACTGTGTTTTTAGTGTTTCCGGCTGATATCTTGCACCATGGTTGGGGTTTCTAGTTACTGTTTTTTCAGGTCCATCACTCTTTTCATTGTCATGGCGTCTTAAGATAGATCAAGTATTCTTTCTGCTAGGCTCCAAGATAATCACTTACTGTCAAGCACATGAAGTACCATAAGAGTATCCCGTAATGCAGAATCCTTGGAGAGCATTAAGGTGTTCACCACAATCTTCCATTTCTTGATTAAAACATCTTTGATATGGGTGGACCAGAACAATTTGAACCTCACCCATATCAAAGATTACAACAATACTTAATACTCCACTTCCATTCAATAAATACTGTCAAAGTAAACCTTACACTCAACTCAGACAGTTGTCCTCTGCTTGTGCTGTGTTTATTACTTGTGAAGAATTTGTATGCCTTAGGAGAACTCTCATCTCAGCAAACTTTGTTGAAGTTCTGGGTAATTCAGAACAAATGCAACTATTTGTTGCAATTTTTTACGTATCTTGATAGTCCTTGCTTCTTTATATCTATGTAAGTTCTGTAAGAATATCTGTAGTACCGAGGGAGTTCTGAAATTCCTTTTAAGCAGTGTGTCTTGCATTCTGCCTACCATCCCTGATACTGGAAAAGAAAATCCTACAATGCTGTTGATTAAATGAAACTATGTCTAGGTGTCTGTGGCTGTTCCAGAGGCAGAGCTATTGCCTGGCACTGTATTCCACTCCAGTATTCTGCACTTGTTGCTTTTTTACCTCTCAACACTGCTCTTCAAAGCCCAGATGCGACTGTTGGCCTGCTTCATTGGTATGCCAGCCTGAGACTACTGGGGCGGTGATGTGGAGAAACACACTGAACTCAGCTAAACATCACATATTGAATTTAGCTTCCAGAACCCAATCAGAATGAGAGAGCAGTGCTACCACTCATGTTGACTTGATGCAGCAAATAAAATTCACTCTTTCCAGCAGCCAGCAGGGATGCTGCTGTCAGTAGCTTTTGCAGTAAGGTCTGCACTGATGTTTTGCTTGGTGTTCCCATGTCAGACTTACTCACTAAACAAGGTAACAATCACTTGGATGCCATCATGGGTTTTCAGGCCTTGTTTCTTAAGAGAAACTTGGTTACAAGGAGCTGTTTCTCCTTGCAGAAAATGTGGGTAAACCAAATTGATGTGCACAGTTGTTGATTTGTAACCCACATAATTTACTAATTTTTTTAAAAGCATGGTTTATGGTGGGATTTGCAAACTGTATGATGAAAAATTGGGTACTGCAATGACAGTGGGCTTATGTCAAAAAAATTTTAACAGTGCTGGTTTCTTAACCAGCACTTGTTGTCTACTCCTGCTTTAGGCTTGTTAGGGGATATTTTAAGTGGCTGCTATAGTTTTTCAGATTACAGGAAGTGGGGCTTCCTCTAGCCTGACCCTTGGAGCCCAGCTGGTGTGTTCCAAAGGGCCATGGCTCTGTTCATCTGAGGCCCATGGATATGGCTGCTGCTTTTTTCCTTGGGATCCAACCAGTCATACACTGACACATATCGTACTGATAGGGCTGATTATACAGATTGCTGTGCACCATGTGCTGTCTTCAACACCCACATGAAACACTGTCAGAACTTGTATAAAACATAACTATAGACAGCCAAGTCTCCTGCCTTCTATTCAGCTGATCAGGATTGAACTTCATTAGTGAAAGTACATACTCCCTTCTGCAGCCTCACAAGTCCATGCATGTTTATGAGCTGCTCAACCATCTATCCAAGGCTTGCTGTGTCTAATGCTCTGAACTCCATGAATCTCATACTCACCAGCTGGGTTAATGCACAGCAGCAAACAGCTGATGTATTTGTATGCATGCCTACCTGTATGGATTCCCTCAAATATCCGCATGGGCTCTTGTCCTGGCAAATATCCCTGCCTGGGCTGCCTGGATGCTGGCTAGACCAGCTTGAAGGTTGCTGGTTAATTACAGTCCTGCACACCAGCTGTGCAGGGTTGGAGAAATGCAAATCTTCTTGCTCAGCCCAGCAGCTGGTGCCCAGGCACACAGACCTTGCAGCCTGTGACTCCCACTCCAGGTGCTGGTGCTGAGAGACCCTACTCTGTTTTTCTCATCCCCTTTCTCTGCTCTAGCTAGTGCCTGTAAGCTGTGACAATGAAGCCTGTGATCCATGGTTTTATTTCAGTAGCTGAAGCAGACCCACTTATTTGTTCCAGTTGCTGGTACCAGGGTTTCCTTCACCTTCTATCAGACTACAGTTGCTGGCCCAGAATTCATTCACAGAATGACCACTAGCTCCAGATAGGTGCTCTTACCACCTGCAGACATGCTCCTAGGACCTGTAGTTCCCCTTCCAGCTACTGATGTTGGACCTTTCCTTCTCTGTAGTTTCAGCTTCATCCCTTGTGCTGCTGCAGTTGCTAGACCTGAACAGACAGAACCATGCCTGCCTCCAGCTGCTGACAGTTCTTGGAGAACATGTGCACATGGGCTTGAGAGTGAGATTGCACAGAATAGTTAGGATTTAATTAAATAGGATATACTGATGAGCATGTGCAGACTGGCACCCTTTTATGCCACAGGCCCTTTTGCTACCCTTTCCTATCTGTTGTCACACTTCTGTTCCCTGTGTCCTGAAGGTTCCTTGATAAGCATAGTGTAGTTGCACAGGCCTTCCTTCAATATCCTCAATCATTGTGGTGTTCTTCTTTCCCACGTATTAGCAGTCACAAGGTCCAGACTGCACCTCTATAAAGTTAGGCCTGGAGTTTCTCAATAGCCTGTCAATGAACAGCTGGAGACTTCTGGTCTTTGTCACTGTCTCGGTTGTGTCGTCTCTGTCAGGTTTATAGCTCTAGTTTATTGATTCACATTTTACTTATTCCCCCTATTTATCTGCTTGTTTCTCTTAGTTTACTTATCCCTTTACATTGAATTGTCTCTGATTGGATAATCTTAATGAAGCAGAATTTTCTTTTATATCCTTTTCCACAAAAATACATTATTTTGTATTTGAGCTGATCAGTAGTGCTGAATTTTTTATATTCTTAAGTGTTTATGAAATAATTTCTTTTTCCACACAGGTACATGGCTCCTGAAGTCCTAGATGATTCCATAAATATGAAACATTTTGAGTCATTCAAACGAGCAGACATCTATGCAATGGGATTAGTGTTTTGGGAAATAGCTCGGCGGTGTTCAGTTGGTGGTATGTGGCAATCTTTATAAAATGGGACATATTAGGGAATTATGAGGAACTTAAACTTATTCCGGTTCTGAAAACAGTTTGCTCAAAAAACAGTGCAAAGTAATAGCCAGTTGATCTCAGACTTTCTAGTTGTTAATCCTATAAATGATAACTGGTCTATTCAACCTCTTTCTAAATGGACAGACCATACTTGTTGAAGAAAATAGGAAATATTCTTCTTTTTTTTCCAAATATTTACATAGAGGGGAGAAAAGGGTAAAATTTAATACTCTTGTGAGCAAGAGGCAAACACCACAAGATCTAGCTATAATGTGTTCAGATAAATCTATATCTTATTTAAAATGAAGCATGCTGTTACCAATCATGTGCTCTGAAGAAGCATGTTTTTAGTATAGCATGTGAAAGATTTGATGTAGCTTCTGTCTCTTCCAATTTTATAAATTTTAGATCCTTTAAGGGTAATGTAAACACTTCTAAGGTGTAGTTAAAGATTTTTGTTTATTTATTTGTCAGTTGTTGTGATGTAACTTTTAAAAATGAAAACCAAGAACTGGTAGGGTAGTGATAAGGAACACAGTAAAAAGTGAAGAATACATAATCCAGTGTTAGCTAAAATAAAGCTATTTTCAACCTGTTACAGGAATCCACGAAGATTACCAGTTGCCATACTATGACCTCGTTCCTTCAGATCCTTCTGTTGAAGAAATGAGGAAAGTTGTGTGTGAACAGAAGTTAAGGCCCAATATTCCAAACAGATGGCAGAGCTGTGAGGTATTAACTAACCTTGCTAAAGCTGCTTTAATGGACACTAGAGCTTTTAGTGATTTTAGTGGCTTAAAAATCACGCTTATTGTTGAAGGGAGAAGAGCTGCTTTTAGGAGAACTTAATTAATTTCATTCTAATCATTATGGTTTTATTAAAAGCATTGTTCCTTGGTTATACATAAGTATTTAAATATAATTTCATAAAAATTAATAGCTAACTCTGCCTGGAGGATTCTAGGATCCCTTCCTGTGAAGCATAGGTGATGCTAATAGAAATTGCAGCTAGTCTGAATTCCATTATGCAGGAAGCATCATTGTAAATAAATTGTACTGTGTCTGGCTGGGATTGAGTCAGTGTCCTTCATAGCAGGCTGCATAATGCTGTGTTTTGGATTTGTGGCCAAAAGAGTCTGATAACACACTGATGGTTTAGCCGTTGCTGAGCAGTGCTTACACAGCTTCAAGGCATTTTCCGTTTCTCAGGTAGGTTGGGGATGAACAAGAGCATGAGAGGATGAGAGGGAGCAGAGCCAGGACAGCTGACCCAAACTGCTCAGAGGGAATATTCCATAGCATTGCTCTGTCACAACCAGTGACTCACAGATTGGGGCAACAGCTTCAGTGCACTGCAGGAGCAGTGAGGTACTGATAAGGATGAGGTGCTTTGGATAGAGGAGGGAACCTGGGTTGTGGCATGTGTGGAATGAATGCATGGCTAAGAGTTGGGCAAGAGTGCACAGGAAGGAGAGAAAGGTGGTGAACGCACCAATAAACTGTAAGACAGGTAGTTATCAGGATTAAAATGACTAAGGTAATACAGCTTTCATGGTACTTTGGAGCTGTTACTTTATTTAATCTGCCATTTTTGTTATTTGCCTTGTTACAAAGAACATGTAGAAGGACTCAGATTTCAAAGACTGGCTCTCTGAAGGATAAAAATACTTGAAAAATTTTTAGAAGCCTTGCAGAGCTTCAATCTGAGGAAGACAGCTCATGAACTTAATTGCTATGCATTGAAGTAACTCCTTAACTGCAAGTACAATTTAAAAGGGTGTATTTTTGTCTGATGTGAAAATTCAGAAAACAGTTACAGACAAGCTAATAGTTTTTCATTAAAATATTATTTTCATGGGCCAAAATCTACTGAAAAATATCAGATTTTCTCTACAGTGTTTAAAGAGTTTTACTTTTCTGTAAATAAAGTAAGTTTTTGGGGTTTTTTTTTTAACTGTACACTCTCCTATGCACCTGTAGTACTAGTAATGGATTTCAGAAATGCCTGAAGAGTCTAAGAGCAGCAGTTACATGGGCTACACTGGAACAGCAGTGCATCCAATGACTTGTGTTTCCTTTGCAGGCATTACGAGTGATGGCAAAAATTATGCGGGAATGCTGGTATGCCAACGGAGCTGCCCGGCTGACAGCTTTGCGCATTAAGAAAACATTATCACAACTTAGTCAACAGGAGGGGATCAAGATGTAATCCTGGATTTGCTACCGAAGAACACTGTAAAAATCCCTATCTGCACCAGAGTGGCGTGCTAAGAAGGTTAATTGTTCTACCTCACTGGGGGAACAGAAGGATATTGCTGCCTTTTAGTACTTCATAGGAACGTCACTTAGGATTTTTGTGGATGTGCTAAACAATTGTGTTGGGTCTTTCTGTGCACTATGAACCTCTTTCCCAGGTTATTTACAAAACATCATGTACTCTAGTTTCATTAATCTATAATTTTTTCATTTGGGAAATTGATAGCTGGTCTTGGCTAGTTAACTGTGCTAAAAGTAGGAGGTCACTTCTAAAATGAAACTGGTTCGCTATTTTGTTCTACAGTGCATTGATGGCTCTTAAAGCAACTTTATTCCTGCCTGGTACATTGACTACTCTGAACCACTGTCTCGATTCCTTGATTCAGATTGTGAATGTACCTTTGGAGTAATATTGGAGTATATACTGTTGGAGCTAGCTATTAAGGTGGTGCATCTTTTGGACTCTTACCTTGACTTACAAATTGACCTCATTCAGTTGTGGGAACATAACTTATGCAACTATACTTTCTGCGTGATTACTGGGTTTTTTCCACTTTTTCAGAACATTACATTGCCTTCAAAATAGATTGTATTACACCAGTAAGTGCCACTTTTGAATCTTTTAATGCAAAATAGTAGGGATGTACAAAGCCTATGGTACTTTTGGTTTCAAAAATACAAGTTAAAAGTTGTTCCTTTGCCTAGCTAAGTGCTAAATCTCACTCATTAAAACAGTGAGTACATAATTGATAAAATATCTGCAATTTTACCAAAATCTGACTCTTGAAACCACTGTAGGAGTTTTAAATAGTGTAAGCTAGTAAATTCACTGTCATATTTTGTAATTGTCAAGTTATGAGTCATAATTATGTAGATTTTTTTTTTAATCAAGTGGTACTTCTAAAATGCTTGAAGTACCTATCTACTTCAGAAAAGTAGCAAGAAAAGTAAAATGTTAAGGGAGATTTTGCTTCATTAAATAAGTATGAAAAGCATATTTTCTGTGCAGTTCTGCTGAGTCTTAAGGCTCAAAGAACAATATTTGCAATTACACAATGATTAAGTGCACCTGTCATTAGAGAAGTTATTTGGGCTTTTGTACTAGACAGTTCAAAGCTGCTTATAAGTTTTATGTGCATGTATGTTGTGTGTGCCTCATACACAAAGTGGTGAGCTAGAGAAGGTGGTGAGCTGTAGGTCTTTGGATACAAATATCAGGGGATTCCAGCAATCCTCTTCATTGTTAGAAGAACAAAGCTTATGGTGACTTGTGTTGTCATAAGAACACAGAAGAATATGCATGGCTTTAGTCAAGATTTCCCTGAGTTTTTAAGAGTATCGTAGTATTTTCACAAACTTGTTCAGCAATTAAATTGTGTCCTGCCCCAACGTACAACAAAAACCTGCTGTTACCAGGATATTTTTTTAATTGCAATTTTAGCAAGAGTCTGGTTGGCCTTTGGTTTCATTCATGTCCAAAACATAGTATTTCAGTATGCAAATGTGCCTGGTAATTAATATGCTGCCTAACCTGCCACTCTTCAGAACACATCAGTGCCCATCTCATTACGCAGCACACGTGGCAACCTTTAACTCAGCTTCCCGCTCATCCCTTGGCATAGAGCCCACTGAGAATTTGTTACCAAGAGGGTGGCAGTGGCAGGTTGGTTGCTGGCAGCAGCACAGTCGAGCTCTGTGCCCTGGTGATGTGTGGCAGCTCAAGCAGGAAGAGGAATGAGGCCCAGGAAGGAGATGCTACATAGGTGACACAAGCCTTACCCAAGAAAAGCCTTAACCGTTAATTTTTGTTTATTTCTGTCTTCTTACTGCTTGCTTGGAGGTGAGTTTAAACTATGTCAGAATTACAGACCTTCAGAGGTCAAACTGCAAATAATGAAACGCTTTTGTCAACAACAAAATGGATGAGTTTATTCTTACTGGAAGACAGTAACCAGGAGAAAAGGGAAAAATAAGAGAGGTTCTTAGAAACCAATTAGGCTTAAACATACATGCAGCTGTCACACTTATGTTTGGCATTATCTGACAAGTGAGGCTTATGTGCTTCAGGCCTCTGTCAATCAAAACCGGATTAAAAATTACTTCATGTAGGTATTTTAAATAAAATATGCCTTTGTGTGCATGGATAGTTGTGCACCACAGAGTTTTTCAATTAAATGTCAAAAAAAAAAATGAATATAACATAACTCCCAAGCCTCTCTTCTTGGCAGCCTCTCTAGCAAGTTCAATGTATCTGTACAGATACTTTAAAAAAGCAGCTTATCCTGAAAATAGATCAGGGTCTCCATCTAATTTCAAAGGCTTCCTAGTTAGCAATTCAACTTTTTTTGTTTTGTAACTTTGTTACATTTCAAGTTTTCATAGGTGTCCTGGGGTCCTTACCACAGATACGAATGGTACAGGTCCTACTTCAGAAATATCAGGCTCCTGGTGTGCCTCAGATCTCTATAGTAATTTTGGTAGTAACAGGAGTGTTCACGCTATCATTAATCAAATAATTTTCATGGCTCTTTTTAGCACCCACAAAACCTTATCAGCAAAACATTTAATTTCCTAAAATATACAGAACAGTTCTGTTGCATTTTAAAGAGGATATACAGCAACTGGACAGCTTCGTGGCATGCAGATGGTTCTGTCAACAATATAACTGTGTGTTATACTGTATCAACCACCTGCAAATCTTCGCTCTCCTGAATTGCTCTTACTTTGTTCAAGATTTAGCTTTGTAATAGAAGCTTGCAAAAACAAAGCACAGAAGGATGCTTGACACTGTGTAATGACCTAAGGAACAGTGTTTTAGAGCAACCTTATAATTCCTATTAGGCTGCAGAACAAGAAAATTGTGAATAGAGCTATATGTATCCTCAGTTCTGACACCACAACTTCAAGGTTTGTTCTTCTTTTCCGTTATATGAACTGAACACCTTTTACAAAGGCTGTGTCTGTATATATTATGTAACTTTAAATGTTACCTGTGTAAGATCATATCTTGTATATATGGACACAGGTACACATAAGTATTTTTTAAACTAAGATTGTAATATCACCAGATCTGCTCTTGGAAATCCAGGGGGACCAAAATATTTTAGCATTCAAAATATTAATTTTGTATCATTTCAAGTATATACCAAAACAGTTTCTGATTAATATTGATGCAAATGTTTATTGTAAATATTACATGCATTACACATTCACTTAAGTTTTGTGGATTTAATCAACTTTATGTTTTAGTAGCATTGAAGCCTCAGTTTGGTTTACAGACTTGTGACCAGATGGATATGGACATGGAGAACAAGGAGCATTGGAAATAGTCTGATGCTGAAAAGCCTGAAATGTCATTTTTGAAATGCTGGAATTCTTCAGGGACCCTCCAACCTTAAAAGCTGGACTTCTGGGATGTTTCTCAAGCAGACTCTCAAAGTATGACACACTGTCACCCTCCTATGGTTCTGCTTGTAATCCTAAGAAAGACTTTGTACATAAGTAAAGACATTGGTATCGACTGTATGGGGAAATGAAGGTGTCAAATGAAGTAAGAGGCTATTTTATTTTTTCAGTAATGGCTCTGAGTGTGATTGCCATGAAATTCAACTTTTAGTTAGTTCCTTGTTTATATTGTGCCATTGAAATGATTGCAAGATGTTAATCATTTTGTTTAAAAAAACAAGCAAACAAAAAAAAATCCCTTCACTATATCTGTTGCTTTAAACTCAAATTACCTCTTAAAAGACCAAGGTACATTTACCTCATGTGTATATAATGTTTAATATTTTTCAGAATGTTCTCCAGGTTTGCAGTTATATGTTTCTAGAAATATGGGTATTGCTAAATTTACAACTTCAGTGGTACTAAGTGTATTATCTGGTGTCCCAAAACACTTTATTTTCTGTATTTTATTGTATTAGCAAGTTTGCTGCTTTGTCACTGTAGCACCTGCCCTTACATAGCTGTGTGGATATTGCCTTGTAAATTTTACTTTTTGGATGATTTGAGGATCCTGTACAGATGAGTGTCACTTTTTTATACCTTACCAAATTGTGCATTTCCCTTACATTTCTGAAAATATGTATTGTATTTGTAGAGTATACATTTCAATGGATTGTAAATAGGACAGTAGAAGAGTGGATGCTTACGTTAAGTGCTAACACTACAGTAGAGAGATTAAAGCAGTGAAAATAAATAACTTTTCTCAAAATGCATGAATTGTCTTTCAGAACAAGAAGTTGCAAGTAGATACAGGTTTGTGTGTGATGTTCTTACCTGCTAATATGTGTTTATTGTGAGTTCCTTTCCTCAGAAGGAATTTCTTCTAGTACAAAAATGCTGAAAGGATTTGCTACTGCTGAGGCAATCCACCTCATCTGTGCAGTATGTACATAGTGCTAAAGTGCCTGTTCGTCCTTGCCTCCTGCAGTAATGTTGGTGCAGGAGCGTTGCTTGTGTCTCTCATTTCTTGGACAAAATTAGTAATGACAAATTGTTCTCTCTCTATGTTTGCATAAAAATAACATTAAGTCTATTTTAGTCTGTTTAGGCAGCTCAGCACCTCCGTGCATCCCATAACTGAAAGTAAAATCTGCTTGTGTTGGAGTGGAGTGTTTCTGTGCAAAACTCAGTTTCAGGCTGGTGTTACATTTCTGAAGGAAAGTGGCTATTTAGACACAACAAAAATAGAACATCTTGCCCTCATCTGAATTTAGGTTCATCCTTCAGTTTTGGCTCAGACAGAATTACCAAAAATTACTACTTTCAGCAGACTTTCTCCACAATGGGAAGCTATAAGGTGTCCAGATAAAGCCTATAGCTACACCAAAATACTGTGTTCCTTTCAAATGCTTTTACAAGAGCAATGATTTTTTTGGTGAGAACACATCCCTCTCCCATGAGTGGCTAAAGGAAAGCCTTTGCTACCCCTGCAAGCAACCAAAACTCAGTAAAATCCTGAATCCCTCTACTGCATTTGGTAGTAGAGGAAATGGGTGGCCTGGAACTAACATAACAATGTTGCTGTCTACCAAACTTAGGTTTCATGACACAGTTTTCTCTATTTCAAGCTTTGAGGGCCTGAGCCTAACAACTGAAAATTCATAAACCACAAGCAATTACCACAAGTAACTTAAATGTGAGGATGTTTTAGGATCATTTAAGAGGAGACACTGAATTCAGGAGATCTGCGTGCTGGTTTGGATTGCAAGTCAGCGTCGGGAATGGCAGACTTTCAGCTGGCTGTTTTGCACAGTATAATTAATTTTTAAAGTGTGAGACTTTTGAAAGAAATTGTTTTTAATACCCACTGCATCCAAAACCTACTTTCTATAGGTGCAGCATAACTAAGAGTATATAAACAAACCATTTCTCTGCAGTACCAAGTACGTTCTAGTAATTTCCTTCTGTCAGTTTTTGTGACATTGGTAACTGATGCACAGTCATGTACCCAGTAATTGTAGAATAGCATAAGGGTGGTCCTGGCAGAAAATATATTCCTTTCAAATAGGAAATCAGAAATTCCAAATCTCTCGCTCGGTGCTCTTACTAGCTTTTTTTATCTATGCAGCTAAGCCCTAATGTTTTTACTTGAACAAACAGTGTTTATTTTTTTGCTGAAGAAGGGTAACTGAAATCTCACACTGCAAACCCCCTTACCAACATGATGGGCTGCTGGGGTTTTGAGTCTTGTAGTTCTGTCTTGGAGTGACTGGAGTTGTTCCATGTCTTCTAGGTTTGAAAAAAAATGAAATGTTTTCATAGCATTTCCTTTGTCAACTTGCCTGGACTGCAAATAAAATCCAGTAGTGCTCAAGAAACCTACCCCTTAAGTCTTCCTCAGAGTTTCTTGAAAATAAGATTTAAATCCCCAGTCTCTGAGCTGAATTGGTACCTGAAATCATTACCTCTCTTGAGAGGAAGAAAAAGACAAGCCAGAGCAAACCATACTGATATGTTCCTATGCATGATTGCAGTGTTTTATTGGTATTAAAAGATTTCTCAGTAGAGATGAAGAGTTGGCATCCTCACAATGTGTTTCTAATTGGCTCAATTAGGAAAATGAGAAGAGCTCTCCCACCTGCCAGTAGCAGAAAATCTGTGTAAACAGTTGAAGAATCAGGCATATGATACTCAATTTTATAGAATATCAGATATATTTGTGTAGGTTTTTAAATGAGGAGTGAAGAAGATAGGAATATGCCTTTAAATCCAAGCAGGATGCAGAACTTGTGGGATGCACAGTGAAGGAAAAAAGGACCGGGAAAAAGGGAGAGGTTTAGGTGACCTGGAGAGGAGTGAGCATGGGAAAATAGAGGAATACAGAGACAAAAAGAGTGGGTCATATATAAATAGCAGACCAATCAGTGTGCCAGTCTGTCAGTGCCCAGCACAGCCTCTTCCTTTATTTTTAAATCCCTTCCTGCCTAAGGAACTCAGTTCTGGGGCTGCAGGGCTGTCTGAGCACAGCAGCTGGAGCCAGAGCACAGCAGGGAGGTCCTGTGGTCTGTGGAGAAGCAAGGGGAAAGAGAAGAGTGAGCAAACTCGAGTGTCAGCAGCAGGAGTGTGACCATAGGTCATGGATGCCTGTGTGTCCACAGTGCCAGCAGTGTGGCTCCAGGCACCAGCGGCTGGAGGGGGACTGAGCCCCAGGCCTGGAGCCAGTGAGACTGGGATTGGGGCAGCTGCTTGCAGGGTGTGCGTCTGCCTCTGAAGATGTGGGGGTCCTTAATGTTGGCTGTTCTGATCTGTCCTTATGTTTTGGTGGCTTTGCATTACCTGCTAATGTGGACAAGCAGTTACTTGTTTTCCATGAGGATTTGTGCCCCAGTGCACTGGGCCAGTCCTGAGATTGCTTGCCTGGCTCTTATAGCTTGGGCAACAGAAGTTTGTACATCCAGAAGTGGGCGTCACTGTTTTGATTCTTGGCATTAGTCGTCAACCCACAGGGGCTAGAAAACATCTGCTTTATTACAGTATTAAATTAAGTATCTGAAAACCTAGAAAGCAAAGGCAATAAACAACTGTCTTAAGAAAAGGTGTAGAACAAGAGTTAGTGATAAATTCCAAGCTGACTCTGTGTTGTAATAATAATTTATCTATTGCTAATTTGCATTAATGAAATTTTCCCATTTCCTTCTATACTTTGGGTGTGGGAAACGTGTGTGTAGTCCCACTGTTCAGATTCTTAATTAGTACAGGAATGGGGTAAAGAATGGCAAGAATTCTGTGATACTACAGTTGCTGTCTAATTCTTACATGTTTCCAAAGAGTGGAATCAAGCTGTGTTTCTTTTGGTTTTTGCCCTCCTGTGGCTTGGACTCTCTGACCTACATCTTCCATGAAGATATTTTTGTTGTTAATACCAGAAGGGCCAGTGAGACTCAGCTCTGGACAATTCTTCATGGCAGCGAGCTACCTTTTTCTTACCTTTGTTCAGGAAAATGTTTTGCCTATGCTTTTTTTTGCAAAGATAACTCTTTTCCATGCTAGATGATAGAAGGCTTTAAATTATGTACTGTGAGACCTGAGCTCTTGAAGAGATCCTCATTTCCATCTATCCAAGTCTGAAAGGTCCATGTACTGTTAGTCTCTTCACTGCAGTAATATTGTCAAATTGCTAATTGCCATCTCTTGCAAAGGCTCCTTGTGCAGAGGCTCTCATGATTGCAGGCATGCAGCCTCCTAAGCCTCATATATTTGCTGGTAGAGCATGCTGATAAGCATGGCCCTTTCTCAAAACCCTTGGAAGATTTTTGAACTTCTCCCTTGCTGGGGACACTTAAAACCCACCTGGACACATTCCTGTGTAACCTGCTCTAAGTGACCCTGCCTTGGCGGGGGCCTTGGGCTAGGAGATCTTCAGAGGTCTCTTTCAACCCTAACAATTCTGTGATTCTGTGAACTTCAACAAGAAGAAGAGAATATTGCAAAGAAAAACATATTACAATTTTTTTAACTTCTTCAGGCTGTGTTATCAGTATATGCAGTATGCTCACAGCCTCTCTCCTAAAGTTCATCACTTCTGGTTCTTCAAATAAGCGTGTGCTTGAGAAGGAGGGGTGGATGCTTTGCTGCCTTTACTGTCGCTGCAGTCGCAGGAGGCTTGAAGTACAATACTGAGGAAACTCATATGGTAAAATTTACCTGAGAGCTTGCATACAGATAATCTCAGTGTAAATGTACAAACAGGTAAGCCATTTTAAAGAACATTTCCAGGAAAGTAACTTGTCTCCGTTGATCATTCTAGCTCAAAAGCAATGGTTAGGTTCTTAGTGATGTCTTCCTTCGAAATGATGTGTTGCTGCAGCCATTTTTGCAGTTTCATGTAGCCAGATGTGTTTTGTTGTCTCCTCTTCCAATGATGTTGCATTCAGCAGCTGAAAATACTTTTAAATTGTTTTTAAAAGAAATAATTTATGCTAAGGCAGTATATTTAAGAACAGATGTTTTCTTTAGACCATTTGAAACCTGGATGAAGTTAAAGAAACTTATTTGTGGTTCAATTGATGATAAATGTTTAGATATCACTGTGCTGACTTGCTTACTTCACTCCTCTGTTTTAGCTAACACAAAATTCTTCCTGCTGTCATGTGTTCTGAGTCACTGGCACTCAGTTCTCCATCTATCCCCACAGTTCCATTTCCTACTCCATGTCAGAAAGCTACTTGAAAAGCTGGAGGCAGTTGTTTTGGTTTAGTTGATTTGAAAAGGGTCTTTTTCTCTGAAATTTCTCAAGGTTTTCTTGCTTTTTGTACAGCCTGGCTCTTTGCTGGAGACTTTACTGAGAAATTTTACCCAGCAGTTGGATCTCCCCTTCCCTGAAGTCCTACCATGATTGTGGATGAAGGGAGAAGAATTCTCACAGACCTCTCTTGACATGAGCTCCCTAACTTGCGCACCCCTGCACACAGAATACTTCACATGAGGTTGTTTTGCTTTTGCTTTGTCCCCTTACTCCTCCAGGTTTACAGGGTGAAACATCTCTGTTGTGTGCTTGAAGTTTGCAGAATAAAATATCTCTATTGGTATGGACTGTGACTCCAGTATCCTTAATGTTTAAAGCCTCTGCAGGAATTTTACACATTAAGCAGTTCTAAAGTGTACAGTAAAATACAGCAAAGTGTAATGCTCTATTTCTTCTGTATAATTTTGTTTAAAATAAGTTGTGATTGCAAGATTCATGGGGTGACTTACAGAAGTAGACCTCTGTATTGTTTATGATGCCATCCTGGAAAATATCTGAACTCAAACTAGATAAAATTCCTAGATAAAATTTCATTTCCAATGAAATTGCTTTGGTGGAAAAGGAAGGAGAGAGAAGACTAGAGACCATTCAGTGTTATCTGGGGTGAAAGGATCATTACCATGTTATCCCTATTTTAACAGCAAAAAGATAGACAGCTGCTCTGGTTGGAATTCTTAAAATCTGTGCTTTAAAGAATTCTTTGTTTACAACAGCCCTTAGGGAAACCAAAAAAACAGAGGTAAAAATAGAATCAAATCAAAAGACCAGTGATGTCATTTTGAAGCTCGTCAACTTCAATATAAACCAACGTTTCCTTCAGTGTCCATGTGTTAGACGTGATTACTAAGGCAGCTACACCCTGAGATAAATATAAAACTTATGAGAAACTCAAATATTTATAGATCTGGGTTGGTTTGAATTTCTCATTTACATGTTCATACAGTTCTGGGTTATGACAATTCTTACACATAGTGACTGAGCTCCTGAAGATTCATATTTGATCAGGAAGCAAAGAGATTTAGAAGAAATTTGAAAATATTTTTTCTGCACTCCTGAAGGTTTTAGTTGCAGCCACATGCCTTATCTAAGTGATACTGGAAAAATTAGCTGGTCTGCTCAAGGCAAAGACATACTTCTGAATAAGCGGTGGTGTTGAAGGAGCTTCCAAGAATAGCTCTGTGTGACTGATTCCTGAGGCAAAACTGCTCTGGCAGGGGTCTGGTCACTGGGGGGCCGTGTGTTTTCATGTGGTTGTTTTTCCTTAAAGTCTTGAGCACAATTGGAGCTGATGTATATAGGCCAAAGTTCAGGAAGGTGTCATCTCTCCTGTGAGTTGTTTACTGTGTCTAAGCTGGAGTGCAGGAACTTTATAAATTATTACAGTTATTTCACTTATGAGTGACTGATGAGGTTGTGAATCAATCCCTCAAATACAGACCTGTGTGCTTTTTCTGGCTCCCTGTCAGCCTCTTTCAAACTATCTCCCTAGATGAATCCTGACATTTGGAAAGCAGGAACTACAAGTCCTTGCAAAGCATGTGACTGTGGGCCTGAAAAAGATGGTCAGGCTGAAGGGACATTGCTTATCTCAGTTTTCTCAAAGTTCTCTCAGACTTTGCAGGATTGAGAGAAGAAAACAAAGCTGATTCTTAAGCGAAGATTTTCATGTCAGGCTGTTCTCAAAGAAATGCTTTGGAAAATTTCCTAAAAAGCAAGGAAGGTTTGTCTGAAGTCAGAGATGATCACAGAGAAGATAAGAGATGAGATAGTTTTCCATCACTTGGTGTTGCTTAGGCACAATTTATTGTGGATTGATGGTTTTTTACCTGGTCCGGTACCTCCACTCAAGTAGACAAATATCCATGTATTCACAGGTGAGACAGTGAAACACACACTGAGAAAAAGCCTCATCTCTCTTCCTTAAGGAAGGCTTGGGAGTCATTTGACAAGCTAAAAATAATTATATAGAGAAAATCATAATAGCAAGGAACATAAGACAGGTATTTTTAAAGGTCTAATAAAGAAAAGGCCATGCAAACACATAGACACGGTCTGATGAAATAAAAATTCAAAAGACATGGATATGGCAAATCAAGGATGAAAATTCAAGGCTAACAAAGTGAGAAAGAAAGAATCAAAGCTGTATCACTACAGTTCTCATGCCATCTGTGCATACGAGGAGGTGCTAGACAGAATTTTGCTGACACATCCTATTTTGAAAGCAATGTTGAACATAACACAAGTAGTGCATTGTCTGTACTGTAATTTTTGATCTTCCATACAGAAAATCAACCCAGAATCAGTTTGTTTTTATATGGACTTTGAACTACAGCAACAAAACCACGTGCAAACATGGCTTGTTGTAATCTGGACAGTTGGAACACGGAGATACAGAGCAAGTTCAACGCTCCAGTACAGAAGAGTGACACGATAGGCACTGAAGGAGAACACACTCCATATCTAGGAGGAATGCCACAACTCTTTCTATATACCAGACATCTATAGTGAAAGGACATAGAAGAAGCTGGAAGAGACCGATGTAGTAGATTACGTTTCTGCTGTGAATGTGGGGGAAAAGTTACTCCAGATTATTGCATTCTGTGAAAGGCGTCTTGCTGATGGCTTATGGGAGCCAGAAAAAGCAGTGAGCTTTGGCATCCTGGACTGTGACAGGGCTTCTTCCTTTGCTTTCACGGCACACCACAGATAACTTTATCTTGTAGCAAGTAATGCTGGGCAGCTTTAACCTTTCTGTCTGCAGACACAGTCCATGTTTTAGCCTCCCACTGCATGCTCTGATTAGCCCTGCGGTTACTCAGGAAAGGACCACATTAATTCATGTGGGACAAATGCACAGGGAAAGCGTAGCCCAGTAGTGTATCAGGGAATGTGAGCACCCTCGCTGCAAGTAGGACAATGCCAGCATTGCTAATGATTCGACTCCCCGCTGCAACATTTATGCGTTCCTGGCTGGAAAAAGTGGGTTTCCATTCAGGTACATTTTTGTGCATGCATGGTCTTATCATGGCTGCAATGCAGCAAAGCTACACTTGGATCTCTTGCGAAGGGGAAGCTTGTTCTGCCAGGAGGTCTCTCACTACTGGTGTTGTTCCTGGGTTTACGGCGCAGTCCTCTCCTGTCCTGTTCCAGGAGTCCAGCAGACAAATGACGTCCAGGACTGCATTCTCCATAAGTCAGGTTGTTGCATTTTGTTATGGCCACCACCATAATGGGAAGAACAGTGAAAAGCCCTATTTTTAGGTACAGGTGTTTTAATTTCTATTATTCTTGTTTATGTAATTAATATACAAACTAATAGGTATGAAGGTACTTTCCATATGTTTGTTGTGTAATTACAAACCTGTCTGGATGCAGCAATTGTTTTGGCATGGCTGCCATATGATTTGTTGTCTTCATGCTCTCAAGGTTTTTCAGTATTTCAATTCTGGTTTTATTACAATTGACTGCGCTATTTAGATCTAAATGGGATATTTCCGTGCCAAAAAAATTCCCTTATCTACAAAGACACAGTACCATTCTGTGAAGGTAATAACAAGCATTCATTTCTTGTAAAATATTTTTATTAGTCTTAGTCTAGTTCTTTGTCGCACTTTACAAGTTTGAAGTTTGGCATCTCCCACACTTGGTTTTGTATGTGTCTTATTTACTGATAAATTAAAAAGCTTATAGAGAAGAAGAACAGATCAAGAAATCAGGTCATGGCTGAACTTTTTTTTTTTTTTTTTTTTTTTGTAATGCCTTTATTCTCCTGGCTGCAATACCTGACATTTTCTGTCAATGTACATAGTAAAAGCACAAATTTAATTTTCTTCTTTGACTGTCATGTTCAGGCAACATTTATTTGTTGATTCTGTCCTCACATTTTTCTATTTCCTTAGTTTCAGTCATGAGCTTGATGGTCACATAGATAGATTCTTCCAGGTGCCTGGAAGAAACAAGACAGGCTGCTATGTAATGATGTCTGTCTCCACTTTATGTGGCTGCTTCATGGTAAGCTGCAACCAGAGGCAATTAATTTCTCTGCAATAAATCCTCAAGCTTCTAAAACTTCAATACCTCTATGGAGCTGGAGGAAATTTAACTTAGGTGAAGTAAAGCAGGTATGGAAGTGGACCATATGCTTTCTTTTATTTCTGTGTGTGATACAATACAATCCAATACTGATGCTTTTCTTATTTGTCATAAGCCCTACTGTAGCACTGCTAATTCTGTCATTTTTGGCTGTCAAAGCCTGTCACAAAATGGATCAAACTCAAATGCATCAATTATATGTATACATTAATGCTGAACATCTAAAATAAGGTATTTCTTTTCTAAATATTGCATTTAATACTCACTGCAAAATTTCATTGATTTTTGGAAAATAAAATTTTCTGAATACTGAGAGGGGAGGAGAGGGCAATTTTAAGAGCTACCAGTCAAGAATTTTTAAAGGCTGCTCTTTATTTCAGTGATTTCTTTGTTTTAATTGGAGGAAAAAAATCTCCCCTCGCATTTAGGAACTGTAGGATTGTTCTTGCACCTCAGGAAATGTCTCAGCACTGCTATTTTTACTGCAAAATTCTAGTAGATTTAGGTAGGTTGAGAGTTAATCATGTCTTACAGCAAAACATAAAAGCATCAAATCAAAACACTTTGTCAAAACTTACATTATACTTCTGAAGCATTCACACCTGAATTTATAAATTTTACAGATCTTGTTACGTGAGATCATTCTGCCTTTAAATGCTTTGATTCTTTTAATCTGCTGAAAGGAAGGTTGGATTTGATAGTTCCTCAGCTGGTTTTAGTGATCTGCCTACATATGGTACCAAAACAGCCATGCCAGTACACATCTGTATTTGTAGTTGGAGTCAGCATGGCTTGGGTTGGAAGGAACCCTAAGGATCACCTTGTTCCTTATGGGAGATGGCTTCTAATACTGAATTGCAATAGTACATCATCTGTGGTATAGATGCAGGCAATACGAAAGACAGGAGACCTTACAGCACCTTCCATTACCTGAAGGGAGCCTGCAGGAGAGTTCCTCCCTGGAGAGTTCCTCCCTGCTGTGGGCACAGACACCTTGCACTGGACCAGGCTGCTCAGAGCCCCACCCAGCCTGGCCTTGAACACTTCCAGGAATGGAGCATCCTGAGCAACAAGGTTCTCTGGACAGCCTGTGCCAGTGCCTCGCCACCCTCACAGGAAGTATTTTCTTCCCAATACCTGAACTAAACCTGTTCTCATTCACCTTAAAGCCATTTCCCCCTTGTCCTGTCACTAAAAAGTCCCTCTCCAGGGAGGAACTCTCCTGCAGGCTCCCTTCAGGTAATGGAAGGTGCTGTAAGGTCTCCTGTCTTTCGTATTGCCTGCATCTATACCACAGATGATGTACAATTGCAATTCAGTATTAGAAGCCATCTCAGTTTCTCAAGTCATCTTCAATTTTCAAGTATTTAGCAATGTATTGTCAACAGACTAGAAGGGATTACTGAACATAATTGTGTGATTGATTTATTGTACTTAATTCATGGAAGTAGAAGGTGGCCCTAGTCTGAGTGATACTGTGCTTTCCACAGAATGAAAGAGTCTTTCTGTTGGACTTTCAGGTTCTTTGCTTGCTTTTCTCAATAACAAACACCACATTTCATTTTTTCATTCTTATGAGTCAGTTTAGGGAACCACTCAACTCTATGAGCTTCCTGTTCAGACCTATGAAAATAACATTTCCTGCAACTTTAATAAATTATTCTGTTGCAATTGAATTAAATCTTTTGGATAAGATCAGCACTGTTGGAAGAGAGAGAATGAGAAAAAACAGTTGCCAGCTCTACTTTCTATACTGAAGATCAAAGACACCAGATAGCAATAAATCTTTTAACCGAGAGTGGAACTATACCTCTTATGAGTCTTATTCTTCTCCAAAATTAAACATTTTTGCTTTAGGCATCAGAGATGCCTAAAGAGATGTTGTTTCTTAAGACCTGAACAGCAGTAAATTTGTTTATAAAACCCATTGCAATTCTGCAGCCAGATGATCTACTCTACAGAACACTCACTTTAAAATCCTGACAACATCTCCTGCCTTTAATCTTGTTAAAAATGCTAAAAAAATGTAGACAATAATAACCAAAGCCCTTAATACATATCTACTTAAAAATGTGCTGGGCCTGAAAAGAAATATATGTCATCATTAAACACTTTTTTTTCCTTTTATTTTTCTTTTTTAAGAAGAGGCCACAATGCAGAAGCTGAAAAGCTCAGTAGCAAGTGAACAATGTTGCTGTGAGATTCTTTTCTACAAGAGATCCAAAAACTCATAATTTAAAGAAGTTGATATTTTTAGTGCCAGGCTACTTCAACATGAGTGTATCCTGGTATCATTAATTCCAAGTTAAAAAGGCTGACTTTTCAGACATTTATCTCTTAATGAGAAAATCTTAGTCATGTCCTTTTAAGGTTCTCTCTAGGGGGGAAAGGGAGTTCAGTTGTACTTCATTTTTGTTCAGGTTTATAATTCACTTGATATTTCTGATAGAGAAAATAACTTTTGAAGTATCTGAATTATATGGCTTTGAAACATTTTTTTACATGCCTTTAACTTTTCAGATAGCTATCTCTGGTTTTGCTTGCTGTTGCTTAAGGAGAGGTTAGAAAAGAACATGTGATATGATACAGAGTCTTTTAATTTTCTTTTTTCAAATTAAAATAACAAATATTCAGGTTACCTTATATGTTATGGAACTGGAGAAGAGTACCCATTACAAATCTGTCTAATATTATTTACATTGTTTATTCACTTACTTAAATCCTAATTAAGCAAAACTTTACTTAATAAGTTGTTGTGCTGGTTTGGCTGGGATAGAGTTCATTTTCTTCACAGTGGCTGGTGTGTGGCTGTTTTAGATTTGTGCAGAGCACAGGGTTGATAATTAGGAATGTTTTTGTTATTGCTGAGCAGGACTTGCACAGAGCCAAGGCCTTTTCTGCTTTCCATACTGCCATGCTGGCAATGAATGTGAGGGTGCCTGGGAGGAGACACAGCCAGGAAAGGTGAAGTGACCCCAGCTGACCAGAGGGATATTCCAGACCCCAGGACATCACGGTCAGTAAATATAGAGGAGGGAGTAATGAGGAAGGGGGCACATTTGGAGTGATGGGTGTTTGCATTCCCAGCTTGTGACATGTGATGGGGCCCTGCTGTCCTGGGGATGGCTGAACACCTGCCTGCCCATGGGAAGCAGTGAATCAATTCCTTGTTTTGCTTTGTTTGAGCACATGGCTTTTGGTTTTCCTATTAAACTGTCATCCTTTCAACCATGAGTTTTCCAGCTTTTGCCCTTCCAAGTCTCTCCCCAGTTCTGCTGGAAGGGCAGAGAGAAAGCCTGGCTGCTGGCTGGGGCTAAACCAAGAGAGCTGTTGAAACAGAAAAGTGCTCTTTACAATAACACCAAGAAAGAATTGATTTCATAGAATACAACTCTTACTGATCAATGAGTTCATAGTCATTGGCACAAAAAGTACCATTTGACAAGGAACAAGGAATGCACTTTGATTTTTTTTTCTTAAAACAATACAAGAATTAGTTAGTAGCTCTACCGATAGGTTTATCAATCCACCCCTGCTATATCAAATTATTTTCAAATGCAAGCATAGTAACACAAGTTAATGAGAAAAATTTCCTTTTTTTTAGGTTTCATTGCAGACATGACATCAAGAAATTTCAGTAGAAATTCAGCTTACTACTACGAAACTGAGTCACTGTTTAACTACATGCAGTTGGTAATTTATAACTGGTCAAGTTTTTTATTTTTGTTGTAAGTGGTCTTGTCTATCCACATATTAAATTATTTGGACCAGACGGTAAACTGGCAACAGCACATAGGCACAAAAAATAAAAATATCTTCCTTAATTGTGCCACTGCATTGCTGACCTCAGTAAGGAATGTTCATTGTTTGAAAAATAATCCTTTTGATGACAAATTCTGAATTAAAAATAACCTCTCAAAGTTAATAAATCTGCTGTGAGGAATGTGTAGCATTTATTGGACATCTCACGTTGTGTACAAAACACTCAATGGTATTTCATTACAGGAATAACAGACCAATCTCATCAGGAGTCCTACTACCTCAACTCTAATACCTCACAATTGATAAGACGTGGCTAATGATTCATTCCCTTGTACATGGAAAAGGCTAAACAGGATAAAAAGACTGTGATGAAGTCCTCAATGTCTGTTCTGTTGCATTGTACTTCCCAAAAGAATGTAAGTTTTTTAATTACATGTGCTGATGGCTGAGGTGATTATAAAAACCATGATGCAGAAACAAAGCAGAAACCCAGCAAGGATAACTTCTCAGTAAATAATAAATATTACTAGAAAAGACTCTTAATCTAAACTGCCTTTAATCATGATGCTTTTTCAAAACCTTCCTGATTTTCACGTCTTGACATTTAAGATTACATAATAAAATCATTGAACAATCATTTTAAGAATAATTTAAATTTTTACAAAAGTATTTAAATTTATTTTATTTAATTTAAGCAATTTAATAGTTGTTTAAAATAATTAATGCAAGTTGTAAATGGAATATTATTTAATTTTGCCATGTCCTACATTAAAACACATAAACCACTGCATAAGTGTGGAAAGCTAAATAGATTATGTTTTTTGAGACTGAGATAATTTTATTCAACTATGTATTTTCTGCACTGTGCTTTCTCAGACCTGTGTTATATGTTCTTCTGAAGAAAACAGTTCTATAACTATGCTCAAAGATTTTTGCCAAGATTTACTGCTGTCAGTCATACATTCAAGCAGCTGCAGTAGCAACAGAGAAAGGAAGGGATATATAACTAATTTTCTTGAAATTAATTATACGCTGTTATTTGTCACCTTTTTCATAGTATCTCTAATTCCTCTGCGTCTGATTGCTAGAACAGACTGTTTTCATTAGCTCTTCTTGAAAAAAACCCTTGTGGAGCAGAAAGGTGATGTCAGGAGGTTGCTGCAGTGGTTGTGGATACAGCACCGCAGCATAGGGGCAGCGTGCCCAAGGCAAGAGCAAACAGAATTTCTCCTGCAAATACATGGTAAAAACCATCCTCAATTTCTGTGTCCTTGGAAGCATTTGAGGCCATAACACCTATGATATGTAATCCCAGTTTGTTTCTACTACATCTTAAAATACGAGAAGCTGTCACGCAGAAAATTGGATAGGCAGTAAGGAGTTTGAACTTTGTGCTAGAAAGGGATGGTTTTGCTAGGAGGTTTTGAATGTGGGAGATGGGTCTTGACATTTAGAAAATGCCTTCAAATGTAGACCATTTCCTAGAGGTGAAACAGTTTTGTTTGTGCTGTCTTTTGAGGTGATCAGGTCTTATTCAGAGATTGAAAATGAAACTTTTGGGTTTTAATGCCCAGCAAGGCTGAAAAATCTCAGCAGCTTGATTTGTTAGGTTTCTCTTCCAGCAGACACTTACAAGTGGTCACTGGCAAAGGATCAGCCAGAAGAAGGGTGCTTCCAGCTGCTCCAGATTTGTCCATGAGTACTTCAGACTCCAAAAAAAGCCCCTTACAGCAGCTTCTGCCCTGTTTGTGAAGGCCCCATACAAAGCCTGTAGGACTGTGTGGAGATTCAGGGGGGAAAAAAAAGCCTGAAAAAAGTTCTGGAAATCATCAAAGCTTTCACACTCCTCCAAAGGGAGAGAACCCTTACCCATGTGCTTGGAAAACATTTTCATAGACTATTTCTGAAAGATTTGCCAGATTGTTTCTGGTGGATATTCTTCAACTTCCCTAGGCAATACATTCCAAAACTTCGCTAGCCTTATCTTTAGAAAAGTCTTTTTTGTCCAACTCAAATTTTCTTTGCCTCTGCTCTGGTGAAGGAAAATAACATATGTATGCCACTACCCATCTGCAAAAAATACTTGTTGACTCTTTCTTGCTGTCATGGTGCTACTCAAAAATAATGTCAGATGACTGATTCAGGGTGTTTTATTTTTCCCCAAACAATCAAAATAAAATTATTGGTATAAAAATTCCTATTTCTTTCCTTTGCTCCTCTTCAAAAGAATCACTGCCCACTATCCCAATCTTTCAGTACATTCCCAATCCTTCACAAGCTACCAAAATAACAATAAGTCCCAACATTGTTTCAGCTGGGCTTTTTAATTCCTGTGATGAGCAACCCACCCTGAACTAATCTGAAGACTGCACTCTACTTGTCTCACTTTTACTCACTGAGTAATACAGTCAGATAGCTATCAACTTCTAGAAGTTTGGAATTAATTACTTTCAACAGTTTGGAATTAATTACTTCCAGTAATTTGGGAGTTGGAGCTACATAATTCTTATGGTCCTTTTCAGCCCAAGCCAATCTGTGATAATGTCAAGGTTTAATTAACACAGATGAATAATCTGCCACTTCCTGTGAGAGCATTTCTGCTTTGCTGTAGCACTTCAGCCTTTCTATGTCTTTGATTTGGTATTAAACACATAATACTGATCAGCTGAATGTGATAATGCTAACTTCAAGTATATATGAATTAAACTTTCATTTTGAAGTACATTTACCTTAATTTTAGGCCTTGCATTTACCCATTCCTGGAAAAAGAACTGATCAGATGTTGGAAACAATCCTAGACTTGGCAGAAAATGGTACATGGCAAAACTTCTGGACAACTCAATTTTGGCTGATGACTTTAATGCACATGAGTGCATTGGCATGTGAGCATTTGCTGTTATTCTATGAGCAGTAACAAGAACATTTAGTAATGGTGAGTCAAAAAGAAAAGGAAAATTAGAGTTTTTCTAAATCTGTAAGTAGAACTAGGGATGCCTTGCCACTTGTCAGTGCTCTAGTGACTAAGTAGCAATACTAGAATTGCAGTACTAATACAAAAATCGTGTGTCACAATAATAAACAGGATCAAAATAGCAAACATTAACTTAACCAGCCAGAAAACCCACGTGCCTGAGTCCTCTGCTCCCTTACCTGCACTGCACCTGGAAGCATGCCCTTGGTGCCTTCTGGAAAGAATGAGTTTGCTTTGTTTGCTGCTTTTGCATCTTTTTAGGACCAAGATGGAGTCTTTAGGGCTTTTGTAGAAATAGTACCTTCAAAGACTCACACTGTTCTTTAACACACAGTGTTCTGCTCATAGGTAAGATATTCAGAAGCTGCACATGCTTCACAGGGATACATGACTGATAATATGCTCCTTAGAGAAAAATTCAGGGAATGCAGGAGGAAAGTTAAGGAATGCAGAATCCCTGCAAGTGTACTAGCTCGAGACATGTGGTCTGCTTTCAGCTGTTGGGTTTTTCTGTTCACTGAGGATCTTAACTTGTTTTACTTCCATTGTTGCATATGTCCTTCAAGTTATACTCTGAGCAGCTTTTAATAGGTATGATAATTTTTTCCCCATTTTGGTCTCCCAGCATAACTATAAAGTCCCCCATGTCCTTTACAAAGAACAAGATGTCAACCTGGTTACCAAAAGGCTGGTGAAGCAGAGACAACTACCTGATTTTGTGTCCTGGTTTTCTTGGGCCTGCAGGTAACACACTGAGAGATCAAAGAGTGGATTGTATTATTTGGTCCAATGTTGGCTGCTGTGAGGAACAGTTCATCCCCACAAATACAAGAAGCACAGAGGCAGGATGGGGAATCCCTGTAGCCCAGTAACAGGAATGAAGCACTGGGAAAGCCATTGGCCTTGCTGTCCAGCTGTGAGTCCCTGTGGATGACCCTGCTGCTGGAGAGGTTCTCTGCATCTGGCCTCTGGCTGGACTTGCCACAGCACATTTAGAGGAGGAACCAAAGGTGGGGAAAGGGAGGAAAGGAAGGAACAAGCATAGGAAAAGAGAGGGAAAAGGGGATAAAAGGGGCTGCTTGTGTGAGAACAGGTGGCTGCCATTACACTTAAGATCATTATACTTTGGTCATTACATTAAGGCTGCACTCTCTGCTGCACTCCCACATTCTGTTCTGTTCCATCATGAAACTCCATTTCTAGCTACTATAAATACACCTTCATTTAACAACAGCTCTTTCTTTAGGAATTGCAGAAGAATTTTAAGTACCACTTAGGATTGTGTTTCACTATTTTTCCCATATCTTCAAATCTAGGAGGTACAGAACAGCAAAAAACACACCAGAGAGCTTTCAGACCCTGTAAGTGGTTTTAAAGATAAAACTTTGGTTCTGTTTTTGAAAATGCTCTGACACTTCTAAATGTACAAGATGTAAGTACCACTTGATAAAGAACACTTTCCTCCTCCCCAGGTTTCATTTCATTAATGTATCTTCCATATGTGCTGCCTACTGAATTAAAGCATAACAAATAGTGCATGTAAGGTATACAGGTATGCATAAAGGACATTACTTATTTAATTGGTGACATCAATAAATTACTACTTGATTTTCCTTTTTGGCACAAGTAAGAGCACTTTTAAACTAAGCTACTCTTTAATTTTATTCTTTTAAGATTTTTTTTTGAGAGGCTGCTGATTCTCAGGCTTTCCATGAGAAGAATGTGGCCACACAGAAGGATGAGAGCTCACAGCTTTTGGGATGTTGATAGCCACATCTGCCTCAGCTGCACTGGAGGAGCTGAGCTTTAGAGAATGGCAATCCACCAGCACAGCCAAGAATGTAGGAAGAAGTGTCTGGTGAAGGAACTCAGGCAGCTGAAGCATGAAGTGTATCCAGTGTTTCCAAGCAGTCAGTTTCAATTTTATGTTTCCTTATACAGTTCTTGCTCTCACTGCCTTGTCCCTATGCTCGATCCCTCTCTCCACTCTTCTCAGAGACACGTTGCTTCTCCTTTCCTAGCAAAGACATCAGAGTTCTCTAAATAACTTCCTTCACTCTTAATATGTAAATTACCCATCTCTATATATATTTTTATTACAAACAGCTACATAAGATGGGATAAATAGGGCACCTTTCAAAATTTTTATTACAGCATTTTGAGAAGTATTCAAGATTAATGCATACTACCAAAGTTCTACCCTAATTTACTCCTGTCACTCAAGTGTAGGTACAAATGAGAATAGGCACTGATCTGTAATTCATGTAATTATAATGTCATCTTGACAGAACTTGATAGCTAATTTATGGAATAGCAAGAATAAAACAATTTCATTGTAGCTAAACTGATTAGTTTTAGCAAGTTTAACTAAGACTGATTTAAATAGTATGACACAAACTGGTTGCAAAAAATGGAATTTTCCCCTTCCTTTTTTATTTAACCTGCCAGTCTACATTGATTTTTTTTTTCCTGTTTGAAAGTAGAAGCAACTGCACTATTGTCAATTAGCAGCATAAATGATTTCATACCGCCCACACCCCTTTCTGCAAAGCTTACAGACTGTTCACACTGAAATAAATGTATAGCAGCAAATGAATTATATACAGTCCTTCAAAGGTTACTAATTGAGAGAGAATTATAGCTGTTAAAACATGGAATAAAATGAATAAGGCTCTTTGGATTCTTTAAAATATTTCACTGTAGGTGCAGGTTATGATGTAATTTTGAACTCAATTCCATAGTACAGAAAAACATAAAAATAACCTTTGGAAAACATTCCAGAAGCAATTTGGTCCTTAAACACCATATGGAGAAGTAACTAATCCTATACACAACTAGATGATTCAGTGGGATAATCCACAGAAGAATTTCCAGATGGCATTCTCAGTGCTCTTCAACACATCCTTTTCTATCTCCAGCCCATGCTTATGAAATGCTGGCAGATGCACTGCTGCTACAGAAGCCTGAGTTGAAAAGCAAAATGAATATCCATTTTATCTGTATCCAAAGACACAGATGACACATGGAAGTGTCATCACCAGCTAAATGCTGTTATTTGTCCCCTTGGATGGTGAGCCAAGGCCAGCAAGATGACAGAATTTCAACTGGCATAAGAACAACCCATCTCTGCTATGGTACAGGTGTGCCAGGCTTGAGTTTAGATTCAAATTTAGATAATTAGGATGGCTGAAGGATTTGACTGGACTGAACATGATTCCATTTGAAACACTCTTTTCCCACATTTCGAAACTCCAGGATCTGCCAGTGTAATCTCCCTCATTTCCAACTTCTCAAACTGAAAATCAGCTTCTTTTTTTTTTTTTTTTATCCCTCAATGTTATTCTAGAAATAATTTTGAAATTACCTGTCCAATTAGAGGGTCTTTTACATGAAGGTACTCCAGACACTTTCTAGCAACCCTGGCCCTCATGCAGTGGTCTGGAAGGCAGCAAATTAATACAGATCCATTAATACATATTTCCATTACAAAGAGTACACAGCACAGAGACTGCAGAGCATACAAAGCAGAGAGAGAGATAAAAGCATCTGACCAAATAGCAGACAGGTATCTTAGTGATTTCTTTGGGCATTATTTTTAGCATCACCTTTAGCATGGAAGGACATAGTAATTACACCTCACTGAGGAAGTTCTTCTCTGTCAAAGAGAATGAATGGTCTTGATGCCCCCACCAGTGCACAACCTAGTTTTAAATTATCCATTTCATAAGTTCTGTTACCAAGAAGTGTATTTTACTTCACTCAGCATTCTCATTTGAAGAGAAGCAGGTAGGGATCTAACCCGGTAACTGATTTCAGGTTAAAATTTAGACTGACAGGTAACTTTCGTTTCAGGTGGTTTGCTCTGCTGAGAAAAGTTATGCAACATGAAGCATAGCCAGGTTTCTTATGAACATCAAAACTGTCTCTGAGCAAACATGAGATCCATTTCAAATTCCTTTCTGAAACAATAGAATATTTTCTCAACTTGCGCTCACTGATGATGACACAATCTTATTTACTTCTTTATTACCTTCACAGAAATTTGAATTAATTATATCTTCTTCAATTATTTAATCACTTTCAGTTGACTATCCCTCCAGACTTGATGTATGCAACATTAATTATTAGCCTATGGCAAGATTTTATGAACTCTAATATGCACCACATGTTCAACTTGCTCAAAATTAATTGCAGACATTGTATTTGGCATTAATGTACATCTTTAACTGGTTTTAATTTCACATCTGTGTTGCTTTATATACAGCATTCCTTATCTGCATAAATTCACACTGCTTCTGATGTGTGTAATAGCAGTCATCAAGCCCACCTTTTATATTAGCATTTTCCCTATTAATATAAATCTAGTTTTCTGGGTTAAAAATCAACATTTTAAAAAAAAAGTAATTTGAAAATAATCTTCTTATTCATATTAGTTATTTGGAAAGTCAGGTGGAAAATGCTGGCTGAGATCTAACAGAGAAAATATAAAATTGCTAAGCTTCGCCTGATCAAGAAGGTTTGCCTGTTTAAGAAAAAAATCTCTTCGAAAGAGGCTTTGTTGTGGAAATGCGTGCTTAGGCCGAAGAAACAGCCAGCAGCCTGACTTACTAGCTCGCAGCTTGTTCGGGACAGCCCAGGAGTGCTCCCACGTTCCTCTCGGCTTGCCCGGAGACACAGCCGAGGCCTCTGCAAAGCCCTGCCTTGACCGCAGCCTGGCGGCGAAAGCCAACCAGCCCCAGCACAGGAAAACGGTTCGACTCTCGCTAGGAAGCTGGCACTGCCTTATCATGCAGGTATCTAGCTGTTGATACACAGATTAGGCAAATTAATGCTAATTAGGGTAAGTTCGCCAGTGCTGTAAGCACCTTTCCAATTGCAAGGTGTAGACACGCTGAGAACTGCCGCAAAGCAACGCGGCACATCTCAAACGAGACACGAGGTGTGTCCAAACACAGCACACTCCCTTCGCTCCGCCAAGGGCTCTGCCCAAACACACGGACATTCGCCGCACGACAATTTGGATTTAAGAAAAATGTGGCATCATTTTACTTTCTGAGGGGATCCTGATCATGTCGGAGCTTTTTCAGTAGCATGTGGTTTTGAACCAGTAACTCAGACAGTGACTATCAGAATCTTCACCTGTTGCTGAGGAAGACTTCAATATAAACTATGGAGCAACATTCAGTAATTTTTAGATAAGAAGGCAGGACCAAATGCTACTCAGCACAAAATATAATGAACAAATTTTTCAAGGTAATACTAAAAGTGTAGCTGACTGAGCAGACATTATTATATTCTAGGCAACTGGAAATACAGAATACAGAATAAAGTATTCCTTTTCCCTTAGCAGTTGACAGGAGCAGCAAAAAAACAAGATAACACTTGAAAAACACTTGAAAAAATCTGGTGGTAAGATTTCTGTCTTACCACCAGACTTTAAAATTATCCTGTCAGCATACTTGTAGCAAACTGCTTTACACTGAGGCATTTAATTATTTCAAGCCCCAGAATGCCACTTCTCATTCTTAAATACTGGGTAGGATTCAATTCCAAAGGGATGCTGCTTTGAAAAGGCCAATGCACATGGTTTAAGTGAAAAACAGTACCCTGCAGATTCAGCATCCAAACTCTCACGGACAAAAGTCTTTGCTTTATAGAACAATTAGTTTAAACTTCATACCACCCTTCAAGAAAGCTGAATTTTAGAAGCTTATATTAATTCAAAGTTCAGTTTGCTGCTCCAAAGTGAAGGAAATACTTTCAGTGGTCTCAAATATTTCATCTGGAACTGAAGAGATGACTTGGAGTGACAATGAACGACCTTTGAATTGTCAGACCCACCCGCATCTTCTCCCTGCCTGTTTGCCTGGGGGACAAATTACTGCTGCTAATGCTTTGGCACATAATGGCACTCAGGATGCACAGCAGTTCGCCCTCATCCAGAATCAAGCCAGATTAGACAATTTAGCATTACGGGGAAGAACGCATCTAAACTGTTCAGGCCCCGGTATTTTCAGAGAATCTAAACCAGCCCACAAATTCAACAGTCGTACTTATTTTCCTTTGGGATCTGCCGCCGCCTCGTGGGCTCGCCGTGAATTTTAAGTCCCGAGACAGAAAATCAGCAGAAGTTAACCTTGGATTGCTGGGGGAAAGCCCAGATATTTAACTGACATGTAACCTCACTTACATACCAGCATCATTTCTGTCCTGGCGTGAAAAGATTTTTGTGTAATCAGGTTATAGTTGAGACTTCAGTTTCTTAAATTCAGAATTATAGCAATAAAAGACTTCAAATTAAAATACAACTGTTATTTTTTACGCTTGGCTTTGGCCAACAAAGAAGTAATACACTTTAATCACTCTATACTGGTGTAGAGAGAGAGAGAGAGAGAAAACTTTTTCAACTTATTAGAGTGTTCTCCTGTATTGCATTGGTTTGTTTTTTGGACCATTTATAACTTGATATTAGAATTAAAGGGTTTCTACAGGTTGTCCAGGCTATATAAGATCATGGAGTCATTAATAGCTTGGCAGCTTGTCTTCAGAGAAGGAGGTCGCTGGGATATTAGATTGGAAAAAGGAAGAGCAGTTTGTAGGACACTGAATTCCATGGATTCTTGAAAATTTTCCTGTTTTACTATTGCCAGAAAATCTGATAGTGGGATGCTAAGGTGCTCATCCAAAAAGCCTGGAGTTGTCAGAAGCTGATCCATTCACCTTGGAATGACCAAGGTAAAGCAGTTGCATGAGCAGTAACTTTAATTCGTTTTAACTTCATTGGATAGCTTACATTTCAATTCCCTTTAATTCTTATTAAAAAAAAAAAAAAGGTGGGGGGAGTAGCTCAATCTCTACATGGAAAATAAACTGCAGGGGTGGCCCTGCTGTACAGAGGCTTCTTCGGTTACAGACTCTTTCATTGTATGCCCTGTGGACTGAATCTGACACCGATGATGGATCAGCATCACGGTGTAGCCACGACAGCCTCCTCACCTCTGTCCTCCCAGCCCGAGGCCACCCCCCTTCACAGCCCGTGCTTGGGGCCGGTGAGACTTCTCCCTCACAGTCACTGGATACACAAAACAATTTCAAGCAGAAAATGTTGCCATAAAGTTGCTTTACCACCATAGAAAGCACAGAACGGTTTAGGTTGGAAAGGACCTTACAGACCGTGCTGTTCTGTACCCTCTGCCACAGGCAGGGACACCTTTCACTGGACCAGGTTGCTCGGAGTGCCATCCAACCTGGTCTCCAACACTGCCAGGGACGGGGCACCCACAGCTCTTCTGGGCAACCTGTGCCGGTAAAGCACTACCCTCTGAGCAAAGAATTTCTGCCGAATATCTAATCTAAATATCTCCTCTTTCAGTTATAAATTATTCCGCTTTGTCCTGTCACTATTTCCCTGAATAAGAAGTCACTCTCCCTTCTCTTCATAAGCCTCCCTTAAGTACTGTAAGGCTGCAACCAATGCTTTAAAAGTTGTGTCTAGAATTACGCTAATAATTCAAGTACTATATAAAAATAGAAATAAACTAATTCAACCGAGTCTGTGCCTCCTTCTCCTCTCCTTAGTCCTCTTTTCAGACCGAGCCCGAGTGCTCCCTTCGGGCACGGCCCTGCCGCTCCATGGGCCCCGGGGAATGAAGGCTGTGGGATGCCTGCGGCTCTGGCAGCACAGAACGGGCGCCGGCGGCCAGCCCAGTGGCGGGCCGAGGAGGAGGCGGAGGCGGAGGCGGAGGCGGAGGCGGAGGCGGAGGCGGAGGCGGAGGCGGAGGCGGAGGCGGAGGCGGAGGCGGAGGCGGAGGCGGAGGCGGAGGCGGAGGCGGAGGCGGCCCCAGCACCCCCCCCCCCCGCGCTCGGCTCCCGCTGGAATGTCCGCGGCCGGGCGGGGCGGGGCCTGGCGGGGCGGCTCAGCCAATGGGGGCTGGCGGGAGGGGGCGCTGTCGGCGGCAGATCCCGCCCGTCCCTCCGTCCCTCCCTCCGTCCGTCTGTCCGTCTGTCCGTGCGGCGGCCGGGGGGCGCGGGGCGGGGTGGGGTCGGCGTGGGTTCGAGACCCGACCATGGCGGCGGCGGCCGCTCGGTGGTCCTGGGCCCTGCTGTGCCTGGCGGCGGCCCCGCTGCTGTACCCCGCGGCGGCCGGTGAGTAGCGACCGCGAGAGAGGGAGTGGGGGAGGCGGCTCCGCGGGTCCCTCTCTACAACATGGCGCAGGGGCGGCGTCGCCCGCGGGGATGCGGCGCCGCGGGACTCTCCTGTCGGGCCGCTGTCGGGGCGGGATGCGGGAGACGGGCAAGTGGGGGGACGCCGCCCCGCACCTGCTCCGCGCCCGGGAAGCGGCAGCGGCGCCGTCCTGGTGCCGGTCTGGGCTGGTGCCTGCGCCGGCTCCCCGGGGAGTGAGCGCGCCTGCCGGAATCCCTGCGGCCGGGAGGGGAGCCGGGGAGGGGCACTTCCACAGCTGCACAGCGGCCGGATCTCCGGCATCCCGCCGGCAGCGTGACGGGCACAGACCTCCTCGTCTGCACGCGCGGGTTCCGTGCCTCGGGGCCCCGATGTGCGCCTTCGGTGTCACGCTGCCTGCGGGTGAATTCCCAGGACTGTGGCTTGAAATGGTCCAGATGGGTAAAACCTGACGCCTGGGTTTCCATATGCGGTGTCAGAACAGATTGTGTGTTCCAGGGCTCCCATTCTTTGTTTTCAGTAGAAGAGTAATATCGAACAAGGTCTCGAGTGTTTTAAAAAGTGCGTGCAAGACGTTTAATAAAGGGAAGGATAGCGGTAAAATAGCTCCCCACATTGCAGATGTCTTGGCAATGTGTGCTTGCAGCCCAGAATTCCAGTCATGTCCAGGTTTCCCAGAGGATGGATGCTACGTTCCTGTATATGTTCCAACCAGGCTGTATGGCGCTCTAAGAAGTCTGGTCTAGTGGAAGGGCTTAGAGCTAGCTGATCTTTAAGGTCTCTTCCAACCCAAGCCATTCTAGAAATCTGTGTGTATCTGTAACTTCCTGACAGGACCAAAAAAGAGCGGTGGAAAAAGAAGGCAGCTTAAGATGGATATTGGAAAACACCTTTTAATACATAACTGACATTGTTGTCATAGGAATGGAAACTACAAAACACCTAATACTTTAAAGCAGAAGACTGCAGTCACTAAGGCATTTATGGGTATTTCATTGTTGGTCTGTAGTTTTGCTTTCCAGTGAGGCGTAGTTCTAGGAGGGAGACAGCAAAAAGCTAGTGGAATGAAATAGGACGTACTCTGGCCCAGCTTTCCACTGATAAACCTACTAATATTGCAAGGAATTCATGCCCAAGTTCCTTCTTGATGGTTCAGTCAAAATCTATTTGGTAAAGTGTTGTGAAAAAGACTTTTTTTGTTGTTGTTGTTGTACCGGTGTGATAGATAGTTCAGATGCATCTTAGCAGAAGTCCGTAATCATTAAATAATCCTGTGTGTAAAGATGTGAGTGGAAGTAAAAGTTTTGAAGGACACCTCTGTCCTCTAAAACACTGGTCCAAAAAGAGGAAAGTGAGGATGAAAATGGATATTAAGGCACTGCTTAATTCATTTTACGTTTGCCAAGCTTAACTATGAATGAACAAAATATTTGAATGGTAGGGGGTACAAAGCACAGCAGAGTATAATGCTAAAAATGCTGCTTTAATGTTTGGTCTTTCATGACTTCTCAGTGCTTCAGTTGTTTGTTGGGGTTTTTTTAAACTCTTGATGCGTTCATATCTGTGTTTGCTCTATGACTTCCATCCAGTCTTAATCATCCATCTAGTGAAACAATTTGCAGTTTTGTTCCAAGGTTTTTAGAACAGAATTCAATGAACAGCTATGTGAAAAGAGACCCCTGGTCTGATTTCCTTCACCACCTGTTCCTGACTGATTCTTGCACTTTTCAGATTCTGTGAGATGATTAATTTTACAAAGGCACATATTCTCTGCAGAGATTTTTGATGGGTTTTTGTTTACTTTTTCATATTTATTCTTTTCTAAGTTTCCCCTGAGTTAATAAATTGAATTGTCTCATGAAGGAATTTGCCATGTGCCAGGCTAGTGCAAGTTAAGTAGCAGAAATATTACTAGAGGCAGAAAGGGAGTGAGATCTCATTTTGATGACAGTGAGTGTTCAGGGGTAACTGTGAAACTTCTTGTAAGGATCTTCATCATTTTCAGAACAAAACTTGTTCATTTTTTGCCTTTTGAGGAGGAACGTTTCCCATGGTCATCTGTGGGACAGAAAATTGTCCTGATAGAGCATCAAGTGTGTATTGTGTTCAGAAGTGATGGTTAAGTATTTAAAATCTTTTAAATATCTTTTTCCCTCTCGCTGCTCTTCCATAGGCTTGTCTTGTTGTTACCATGCGAAGGACAATTTAATGTGCCGTGATGTGTGTGAACAGGTAAGCTAGTTTTAAATTTAACTCCATCAGACTTGAAATTGTGCCTTTAGACAATGATGTAGCAACATTAAGTTTGTAAGGTAATGATCCTCTGTCTGGAGGCTATGTGTGAATTGTGAGATGTAATGGTATCAAAATGAGAACTTGGAAATTTTAGAGCCATAGTCCTCTTTCCTTTTGTACTGAAAAATGGGTTCTGCTGAAGTTGAGGAGAAATAGGAGTACCAACCTGAGGCCACAGTTTGGTCAAGAAGTGATAAGCACATTGGGAAATGAGAGGTCTGAAGGTATTTTACAGAATTTATGAATCTTATGTGTCTCCAAGTTATGGGGAGTTCAAACTGAAGAACAAGATGCTGGTATTATTCTTTCTTCCTTCAGGTTCTTGTTTGTCCACGAAGCATCTCGCTATGATATATGGCTTTGTGAATGCAGCAAAAATCTGCTCACTTACTTTGTTCATAACGCTTTGTTTCATAATGTTTGTTCTGAATTCTTCAAGCTGGAAAAGTATTTTTCCTTAACTTATGTTTAGATTTGTACCTGTGGGTTGTAATTAATACAGCTTTGTGTGTGTGTAGTTACAGTCATTAATCTATGTAAGAATTGTACATCAGTAAAACTTATATCAACGTAGACACAGTTTTTATGTTAAAGTTGTGTTCTTAGATCATACCTGCCCTCTTTTCTTGTTTTCATTGCTTATTTTGGGGCTGTTTGAGTAATAAACCTGGTTATGATGAAATGTATATTTATCTCTGATTGTACTATCAAAACTTTCACTTTAAATTGCACTTTTTCCTCCCTGATATATCTAGAGAATAGAACCAAATCTTCTTTCAGCTTTCATATTGTTAGGCCAAACAAGGAAAAGTCTTACAGTGTCTTTGCATAAGATCGTCTCTCAATTTCTATAATAATTCTTGCAGCCCTTCCAGAATAATTTTATCTCTCTTAATACAGGTAAGCAAAACTATACATGGCATTATAAAAAAAAAGGTGTGACACTCAGTCTTAAAAAATTGTGTTCTAACTTGGATATAAGAGAAAGAGATCCATTCCTGTATATTAAAAAAAAAAAAGGTGAATTTAGTAGCTGCATTGATATGGCATTTGGAATCATCTGCCCATTTCTTTCTTGTGTTTCATTGGTTTGAAGTTTCCAGCTTATCATGTGAATTCCTGTTGGCTCTTCATGAAAGGCCTCCAGCTTTTTACTGTCAAATTCCATCCCAATTCTGCTATACTGGTTCTAATTATTACATGGTTTTCTGTGGGTTTTGTAAGACACTCTGATCTGGCCTCATCTGGATCATCTCTCACCACTCAGATAATCAGTATATCCAGAATCTTAGCAGTGAGACGTCTGGAAAAAGTCTGAAGCAGGACTGGTGCCTCCCAAAGTATGCTCTAAGGATCTGGCTTAGCTTCCTCACATCAGGCTAGTGGCATTATTTTCTGTGTGATCCTTTGATGCGGTGCAACTGAAGGAGCTGTCTGCTGTTATTTTACTGGTTGTCATCTTCTGTAACTTAACTATTTTGTGCAGCTGACAGGAGGAAGAAGTTTCATGCCTGTTTTTGGATATGCACTTGCAGATTAGATTTGGGGCCTTAGAGCAGATGAGGAGGAATGATTTGTCGAGGAGCCATCTTGGCTTAACCAGCAGATTGTAAACAATACCACCAGGAGAAACACTTCCTTCTGCAGGGCAAGGAGGCACTCACCTGCACTGGAGACTTTCTGGCTAAGGTGATTTGGTTTTCAGGGACTCAGATCTAGGATGTTGCAGGAATCACAAGGTTTTTTTGACCCTCAGACTGTTACCCATTGTCTGCAAATCTGTATGGACACTGGCAATAGTATTGAGGGAGGCCTTGCCTGGGAGCCCAGGGACTGGGGTGGATCCAGGACACCCAGTGGAGTTGCCCTGGATCCTGCCATTTAAGGAAGGAGGCTTGATTAAGGGTAAGGAATTCGACTAACCAGTAAATTGGCTACTGTGAGACTTTTGAAAAAGAGAATGTGGATTACAGGTTTGTTTGTCAACTAACATGGTTCAAACACCTAATTATTTTGCATTACTAATAAGTATTACTCTACTCTTAGCTTTAGTATCATCTCCTTTTCATGATTATTTGATTCAGCATGTCAGATACCATAGCAAGGAATTAGTGGGCCCCTCTTTTTTCAATAGACCTTTTTTCCCTAATCTTATTTCTGCTAAGTTTCATTAGTGATAAGTTTCCTGGCAGCATTCATTGTGTACCATTCCAGAGGACTCTATCCATATCCTTCTCTAAGCATAAGGACTGTCTGTCCCTGCTCCCAGGAAAACACCTTAATGTTCCAAGAATCTGATTCAGATAAACAGAGAAGTTATGAACAACCTTTGGTGCAGAAAAGATATGGTATAGAGAGTGTAGAAGCAGGGAGATGTTTTATAAGAAGAATTTAGACCTTTTGCCAAGGCAAGTAAGGTTATATAGGAAAAGACAAAGCTCAGGTGGAATTGAGACTCATAGAGAAAGTCAAGGGCAACAAGACATTTTATGGCAGTAGTTAAAGGCTGAAGAAGGAAAAAAAATGTAAGGCTATTGCTGAAGGAGGCGTGTGATTTAATGTCAGTAAATCATTCCTGGCCAACCTGGTTTGGTAATAAGGCTGGATTTCTGAATAAGGGGAAAGGCATGGATGTCATTTGTGTTGTCTGTAGCAAATTTTTAAACATTAATTCCCTCAATGTTTTTGTATCCATTTTAGGATCATATGGGTTTGAGGAATGGACAATTAGATGAGTAAAAAACAGGTTGTAAAACGAGGCTCAGAGATAGAGGTTAGTGCGTCCTACTTTGCTTGTAGGCTAATAAGAAATGGAATACCAAAGGGGTCTGCCCTGGCACCTCTCCTGTTTAACATCTTTGTTAATAGCCTGGTCGAGGCGACTCTCATTGAGTTTTCAGGCCATGTGAAGCTCAAAGAAAGTGTTGATAATCTTAATGGTAGGACTGTCATCCTGAGGGACCTGGACAGATGGGAAGAATAAGCAGATGGACACCATGGTCTAGTCTTGTAGTTTACCCTTCATTGAGCACAAGTCTGAAATAAATGATCTTCTGAGATCCCTTCCAGCCTGAATTATTTTATTATTCTATGACCTCAGAAGAGTCAAAATACTAATGCAGTTCTTTTTTTGCTCTTGTTTCTGAAACAAATGCTGTTGTTCTCTTGATTTTCTTTCAGTAAGTTTATCATGTTAGAATAGAACACATTTAGACTAGAACTGTATTGTACTTTTGCTTCTGAAATTCATCTGTTTCAGTTATGTCATTTCCAGTTTCATATCACACATTAATAAGTCTGTTTCCATTCTTCTTGTTGACCAGTTTCTTGTTTTAATTTATAAATAAAACTTTATTAGGCTGCTAAAGGAACAGCATCCTCAGTCTAGCGAGCTTCTCGGGTTTCAGTTTACATGTGGGTACTATGCATTCCCCTGTTAGTTTTGATTGTCTCTTTAACTAGTCTTGGTTTTGTTCTACCTTTTTCTACAGAAATTATGTTTCAGGGGGTTTTTGAAGTTTAATTGCTTGAGGTCATGTAACATGTAACAGAAGGTTAATTAAGAAAATAGAGTTGTATAGTATTTTGATATGTGCAGCAGAAATCCTCTCGTTAACATTGCCCTTCCACATTCAGTAGAAACTTTTTGATTGAAATATTTGTGGAGGAAATTCTCATTCTCTTCTAAGTAGAAAAGATTGTATCTCTATAAAAAGTAAAACATATTGTGAAAACTAGAAATATATAAAAAGAAATCTTAAATTTGAATTCTGTTCATACAAACTGTTAGGCAAAGTTGTCAAAGAGTAGATATTAGACAAACTAAAAACAGTGAAATAAATTGAAAAAAGTATTTAATGTGCAGAACATTCACTGTTTTAAGGTGTGTTTTGTTTCTAACAGATTTTGTCTTCTAAGAGTGACTCCCGTTTGAAGCACTTACTGCAGCGAGCACCTGAGTATTGTCCAGAATCAATGGTAAGGCTTCTTAGAAAAGCTCTTCATATGAGATTTGAACCTCAAAGTAGGATTTTTTTCTAAAGCCATCATAAATTACTTTACTTGCAGTAAGGTAGCATGCATAAGCTATAAAATGCAATAAAAATCTTATCTGTGTTGTAAAAACTTGTGTGATTGTCACTTGGATGTTAATGGTAGTGACTTAAATTAGATCATATGTTCCAACATGTGTATGGCACAAAGCCATGAGGTCTTGGGCACAGACAAGAAGGCCCTGATAGCTGCACCAAATTGTTAATGGCCTTACCTGAGAAACTGAATGTCTTGGTTTAGAGCAGATTTGGGAGAGAATCTCCAAAGGGGCTTCGGTGGGAAAGCAGATCTAATCGTCCCTTCTCTCTAACCGGTCTGGGAGAAAATACTTCTTTGGAGAAAAGTGGAAAAAACCTGTTTATTATACTACAAAACCTAAGCAATACTAAACAATAAAACTCTTTGCTGCTCCAAAAACTTCATCCCCGGGTTGCAGCTCAGCTCACTCAGTCTCTGATCAGTCTCTCCAGCACTGGGGACGTCACAGGCCAGGCCCAGCCGGGCCACAGGTGCAGCTGTCAATGCTTTGGTGGGTGTTCAGTCCAGAAGGTTATAGACAGCTCCTAGTATGAGTAAAACCTGTCCGTGAAAACCTGTTGAAGTGATGAGTAGCATTTGGTTTGGTACTGCTTTTCTTTATCTTTCATTCCCTGATAAGACAAGTAGAATCTTATCTGTATAGTAGAGAAGTGCTTCTGATAAGACAGGATTGGAGATTATCTGAAAAGGGGGGAAATGACTCAATGATTTTTATAGCTCCCAATTATCTTTATAAGTGACAAGTCAGTTGTCCAGTGTGGACCTTAAATTAATATCACTGAATGGGTAATATCTAGATATGTGAAATAGTTAACCATTTAACTCAATACTTTATTTTCTGCTCTCACATATCTCCTCTCTTGTTGGACAGCTGTTCTGGTGCCATTTCACTAATGAACAGATGGGTTTTGATTTAATCAGATGGTCAATATTGAGCACTGGTTACAGACATTGTGTTGTGTGTGTTCCTTCAAGGAATGTGATATTGCCTGGTATTAATTTAAAAAGTAACTGTCAACACAAGACAGTTTTTCTTTGAATCATAGATGCATTTAGGTTGGAAAAGACCCTAAAAGTCATTGATTCCCACCATTAACCTCCTCATTAAATAAAGGAAGTCAACTGAATCAAAGGGATGGAACTTGCAAAAGTAGCAGCTCTTTACCATCTTCATTTGATCTTGCTTTGGCTCTTGTCTAGGTAGAAAACCTCTACAGATACAGAGGAGGACAGTCTTAAATCATTAAATACAGATCCATTGCAACTTTGGAAAGTCATCAGTTCCTGTGATGAGAAATAGATGGATAGATAGATGCATGGATGGATGTGTCACTGTGTGACAATACAGTTTGCTGTGTCAGTGTGATTGAAGCACTTTTTAAAATTTGTTTTCTGTGTGATTGTGTGTTTAGGGTATTTTTAAGCTGGTGGAAAGGAATGCTAGGACAGTAAGCTTCTCCACAGGTCTTAGTCCTAGACAAATCTTGTTCTTTGTTTAAGTTGCAGTTTAGTTCTGTGAACATTGATGGAGAGAGTTGACTAGCTTGTGTATTTCAAATAACTACATTATGTGATGCACCTGCAAAAATGCTGCTTTTGATTCCATAGTCTGTGCATAGCAGCCCTCTCATGGACGGAAGTGGTACTCAGCTTCTATTAGAGCACTTCTTTAAAATATATTTAAATATAAGAATTCTTCCAATCAGATATTTAAAACCAGTGAAAAAATGCTGAAATTGCTGGTTTGAGTCTGCTATAAACTCTCTTATTCTCTAGACTTGCTTTTGCTTAATTGCATTTTTACTTTTCAGAGAGAAGTGTGGGGTTGTATAAATTCTTCTTTGCCAGGTAAGAAATACCTTTTGACTATTGAATCATGTTGCTTTTTCACCCTCTGTGTGTTTTGATATTGTGTCTGCCACCTGCACCTATTGATTTCATGATAATTTAACTTCCATTATGCATCTAAACTGTGTGTTAAGTTTCCTCTAGTATATAATGAGTTACCTGTGCATTTTATTAATAGTTTTCTTCTCCTAGTTAAAAAATATTTAATATGTTTGTATAATTAAACATGTTCTTCTGTGATAAATCAGGGAAATATCCGCATTTCTTTCTTTTCAAGATTTTTTTGGTTTTTTGATTTTGTGACACCCTAACCTGATCTACAAAGCGGTTGATAATTATGACTTTACTCTAGGTGCAGCATAATTTGACCAAAAACTGAGTAACACAGGGAGATAGTAAGAATTTTGCAAGCAATTTAAGTGCAGGGGCTCAGATTATGAACCAAACTGCTTGGTACATAGGTGGATTTAGAAAGTGTGACAGGTTGAAGCTGGCCAAATATCAGTTCACCTATGAGAAATCATTTATTCATTTTCCTCTGCTGTAGTTAAGCAGAGGCAGGGAAGAAAACTCATGGAGTGAGATAAGGATTAGGAGAAAACACTTTAGGGGCAAAGCAGGCACAAAACTTTCAGAGGTATAAAGAAAAAGAAATTATTAACAGAATTAAAGAGGATAATGAGAACTAAAATAAACCTTTAGAACACCTCTCCTCCCCTCTCCAGCCTTTTTTCTTCCCACTGACAGTGCAGGGAGACAAAATATGGAATTTTTAGTCAGTTTGCCACTTTTTAAGATCTTTCTTCAGTTCACTTAGTGAAAGGAGTCTCTTCTGCTGTGCCATGGGGTCTTTTCTATAGGAAGCAGTTCTCTGTGAAGTTTTCCAATGTGGTTTTAATTTTCATGGCTAATAGTCTGCCCAGAACCTGCTTGCAACATAAAGTCCCCCCCACAGTTTGCAGTCTTCCCACAACTGCTTTTTGGGACCTATTTAGTTTATGGAGTGCAGTTTTAAAGGATGAGCCATTCTAGAGTATAAAAGCAAGGTTGTCTTTCTCTGTCTCTGGAGGCAAGGGCTCTCTCTCTCTCTGTTCAAGCCTCTCACCAGATCACAGCTTCTCAGCATCCACATGCTTCAGCTTGAGGGCCTTTTCCTCATGGGCTGAGAGTGGGTGCTGCATCCCCCCATGCATTTCATGAATCACAGGGAAACAGTTTCTTGTATTATAGTCCTCCTCACAGCTGGCAGAAGAATCTCAGCTCAGACGCTCGGAGCACAATTCCTCCTCTCCCTTTCTTTGTAGTGACCTTACTGCTGCCATGTTGTTCTCCTCACCTGTCTTCTTTTCTTTTTTCCTCACTCGAAGAGAGTTGGTGTTCATAGGTTTGTTTGTTCTCAAGTTCTATCAATTTGAAAAGATTCTGTAGAGTTCTGCAGCACTGAAAAGTTGATATTGTCCAGGCTTTGCATCAGGGAATTGCTTGCTGTGCTCTCGCTGTTGGTCACACAGTCCAGGCCCCATAGGTGCTCGTGTCACCGGGATGCTCCTGTGTCACCGGGATGCCCCGGCAGGATCCCAGCAGCCAGAACGGGCCCAGCCTGCCCCTGCCAGGAAGGGGCTCAGCCGCAGCACCCACCATCCCTCCAAGGGCAGAAAGAGAGCTTCCCATGGTTTCTTCTTCTTTCTTACATATGTTGTCATAGAGACATTACTGGCCTCTCTAACTGGCTTAGCTGTGTGCCAGTTCTCAGAGCCAGCCAGTCATTGGCTGTGCCTGGCATGGAGGAAGCTGCTAGCTGCTCCTCACAGACAATCACTTCCGTGGCTGACTCTTTCCCTCTTCACCAAGAGTCAATTAATGCTGATCCAGCATAGGAAGTTAAAGCATAAATCACAACATAGGGCTGTAATGTTTAAAGGAGAGATCAAAAATAGATGAAATCAGGCTTAACTAGTCAATTGTATCATGTGTAATTTCTAAAAGACTTTGAAATTACAAAATTAAAATGCTTTGAAATTAAAATGCTATATTTGGAAAAGGGAGAGTGTGTGAAGAGGAGGCTGTAACAGTTTTACAGCATCTGCTCAGACTCCCCCTCTCCCTCCTGTCCCCCCACCAGGCCTTGGAGGCAAGCTGTTGATTCCAGTGCTTGTAAACAAACTTTCTGTCTTATTGGTTAGAAACCTGTGTGCAGTTACCAGGCTTCTGTCCTGTTGGGAGTCACAGAGGCACAGCAGGTGTGCTGTGAGGGACAGGTACAGAAGATGAGAAGCAGGAGTTGCCCTTTAGGTGAGAGTGTTGACTGGATTGCACGGAGCTCTGCTGGAATGGCTGGTGAGCCAGCTGAGAACAGCCTGTGGGCACTGGAGTGCACTGTACAGAGAGCCCAGCACAGGTGATGATGTGGGTATCTGCTGCACACTGCCTCATCAGGCTGAAGTGGCAAATGAGGCCTTCTTTGTGCAGCTGGAAGAAATCTTGTGTTCACATGCCTGGTGTTTATGGGCAGCTTTAATCACCCATACCTTTAGTATCACTTGGGTACCTTTAGAAGAGAAAACACATGAGGGCACAGGCAGTCTACTTGGAAGAATCCCATGGGCCGTGGAACTGGAGAAAAGGAGGGTCCAAGAGAGCTGCTTGACTTTCAAGGATCACCTTATCCAAGCTCCACTTAATGCATGGTGGGATTAGAAAAGCCAAAGCCTATCAGGAGTTGATTGTGTTGAATAATGTGCTTGGCAGCCAGAAAGCTCCTTGAGCTATATCAGCAGAAAAGGAAGACTGAGGAAAATAAGAGCCTGCTGCTGAATGAGGCCAGAAACCTGGTGACAAATGACACTAAATAGCTTGTGGTTTTCTTTGCCTCAGTCTTTACTGGTAAGATGAACCTGCAGGATTGCCAGGTCCCTGATCAGTCATAAAGTCCAGAGCAAGGAATACTTGCGTTTGATGGAGGAGGATAGAGTTGGGTATTGGGAGGAGATAATGCGTACTTTGGAGAAGAATGAAGAAAGCAACTTCACTCCTGCCTTTAGAAAGGGCAGGGAGGACCTGAGGAACTCTAGGCTTGGACAGTTTTACCTCAAACCCGGGAAGATAACAGAGCAGATCTTCCTGCAAACAATTTCCAGACACATCGAGAACAAAGACTTGATACTCTATAGTCAGCATGGATATGTGAAGGGTAAACAGTGCTTAACCAACCTGATGACCCTCTATGATGAGATGACTGCCTTTTTAGATGAGGGGAAATCAGTGCACATTATCTATCTCAGCTTCAGTAAGGATTTTGTCACTATTTTTCATGACTTGCTTATAGTCAAACTGATGAAGTATGTGTTGGATAAGTGAGCAGTGGAGGTGAAGTGAAAACTGGCCAAATTGCTGTGTCAGAAGGTTTGATCAGCGTCATAGAGGGAAGCTGTAGGCCCATATCCTGAAGGTTGATGCTGGGTCTAGTCCTCTTTAACATCTTCATTGATGATGGGGCAGAGTTCACTGTCAGTGTATTCGCCAGTGATGCAAAAGTGAAAGGAGAGGTTGCTAGACCAGATGGTTCACAGGGATGTTGATTAACCAAAGGTATAGGCAGACAGGAACCTCATGAAATTACAGACAAGGAAATGCAAAGTCCTGCACCTGGCAAAGGCCCCATGCTCCACAGCACACAGGAGGCCTGGCCAGCTGAAAAGCAGCTTGGTAGAAAGGTACCTGGGAATCCTGGTGACCAGCAAGTGGAACGTGATCCAGCAATGTGCCCTTGTAACAAAGAAGACCAACGGCAGCCAGACTGCATCAGTGGTGCCAGCAGATGAAGGGTGCTGATCCTTCCCCTCTACTCAGCATTGGTGAGACCACATCAAGGATACTGTGTCCAGTTCTGGGCATTTGGGACAAGGAAACGATGAACACACTAGAGCAAGTTCAGCAAAGGGCCACTGTAAAGTGGCTAAGGAGCTGGAACGTATGAGGGCAGGCTGGGAGTTTGTGTTAGGCAAGTACATGATGTGTTATGGCTCAGCAGTCTATATGGTACAGATTAATAGGATGAATGATCATAACTGTGGGCTCCAGTCAAATGACCATGCACTGGAGGTATATTTTCATCTAGAAATGCACGTAACTACCTTGACAACAAAATTAATTCACAAGTTACTGCATTAAGATTGAAGTTCAGTGTTTCTTGAGAGTGTGACATCAATTTATTCACAAGCTTGTCTGCTGGTTGGGTATAACCTGGAGAGAGAGCCACTTGCCAAGAAAACATTAACAACAGCTAAGAATTATTAGCCTTCTTAATTTGTTGTGTGTTTGTAGCTCGTTTCATTCTTTTATCACCATTAAGTTTAGTTCCAGTATGTTTGAAACCACAGGCCCTGTATTGCAAAAACTGTGGATGCCTGATTACTTACTGGTGACTGCTCCTTGGTGACGCTGCTTCTGAAGCTGTCCAGCTGTATTTACCATGTGTTTCTCCTGGACACAGCTAGTTATTGCAGCAGAAATTTCTGGAAATCTTTTTTCATATTGCACATGATGTTTCTTTGATGTTTTTTTAGGTTGCTTATGCCTTACATTATCAGTCCTACTAATAAACATTCTACCAAACATTACTGTTATGATTGAAAGGAATCCCCACACAGGAATTTATGCAGAAATGACTGATGTGTTATTTTATGTCTAAAGCAGAGTACAGTGAGTGGTTGATTTGGCAATTTACTGTACATATGTAGTGAAACCTAAATTCCAGATTCTTGAACACTGATTGCAAGCTACTGATCTGTGCAGTACAGCAATCTCTTTGACACTGTCAAAAAGGTGCTTAACCTTGCAAAAATGAATTCTGCACCCCAATTGTGGCAGTGAAAGATGAGCTGTACTTGCAGTTGTTAGTGACCTTCACAGCTGCTTTGGACTGGTGTGAATTGGAAAGCTGAAGCGATGCTCTGAATAGATGTCAAGAGGATTTCGAGTCCTCTTGAGGAAAGACCTATGGATCATTGGTCTGCAGAGGGTCTGAACCATTCAGATGGTCAAACTGACAGAATACAGGCTACAACCAGAAGCTGTAGTGCGCCTTTGCCCCTCTACTCCCTCCACTTGCTGAGCAATGCTGCTACCTTACTTGTGTTAGGCATTAAGCTTTTAATTTGTATTTTAGTAACTGTTATATGTATTTTAATTTCTACAGGGAATGTGTTAATTTTGCTTCGCGCAGATTTTGCTCCTCCTTTATAAATTTGCCATTTGCACATTTTCTTAATTTACTCATTGGAATGTCATGAAAGACAGATGCTGGCAAGACTTTGTATGCCACCTGTGTTTGTAAAGATGATCAAGTGTGTTTAAAAGGCAGTTTTCTTCATTATAAGTATCAGTTGGCCATTGTTTTCCATTAATTGCAATTATTTTTTATTACTTTTTCCAAGTGTTTTCGTAGCATTTAAATTTAAGATCTTACACCTAGCTCTTTCACTTCCCCTTTTTAAAACTGGATATCCCATGTGGCTCTTCTAAATTGGCACTTCCACTGGGCTTAACAGCATTTTTTAAATTAGGTTGTTGATGCTTCTGCTTTTTGATTTCTACATAAAGAATATAATTTATGTCTGTAATAAAGTACTGCTTTATTTTTTAAATATTCGTAACAAAAATGAGTGGTTCATTTGAGTTCAATAATTCTACCTCCTGTCCTAAGATAAAGAATGTAACAAGTCCATCACAGCTGCTGGGCAGCTGCATACATGAAACCTTCCCCCTATTTCTTTAAGGTTACATGAGAAATAGATATAAAAATGCATTCTTTTATTTTATTTCTGGTGTTTAGAAAACATTGGAAAATCTGTATTTATTATTAAATTAAGAGGATGAGACAACTTATGGCAACAATTTGCTTCTTACCATATTTCTATGTAACCTTGTGGTAAGAAATTATGATCATGCGAAGACTGAAATAAATGGATTAAGGGAGACAGGAAGATGGGAAACTTCTATTGGCAATAGTTCTGGCTATGGAACCATGTTGCTGGGGAGATAAATGACAGAGGAAGTGTTGTGGATTAGCCCCAGCAGGCTGCTCATTACCACCCCAGTGTTTGCTCATTCTCCCATCAGTGGGAGAGAGGGGAGAATCAGAGGGCAGCAGTGAGAAAACCCATGGGTTGGGATAAAGGCAGTTTCCAATTTAAAAATGGAAGGAAAAACAAGAAAAGGAGGAAAAAACCCAAACCCAAGAAAAACAAGTGAAGCAAAAGAAAATAGTTGCTTACCACCAACCGATACCCACCCAGTCCCCAAGCAGGGGCGGCCCCTGCCATCCTCAACCCCCAGCTTTTATGGCTAAGCATGGTGCCATGTGGCATAACAGTCCATAACTGTTAGCTGGAGTCAGCTGTCCTGGCAGTGTCCCCTCCCAACCCCTTGTGCACTGTCAGCTTATTTGTGAGTCCCTATGAAAAACAGAAAAGGCCAGGGTGCTGCCTGCATTTGCAGTAGCTAAAACATCCCAGTGTTATCGATGCTATTTTAGTCAGAAGTCCAAAACATAGCCCCTTGCCAGCTCAGCTGAAGAGATTTAACTCCATCCAGACCAAAAACACCACAGGAAGTTTGGAGAAAGAACACGGAATGTTTTCTGCATTGGCGAAGTTGGTAGAGACGTGCTGTTGAAACAAACAGCAGGGTGTATCTGTAAGAGATGATGCTGTGATGAGATTTTTTTCCTGATATTTTTTGTTGGTTTATATTTCAGATTAGATAGGCTATCAAAATCTAACATTTCCATTGAACATATAATGCAGTTAACATAAAACGTCTTTATCCTCAGTGTGTGGAAGTTACTTCATTAATTGCTGATTTCAACATTTATGGAAACGCAGACTTGTGGTTTTTGCTCAAAGTTGGTTTGGAATTCCAATAAAATGTAATTTGTACATAGGCTTCTTGAATGAGAACATGATTATCAAATCTGAAAAGTAGAGGGAAGGAAAATGATGGCATAGTTTCTCTTTCTACTCTAATAAGTCTGCTATCTTATTTCCCAAGGCGTTTTGAAGAAGTCTGATGGGTGGGTTGGTTTAGGCTGCTGTGAGCTGGCTATTGCTGTGGAGTGTCGGCAAGCGTGTAAGCAGGTAAGGCTTTCACCCTACTGACTGAATCCAGGCTGGTTCTGCAGCTCTCTTTGCTTGTGCTAAGCTTAATCCTGACCTCTTGTCACAGTTTCTACACAAAAGTTGTTATTTTAAAATAACATTGACCAAAAGGCAGCACGTGGCTGCTCCTAAGCTTTTTTTTTGGTAGTGTTATGTTTAGTGATACAACATTGTGGTTACAGCCCTAAACAGATTTTTGTGCCTCTTCAAAGAGGTTTTTGTTTATATGGAAGAAAAGGGGGCTTTTTGGTGTTAATAGAGCCAGTGCTTTTGTCAAATAACAGTTTTAAGCATCATTTGTAAATTTAGCAATGACCTCTTTAATAAAAATCTGTGAAGCATTTAGTGACTTTTTTCTCCTAAATATGTGTTTGTGGCTTTAAAAACATCTTCAAAATCTAGGAGCATATTTGTGTTTATCATCATCCTTGTAATTCATTTGTGGAGCACAGATGTACTTAATATTCATATTTGTGAAGGTTGCCTGTGTAGTCTTAATCTTGACCAAGCAGCCTATGGCAAACTGCTGTCATAACAAAAAAATTCTACTTTCACCCAAAAGCACAGGGTTTAAACTATGTGGCAAGAGATGAGCAGTGAGTACAGAGTAGTGTGGGAAAAAGATGAGTGAGTAAACAAGCTGGATACTTTTGATCTTCAGAAAATAAGATGTGTGTTTATTCTCAAATGCATTTTTAAGCCATGTTTTCAAATATGTCCTAATGCTTAAGTGTCTCCAGACCTGATAAAGACATTTCTGTTTATTCCAGTCTTATTAAATTCTATTAATTTAATCTTATGATTGTTACATCGTTTCTCATTATTCTCTAAATAAGATGTTGTACTGTTTGATTGCAGACTGTTGTTTCAGAATCTTAGCTATGTTTTGTACTTTGATTAAAACATTTCTGTTTTTTTTAATTTATACTAAAATCGAAATACCTGCCAAATATTAGGAATAATGATAAATATTTGGATTTTAATTTTGATCCTTGAAACTTGAGGGGATTTTGGAGTAATTTTGAATGTGTTGATATAATAGGTCCAAGGACAGACTTTACCCAAGTGTTTTAAACTACTGGAGTGGGAAGTAACATGTTAGTAGTTACTATAGTTTGGAATATCTGTCATATGAAAAGGGAGCACAAGATTTTGTATAGAACAAAGGGATCTGTAGTTTGCAGGGAGAATCTGCTACTCAGTTTGACAATAGGAACCATAGAAATGAACACACATGAGAGAGGAGAGTTGAAAGTGACACACAGGTGATAAATCAGCAGGGAAAATGGGGAGATCTTTATGCTCAAGCACTTCCATTTCTTAAATGCTTCCTGTATTCTGCAATCTGGCAAACCTTTCACAAAACCTAAGTTGCTTTGTGTGCTTTCAACTAACTTGGTGCAGAAATATGAGGGTTTGGGTTTTCATTAAATGTCATATTAACAAGTCATGGTGTCTGCTTTTTTTCTTAAAGCTTTACATGGATTCTTTAGGTTCTTAAAGGAACATTTTAATAGATCATTAATCCATTGTTATTGCAGTTAATTTAAAAGTAGAACAGTCTTTATTTTGCAACATGATTTTATCATTTTCTACTACAAATGGAGAAATTTATCTGTCTTTCAGGCTTCTGCAAAAAATGATGTTTTAAAGGTCTGCAGGAAGGAATACGAGGTATGTTTTTATGTGTCTGAATATATCTGAAAAAACATCAACTTTTATATCAATCATTTTAGAAGTCCTGTCAAAACATCTTGTAGAAGAGGGAAAGTTCAGTCTTTTTAGAGCTGTGTGTCTGAGTGTGCTCATTTTCATATGAATGTAAATTATCTCTCTACAGTTTTTATAAAAGTATAGTCACAATCTGTAAAAAAGTTTTGGATTTTTTAGTCTTGCATATACCTTAATTTAAATGAAAAAGTCACAACTGTCAAATTGGATTCCCAACTCATAGGAGTTTTGATCCAAGTCAGCATTCGTTGTGATTGTTCAATCTGTCAGAAACCTTTCAGCTTTGACAGTGAGAGTCCGCTTAAAAGTGACCTAATGAAATAAACTCAAGAAAGAACAGCCTTAAATATCCTATCTGAATATAAATAATTTCAAGCATATAATTTTTTGTAACATCAGTGAAACCATTGATGCTTGCAGTTATTTTTACTGTTCTGCTCATAAAATTAATCATCAGGATATCTTCAGAAATCTGCCTTTACCTATGTTCTTTTTCACACAGTGTGTGGAAATGCTATTCTGATATAATAGGACTGCTTTTCTTTTGATACTCATCTTAATTAAAAAGCCAGATTCCTCCCACCCCCTTTCGTCTAATTTCCTTCAGCCCTAAGCTAGGTAGTCCTGCATCAGTTCTGCTCATAATCAACAGTTTGGGATATCAAACAATATTCCATTCTTTTGATTTGGGCAGAAGTGGAGCAGTTTTCCTGGTTTTTTTCCAGCAAGTATTGAATTACTTTTTTGAAATTTATTTTCCTGTTTGTCTTTTACCTAAACAATCTACAGAGTATTTTCCTAGACTCTTTACTGTGGAAGTTAGTGTGGATTGAAAGCTTGTTCTCTTAAAAATGTGTTTTCATTTTAAGTAGTTCTGTCTCCTTTCATGCTATGATATGCTATACTGTCAACATCTGCAAGCTTCTCCTCTATTATGCTGGTCTGTTTCCTTCTTTTTTCTGGATTTCTGCATTGCTGTAGGAGGTTGGCCAGTATGGGTTGAAGGAGAACGGGAGAGGAAAGGTAAGAGAATAAAGAATGACTTTATGGTCATAGTCATCTTATTTACTTTTCCAGTTTTTATCTGGAATTTTGAAAACTGGGCTTCTCACTCTTAATCAGGAGTGATGTGATCTTGCTGTTATTGTACAGAAAACCTTAATGCTTGCTATCTGTGCAAGACTTAAAGAGAAGGAGAGGGAGAAAAATCATAATAGAAGGTATCAGTCTTCTGATGAGGGAAGAAGGAAAGACCTTTTTTAACGAGGACTAGGTGTAGTAGATACAAATAGTGTCAGGGGCAGAAATTAAGTATCTGATGTGCTAGATCTTCAGTTATGATAGAATTTTTCATATATATACAGGCTTACAGGTGCTCATGGAAAATAATACTTAAAATATCCTTAGGAGGCTCATTGGTTGAATTAAATTCAAGGAAGTTATGTCTAAGATTGAAGATTCCAAATACAACTTTTGGAGGGAACCTGCAGTTTCCCACACCCTGTCATTATTTCTCTTTAAAAAAAAAAACCAAAACACTGTTCTTGCCGCTCTGGTGTATGAGTCCTGCTCCCTCTGTAGTGTCTGAGTAGCTTCTGTGTCCTGTACTGTACTTTGCATTCTGTGGAGTTGGCTGGGGAAGCACTGAACTGGGGAAGGAATGGCTACTTCAATCTGAAAGAGGTGACATGAGGTCACAAATAGCACGTGAATCACATAAATACCATGTCATACATACTGTGCTTGGTTTTGCATTTAAGAATTCATACTTAGGTAAAAATGAGGATCCAATTAGAAAAGTAGTTTGCAGTATTGATCATAGCGCTTGGTAATCAGCTCTCAGGTCTGTTGCTGAGGCATGTAATAAAGTACATGATGTAAAAGTAAAAACTATATGAATGAAGGATGTAAAATATAATTCCCTATTTTGTAAACACTCTCATAGCTTACCAGTCTTCTTAACTTACTTAGCTTACCCACATAAGGATTTCCCAGAGAATTTTCACACGCTGCTTAGAATAGTCTGAACTGTGCATAGTACACTTCTGTATTCTTTTGAGATTAGAGAGGCAGCTTTGTGATTTACCCTTCAGCCTCCCACTAAGTTAATGAGGGTCAAGAAGGAGGTAAATCTTCATGGGTAGGGCAGAGGGTTCAGAGCAGTGAAAAAAGCCAAACCATGCAGAAAGTGTCACCAAGTGGAGACTCAGGTCATGCAGTAGCAGAATCACTTCAGCACTGATGTGCCAGCTTTCACAAGATTAATCAAAGATGCTTTTTCTGCTGTTCATATATTTCTGCATTACTTTTACTGTAAATATTTATGTTTATTTTAATATGGAGGTTTTACACGTTTTAGAAAAGTATTTTGTTGGAATAAAGTCTTCATTTTTTATCAGTTCTTTGAAGATGGCATGTCCTGTAACAATTTTTATTTTCAAGTAGCACTACATACAGAAATGATAAATTATGCACACCTTGCCCAGTATCTTTGAGTGTTACCAAAAGGTATTTTATTTGCCTTCTTCTGAAGGTTTTATTCTAATAGTCGTTTTTTCCATCTTCTGCTTCTCAGATACTCCTTTTGTCATCTTCATTTTTCCTCTAGTTCTGTGCACTTCAGTTCTTTTATCTTTCACTACTTCTTCCAGCTTTCTGCTGTCCTGTTCATCTTCCTCTAAAAAGAAGGTAGGTAATAGTCAAAGGAAGAAGAAGAAAGAAGTGGAGATGGTATGAATTGTATGTAGGATTTTTTGATTTTTGAATTTTTAAAACTTTTGTGTAAAGTGAGGGTTCATTTTTTAAAAGACCACATGGAATACATGCTTGGAGGAGCAGCTTAAAATAGTTCATTAATCTTAAAATAATCTGTAAAGGCTTTATTACTATGTTTAAGATTCCTTTTCTTTCTTCTGTGCATGGAAAGAGTAGCAACGAAGTTTCCATTAGATTACAGCTCTTGAGTCTGTGCACTGCATATTGTGAGATCACCTCTCTGAATATTAAGAACTCCAGTTTTTACTTCATGTGTTCCAAATAAGACATATAAACTTCTCTAGTTAATTTGCACTGTGAGAGCTTTACTGCAGCTGAGCACTATTAACATCTCCCAAGCAGTTGAAATGGAACTGAAAATGTCACCACTTATTTAGCCTATGCTCTTAAAACTACTTTTGGTGCACAGTGGTGAACACTTGGTGTTCCTGAGTGGTTTAAAGGTAGTTTTGCTATCACAGATTTGAGCACTCTAGCCTAATCTCACTTTGCAGCTTTTAAACATAGCAACTTAAAATGCAGTGCCTGCAGCTTCAAGTGCTGTAATGGGGATTCTGGAAAATATTCACTCTGCTATGGTATTGATTTGTTTTTTCCTTCTAGGGTCTTATGATACAGCTTTTTGTTGAGATTTTAGTGAATGCTGACTATTAATTACCCCTGCTAAAAAAATGCAGTCATCAGTTTTTAGCTCTTATCTAACTGTTTGTGTGAATTACTCCGAGACAACAGATGATAACTCAAGGAACTGTTTAGGACATTGTTTAACTAAAGGTTCCTAAACAGTTTTAATGAACTCTTTAAGTCGCAGGACTGTGTGTGGCCTCTGGAAGTACAGCTTAATGAATTCAGGATGGACTCTGACCATACACTACACATCGTAGATGATGTTATTGTCATCTGCTGGTGCTTTTTGTCTCTGTTCTCTGCTGTTCAAAGAAGGTTGATAGAGCACTCAATGATCTTGCCAAAATTTGAGTTCCAGTAAATTTTATACTACCTCACTGTGCAAGTGTTTTCAGTTCTTTACTGGTTTACATAATAGAGGAAAATCTTGACCTTACTTGTTATTACTGCAAGTTTTTAAAGTTTTTAACAGGTGTTCACCATCATTTGACACTTCAGCTGATTCCACTAAACCTTAGTATGTTGTAACCTTTTATCTTCTCTAAATAAATTGCAAGATTAAATGAAGTGAAGGAGCGATCAAGAGGGTTTTCTTTTCTGTGCTTAACTGCACAGAGTTAAGCATTTTGCTATTGTATTTGTTAACTGTAGGTAATACTTATAAATTAAGATGGCCTTAATTGGGTAAGATCTAGATTCAAATATTTGTCATAGTTAGGTTGCCCAGGACAATAGTACTGAAGTTATTTTTCTGCCAAAGTTAGTAGAATGTAGATCCCATGATAATTTTTAGAGAGGAAAGTACTTTTTTTGTGGGTTTTTTTGCAAAATACTCCGAATTTCTGTTGTGAAACAGCTTCACTCTTGCTTTTCATTCAAGACACAAGAGGCAGCCATTTAGAAAGAATGTGCTTATAATGTGAAAGCATGCCTCACAATGCAGAGGACTTCTTCCTTCAGCAAAATGTTCTGCTCTGTTTGTGTTGGGGTGTGTGCATTTTGGGGTTTTGAGCCGTTACCTGCAGCTGATGAGCTCCAAAAAGAGCGAAACCAGTTAGGTCCTGCAGTACTGGCTAAAATCTTCCTTCAGGGGAGGGTCTGGTGGGGAAGACTGAAAAATGTTCTCTGCTGCATAAACCTCAACACCTTTTCCAATTTCCATATCACCAAAAAGAAATCTTTGAGAGCCTTTACTTGAAGGTGTACGTGGTTGTGGTGCTGGTGTCTGCCTGCCACTTTTCACTCCTTCTGCTTGTAGTCTCACTGGCTTTAATCACCAGGCTTGGAAACACCTGGCTTTAAAAAAAAGAGAAGTCTGAAAGATGGGACTTGTGCACAAGTAAAACAAATCATTGTATTTGTGGTTTAGAAATTTTGATATTGCCATCTTTGTTCGCTTAATTTAGTATTCAACACAAGTCAAAAATTGAGTATCAGACTGTGTGTGTACACAGTATTGCCTTTGTACCATCATTTTCCCAAATCCTGATGACTTAGTCATTCCTTTAAAGAGAACATACTTTTCTCCTCCTTTGGTTTCTGTGTTGATTGGCTGGTTTGGTTTTGTTTCTCCTTACCTACATCTGTCTTTTACCTTTTGCTTTATTTTCTGTGTCTTTCTTCATTGCCAATTCACTCAAAGATTCCAAAGAAATCTTGAGTGGGCAGAAAAGTTGGTGATCTTAGATATGAGTGCTAATTAAGTAGAGATGGATATGAACCTTGTGTTCTGAAAAGAAGCTGCAGGTAGTAATTCAAATCAGACTGACTGTCTAATGCTCTTAACAACTTTATTTATGTACACATGATTAGACACTAATTTTGAAATTTTTTTTAAGATTATCTCATATCTATGTAGCTGTACCCCTCACATGTTTTGAGGGGTATATCGTACATATAAACTGAACATTACCCAGACCTACCCAAAAAACAAAGTCAGCACCCTTAACTAGCATTCTAGTGGTGGCTACAGACACAATTTTGTGAAATATGGTGAATTGCTGTAACAGCTCAGTCCAGCTGAATTTCTTCCCCTGCCTTACTCAGCTGCCATTTTTCCACACACATTCCCTCCCCTTCCTTGCCTTACTCTGCGTCTGGCAGGTCCTTCTAAAAGATGATATCTAAAAAATGCTTCTTCTATTGTGTTCTAACATAGTATCATACCTGTTGATGTCACTGATTTAAATCCCAGCGGATGAGAAAAATGAGTTTTCATAGGGATTAGTGAGAAAGATCAGGTCATCACAAGGTGGTGGTGTAAAGGCATACACAAGACTATACAGCTGAGAACAGGGACAAGGTGGAAAAGGGAAGACAGACCGCTTCCTCTTAACAGAAATGTGAGGATTATTACAGTGATTCAGCAGTCTGTGGAAATGTATTTTCAAAATACAGAAAGAAGATTTATTATTAGGCTAGGATTTCGTGCATGTATAAAATTGGTGAAATCATAAAATTTGTGAAATCACTGTGAGAAGATAATTTTGTCTCAATTTGAGCCCTTTAGAGGAGGAATATTAGTAAATATTGTAATCTTCTCAACATTCTCCTTTCTTTTGTGTCCTCTGAGCAGGGCAAGTGACACTATTATTCATTAACTGCTTTAGAATCACTTTTTTGTATCATTCGACTTCTAAATAACATGACAATTTTTATCTGAGTTTTTTGCAGCATTAGAGTATGATTCTAAGTTTGTTTGTGCTAACAGTATGATCAAGTACTCGCTATAATCATTGCAGACAGACTTTAGACTTTCCAGCAGCCTATGCTGTCCCAGTGCCTTAAATAATAAAGTTACAGTGTTCATTCTGCCTGGCTGGTTTGTGTGCCACTATGGGAATCCATAAAATCAGAGGATTTTGGGAAAGCTGCAAAAGGCAGGCCTCAGAGACAGCAGAACTGTGATTACAGCTAAGCAGTAGCCATAAGATTTGTCAGCAGAAAAATTATATAAGAAGTAGAAAAGTAAAGACAAATAGAACAATGACCTGCCTATTAGCACTTGGATAGAATAACTCCTTAAGCTGCAGAAAAGTATATCTAGCAAGATATTAGGAAGTTCTAAGCTTCTAATGGAGCTCTGTGCATTGTGTTTTAAGGCTTACAAGCAGGTCTTTTATTTGAAATAAGCAAGCATTGTTTTAACCAAAGCTACGTGTGCTTATAGTCCTTGGACAGAACTACTGCCAATATGCTTTTGCTTTGTGTGATTGGTCAAAAAACTTTTAAAGTAAGTTGTAACATTAAGTTCTTTGTCTGCTGTCTGGGATGTGAGCTGCTGGCATTTTCCCATTGTCATAACCATGTAATGAGACTGATGCTGGAAAATACAACAGCTCCAGATGTGTTCCTTAGCAGTCCCGTCCTGTTTGTGATTTGTACAGAGACCCCTGGCCAGTGATATGCCACCTTCCAGTGCTCTATGCAGGGTAGCTCTGGAGAAGTCAAATTTCAGCAGCTTCTGAGGAGAGTCAGTTTAGGGGCAGTGTTGCTGTATGTGGCAGGTCCCATGGAAACTGTGTGGCCACATCAAAAATGGGCTTTTCTGGTAGTCTTTGCCTGGCATCTACAGTGAAGGATGTATGGTGCTACAAAAATGGCATTACTGTTTAGGCAGCAGTATAAATCTGCTCTTTACAGATGTAGGATGGTGACCCCACGTCTGTGTTCTTTCTCCATTAATTCTCTTGTCCCTCATCTTTGTTGCACAGATGGATGTGTAACAGGATTTGGTTTGTCTGTAGGAAAGAAGGAAACATCTAAAGTTAATCAGATGAAAATGTGCTGCTGGGATGAAGAATGTTGCTGCAAATTCCTTGGAATCTGAGAAAAACAATGCAGTATCCATGCTTTTGGGAGAAAAGATCTAAAATACTGTAGGGGATGTTTTTGGCATAGAAAAAAAAATGTCTGAATTGCTACTTTATGAAATCTAGATCTTTGTTTTATGTAAGGCAGATTTTTGAATTTTTGTGTGAGGTGTACCAATAGATCTGTGCTTTATTTATGATCAGTAGAATTATAAATGGTTGCTGTTTTTGGATAAATGACTTACACTTTCAAGTTAGATATGTGTTTATTCTCTTAGGGCCTTTTGTTGCCACATCTGCCGTGGCTTACCTAAGGTTTAAATTAATTTCTGAGTGCTAAGAGAAGGAATTTGATACTGCTCATTACAGTATTGGGACTGTCCTGTTTAAGATCTTGTGTTCAGAAGAAAGCAAGTAGAAAATACGAATTAAAAACATATTCCTACACACTAAGCAATATCTAAGTCAAAAGGAAAAATAAAATAATTAAGATAATTCCCGACATGTTTGTATTTTCGTCTGTTTACAGCAGTACAGATCTGCACAAAAATAGCCCCAGGATTATTTGGATACCCACTTCTCTGCAATGCAATGAATAACTAGTAACTAAGATAGATGAAGAATGGTGAACTACTGGGCTTGAACTAGGTCTGCATTTTGAGCTCTCTTCCTTGTCCTAGAGGTAGCAGCAAATCTGGTGCTTTCCTGTTTTGAAGCAAGACTTTAATCCCACGTGATTTGGGATCAGTCTGATGGTGTTTCTGTTTTCTTCTCTAGATACTCTCTTCTGTGTAAAATACCAATTTGTTTAATTACAGGGATAGGGGAAATGAAGATCAGGAATTTTATTAAGATGGGGATTATATTTTGTCACTATATTGATCAAGTATTTGATCAGGTTTTATAATTGGTGTTCTGAAAATTGTAGAGGTTAGATATTTCTAAATTCAAATTTCTCTTTTCTCACAATCATATAATTTTAGTCTTTGATAACAAGTAACTGCATTTTGGAATTTCAACCTCATGACTTCATCTTTTCATGGAGTTCCAGACAGCTTATATGCAGTACCTAATTTTTTTAACGGGAAATGTGCTTATTCAGTGTGGGGAAGACTGGGGTTTTTTTGGTAAGAGTTCAGCAGTCATGAGAGAGGGGATTCTGCCCCTCTACTGTGCTCTGGTGAGACCCACCTGGAGTGCTGCATCCAGGGCTATATCTTCAGCATGGGAAAGATGTGGACTTGTTGGAATGAGTCCAGAGGAGAGCCACAAAGAGAGATGAAGGATGTCTCCTATGAAGACACCCTGAGAGAGCTGGGGTTCTTCAGTCTGGAGAATAGAAGGATCCTGGGAGACCTTATAGCACTTCCTGGTGTCCAAAGCGGGCCTACAAGAAAGCTGGAAATAAACTTTTTGGCAGGGCTTGTTGTGATAGAGCAAGAGTTAATTACTGTAAACTAAAAGAGGGTAGTTTCAAACTAGATACAAAGAATAAGATTTTTTTTTATGATGAGGGCAGTGAGGCAGTGGCACAAGTTGCCCAGAGAAGCTGTTGCTGCCCCATGCCTGGAATGCTCAAGGCCAGGTTGGATGGGGCTCTGAGCAGCCTGGTCTAGTGGAAAATGTCCCTGCCTGTGGCAGGGGGTTGTGACTAGATGAGCTTTAAGGTTCCTTCCAACCCAAACCATTCCATGAGTGGTCTGCAGATTAGAGACCTCTGAAACAAAGCAGGATGTGTGTGTTTCCCTCCTTCTGACATTTGAGATGTACATCCCCCAGCTGAGCCTTTCAGCTGCAGTTCGAGAGAGTTGGTTCCGTGCGGTAGCTTTTGAGGTACATTGTCATGGAGTTATTTTGTTGAGACTTACTATTTGCATGCATCCATCTGCGCAGATTTTTTTTTTTCTACATAGAATCTTTAAAATTATTGTCCTTAAAAAAAAAAAAAAAACAACATTTTGGGACACTCTATTATACCAGTTTACTCTGTTTCTAAGTTAGTCCAGGAAAATGTTCCAATTTACTTGTTTGCTTGAATATTTCTCTGTTTTATGATGACTACACACAGAACTTTGGTGACCCTGGATCTCTTAATTTCCTGGTTTCACTGTTTGTATAGTGGTTTTGTTTTAATGTAATCTAATTGAAGCAAATAATACCAAAAGTTTATTAGCTCATTATAACAAATGATTGGATACTTAAATATTTATTTGAAGTTTTCTGGCTTGTAACACTGCTTTTGTTTTGATTTCAGAATGCTCTCTTTAGTTGTATTAACAGAAATGAAAGTAAGTATGTAATGAATAGTTTATTTTGTTTTTCTTTTGTATTATTCATTTTTTCTCTAAACTATAAGAGATTATGTAGGTGAACATTTACACAAACATGTGGATTTCAGACCGATATAAGCAAAAGCCACAAGTAAATTGTCTTACTCAAGTAATAAAGGGATTTGGCTATTTATATAATTAATATCCGTTTTTAATTTGAGTATCTGTATTTATCTTTTCTGTCATCTTTTTCTTCTGCTTGTTCATTTGATGTGTGCTAAGTAGCAAAATTAAATACATAGTTGAAATATTGAAGAACCATGCATTTTGTTGCCTGATATCTGTTTATATAAAATGAAATTGGTGTCTCAGAATTAATTCCAGTAGAAGCTGTTGTCAAGAACTACTGTATGTATTTAACAAAATAGCAAAAATGGGTGAATCACCAGTACCATCTGTCTGGGTTTTTTGAATTATACTACTCTCATATTTGTTTGTTTATTAGTAGCATTTCTCTGATAATTCAATTATTGGACATGTCTGGTTACCTAAAATAAGAACAAAACAGTTGAAAATGAGATTCAGCTGGCTTGCTCATGTTTTGAGCTTGAGTTCAAGGCAGCTTTAATACTGACTTTTTTCTCCTGCCAGACAAACAAATGTAGTTTGGCTAGTTACAGATATTTCCAGTCATTCTGTAGACAGAGATTTTTCAACAGAGCATAGATTTTGTTCTTTTTTTTTTTCCTTTCATTTCCTTGGGCATCCTTGTGTGTCAGACTTGCTCATCTCTTCATTTCCCTGCGTAGGAACCCAAAGATTTTCTGTTGTTTGTTTGCCTCCCCAGTGGGGTCGGTCTGTTGCAGTTACGCAGGTCACCACACAAACTGCCGGGAATATTGCCAAGCAATTTTTCGGACAGACTCCTCTCCTGGTCCGTCCCAAATTAAAGCAGTTGAAAATTACTGTGCATCTATCAGCCCTCAGCTTATACACTGCGTGAATAACTACACACAGTCGTATCCAATGAGAAACCCTACAGACAGTGAGTACAAGGAAATCCTTCTTTGCTGAAAGAACGTTATAGAATATACTGAAAATGTACTTCTTGTACATTTTATATAAAATGCATTATTGTAGAAGTCTATTCTATCAATTGTATTATTATCATTGTATGAATTTATATGATGATAACTTTTGGGTTTAGGTGCAATCATTATATGAATTTATATTATGATAATTTTTGGTTAGGTGCATTAATGATTTTTATTTACTTTTCATTTTTACATATTGGCTTTGTAGTTTTTTTCCAGAGTTGATTCTATTTAGGAGAAGCAATGTTATTTGAGATTATTTGGAGGAGGAGAAGGCACCTTACAGCACTTTTATTTCTCAGGGCTGTTACGTTGTCCATCTTTAATGTTGTTTTGTGCTTGACTGTCAACTATTTTGTTAACAGGTTTGTATTGCTGTGATAGAGCAGAAGACTATGCGTGTCAGACTGCTTGTAAAAGAATTCTAATGTCAATGAAAACAGAGCTTGAAATTGTTGATGGACTTATAGAAGGCTGTAAAACCATGCCTCTCCCTCAGGACCCACTTTGGCAATGTTTTCTTGAGAGTTCAAGATCTGTTCACCCCGGAGTCACTGTGCACCCCCCACCTTCAACTGGCCTCGATGGAGCTAAGCTCCATTGCTGTTCTAAAGCAAATTCTTCCACATGTAGGTCAGTATTTCTCTAACCTCGCTTCCAGTTAGGAGTTTGTCTTGTTTCTGGCCTTTGCCTGAATCTTGCTGTGTACATCAAATAGGAAGTTCTGGAATTCTTAGAAAAAATGCAGGTTCAGGTTACCAGGTAGTAATCTGTTGAGTAATGTATTCTGTCCAATACTTTGTATCTCAAAACATACTGTTTTATAAGAGGAATCAACCTTTTCTTACATATCATACTAGCTTATTATAGCAGACCCAGTAAGTTAATGAAACTTGCACCATACTTGTGCTTATAATAGCCAACATTGCAGCCTCTGGTTAAGAGGTCTTAATGAGATGCTAAAGAGAGACAAAAGGACAATCAGCTCCACAAACTCTCAAGTGCCTGCTTGCTTCATGTTAAAACCTTGGCAGTATTCTTTCTAGATGCTCTTCTGGTTTTTGTCTGTGAAAAATAACATAGGTAATTTAGTAATTAAATAAGGGAACTAACTATTCTGACATTTAGAAAAACAAAGGTTTTCAGCAAATTGTTGCATGCTTACAAATTATTGGGGCAATTTTAGTCTAGAGTGGTTTTCTGTCCACTTTAAAAATAGATGATGATTGCATTTTAAATCCATCAGTGTGTCTGAATAAGTGGCAAACATTTTTGACCTGTTACTTCCTTTTATATCAAAGTTTCCAGTAACAACATCTCATGAATGCGGCAGGATCTTTAACCGGTTTAGTAGTAGAGGCCTCAAGTTACATTATTTCTTAGAACATTGTAGTATAGGGTAGTTAAGAAAGTATCTTTTAGTTCCTTGCTTTGACAATGAGTTCCAAAATGGATCCTTCTATCAAGTTTTCAATAGGCAGGAGATCTAATAATACAGTGAAGTTCCACATCTTGGGATGGAAACTTTTGTCGTTTGTAGGACATTGCCAGGAACAATGAGAGCTGGCTATTGCTGACACCAGGAAACATCTCAAACGAAAGCAGCAAACAGTATCCTTGTTTCAAACATCAGGGCAAAAGAAGGAATGTATTTTGCTTGACAGTCATTTCTGTAGGAGGAGAAAGTGTGATTTGAAGCTGAAGAATGGAATTAGAAGTTGTTTATTGTGATGTCAACTTGGATTTATTACCAAAGTAAAATCAGCAGGGTTAGTTTTCATCTCAAAGTTGTAAGTTCAGGTTTCCGTTTGTTACATTTTTATTGGATATTGCAGTTCTATATCCTGAAGTCTTTCAGTCTTAGTAGCTTAAAGGTGTCCTGACATGCTTGAGCAGAATGGGTTTTTTGCTTTGAGCATTACATTTGGGTGCCCTTGGAGTCTTTGTGGGCTCTAGCACAATCCTCTGCAGTGAGCGGAGGCAGTGATGAAGCAAAGAAGTGATGGGCTATATCTGAATGGATGTTCTTTTAATTTTATTTTCTTCATCTCTGTTTTTTGTTTTCAGAGAGCTCTGCACTAAACTTTATAGCACGAGCTGGGGCAATTCACAGAGCTGGCAAGAATTTGATCGCTTTTGTGAGTATAATGCAGTTGAAGTTTCCATGTTGACCTGTTTAGCAGATGTACGAGAACCTTGTCAGCTGGGCTGTAGAAATCTTACTTACTGCACTAATTTTAATAACAGGTAGGAGAGAGACACTGAATGTTTTATAAAGGAATTCCTATCTTTGATTTCAAAAATAAAATGAAATATTTTTAAGACTTATTTTGAGATTGTATGTAGCTTTCTTTCTGCAAGTATGGTTTTAGTTTATTTGAAAATAAATAGTTTTTCTTTAGAATGAACTTTTGGAAATGTATTTAGCAACTCATGTAACAAAACTTACAAGAATAAAAGTTAACCCATGAACTTGTAAAATGTCACAGTGTATTACCTCTATGTATTCCTCTGCCTTACTGCATAGACAAGTAAGTCATGGTCACTGGAATGTTGTGTATTATAAATAAGCTTAAAGTGCTTGTTGAATTTACATGTTACTCATTTTCAAAATTCCTTCTTTGCAGAGATATTTCTGTGGGTTTGTAGTCTGTAGGAAAAAATTATTTAAAAGTGGTGTCTAAAGTAATTGCCAGGTTACAGTTAGAGTTTAAAAAAACCCCTAAATTTTCTTAGCTATTAGAGATCTCTGGCTTTTTTTTTTTTTTTTGTTTAATAGTATGTAGTGGTGTGAGTGTTAATAGGAGAATCCTAAGCCTGGCTAAATATAAATCATAAATCAGCTTGCATTAGTGAGTCACCAAGAAACATTTACAGACATATTTGGGCTAAGATATTTGCTCTTAGGTCAACTTCAGGTGAGAAATATTAAAGTAATATTTGATCTAAGAGATAGAGGTGAGAAGGAAGTTTCAGCCTTGAGTCTTAAGGACCTTGTCTTCCTTAAAGACAGATTTCAAATTTATTGTGATCTTGCTTAACTGTGGGAGGGATTAACTGCTTGTATACTACAAAAAGCAAGCCATATGAAGGATGTAGAGTTCTTATGGTGGAAAGGGAAAATGTGTGATACTTTTTTTCTTTTATATATGCTATATCTTACCTTCTCCTTTTAAGACCAACAGAACTATTTAGAAGCTGCAATACTCAGTCAGACCAGGGAGCCATGAATGACATGAAGCTATGGGAAAAAGGGAGTATTAAGATGCCTTTCATAAATATTCCTGTGCTTGATATTAAAAAATGCCAACCAGAAATGTGGAAGGCAATTGCCTGCTCCCTGCAGATTAAACCTTGTCACAGCAAATCTAGAGGAAGTATTATCTGCAAGTAAGTACCATGGGGAAAACAAAAGCCATTTTAGAGGTTTTACTAAGGCTTTTAATGAAAACTAAAAAGCTGTAGGACTGTGTTTGCTGTGTTAGGAGAACATGGCAAGGTAAACATGGACGGAATATGAAATTACATGGTGGCCATTGCTTGAATCTCCATCACTGTAAATTAAGATATCTGCCTGTTAATGAGATGGTTGTGTATGCTTGCATTGTGAAGTGAAAGAAAAAACAGATGTGTTGCAGTTGGTTTTGGCTTTCCGTGGGGTCTTAAACCTTTCCTCTTTTTTGGTTTTGGGATCTACTGATGACTTTCAGCTGAGAGAAAGATCCGAAAAAAAAAAGTGGATTTTTTTGTTTTAATAAATTTTGAAAGTAGGTGATTGAGTAGAAAAAGAGCAGTGAATAGTGCATGTAGTTAAGTAGAGTTCAACCCATATTAGAAATTGGTAAATAAAGGAAGTGCTTGGTCTTGGAAGATACATGCATATCATGCCATAGAAAATGAAGATCACCAAGCCCAAAGTCAAAAAGGAGTAGTACAAGCAGTAGTTTCTGTCTTTGTGTCACAGATTTGTTCCTTCCTCCTATGTAAAATGTAGCATATACATATATATGTAAACACTCTGCTGTGAGGCATATTGGGAAAGTTGTGGATTCAGTGAAGATAATAACATAGAAATCTTTTTCATATAAGCCCTTTTTTCTTCAAGTAGTCTTCATGAAGTTTTGTCTGTTTGTTTATTTATCTGTAGATCAGATTGTGTGGAAATATTGAAGAAGTGTGGAGATCATAATAAATTCCCTGAAGGCCACTCAGCTGAGAGTATTTGTGAGCTCTTATCTCCCACCGACGACTTGGAGAACTGTATACCCTTGGATACTTACCTAAGTACTAACATACCTATGCAGCAAAGTTAGAAACCAGGATACTTTGACCGCTTGTCATTACTTTTAATAATCCTAATTATTTATTTTAAGAAAATTGTATTGAATTTGAGGCATTTTATTTAGTGTATTAGAGAAAATTCAAATTTTCAAATCGCCATCGTTCACTGCTTCCAATCCTTCTTGTATTGGGCATATGTGACAAGAAAATTATTGGGCAGACAAGATAAAGGAAATATATTTTGCATGTGGAGGTTCATCTGGGTCATTATTTCCAGGAATGAGGAGTAAACTATTAAAATAAGTTAACTATCTGGTCATATCATGCTTCTATATCTATAATTAAAGTAAAAAAAAATTCACAGAATTGTCAAAAATATTATTTTACTGGATGTACGAAATGCCATGCTTTGCTGAAGAAACATAAACCTTATTTAAATCGGTGTAGATGATGTGTATTCTATTTCCAGGCCCAAGTTCTTTAGGTAACATTGTGGAAGATGTCACACATCCATGTAATCCAAATCCGTGTGCAGCTAATCAGCTGTGTGAAATAAATAGAAAAGGATGTCAATCTGGAGAGCTGTGTCTTCCATATTTGTGTGTGCCAGGTAAGGTTTTTGAGGCTTCCCTTTACTGAATTTTGCAGGTAAAGGTGTCATTGAAATGTTGTTGAAGGTTTTGAAGTGCTCTGCTGTGCCATGGTTCAACCCAGCTGACACCTGAGTACCACACACCGCTCGCTCACTCCCCCTCTGGCCTGGGCAGGAACAGTTTAGTCACTGAAATAGAGTTAATAATAGTAATTGTGATGGTGCTGATGATGAAAAGGGAGATAACAAAAAGAGAGGGATACAACCCACAGGAACCAAGAGGTGCACAGTGCCACAGCTCCCCTCCCACTGACCCAGCACCCAGCCCTTCCCACCAAAGACGTCTGGACATGCAGCCAGTGGCATTTCTGCTTCTGCTCCCTTCAGTGACACTTGTAATGTGGGTGCACCTCACCAGAAAGACACTTATGGTTACTTGGAAACTGATGGTTTAGAACACTGGTGTTGTCTAACCTCAGCACCATGTGTAAATGTGAGCTGACTGGGGAGAGAGCCTCATGCAGGATAAGTTTCAAATTTTCATAACCCTAACTTTGAAATGGCAGGGTTGGGTGGTGTCAGTAAGAAAGATCAAACCTACAAAAAGCAAGGGTGAGACTCTGCAATGTCCAACTTCTACAACCCCTTCATTGTCCTGCCCTAGGCACTGGTAGTACTTGCCACAGTTTTCCCCTTTCCTTTAAAGCAGCAGGTGTCAGTGACATGAGGGGTCAGCTGTGGTTCTTTCAGAGCAGAAAGTATGCCTTTGGTGACCTCTAGAACATGTGTGTGACTGGGCAAGTGAGAGCAGCACTGATTTTTACACTGGATTGTGTGGAGCAGCCTCCTTTCTAGAGGAGGTGATGGAGACATTGCCATAGCTGTCTCACATCAGTTCCCTGAGCCTCTGTTCTTCCAGCAGTTCTGTGGCTGATCAGCACTTTCCCCAGTGGTTCCTAGTTAAAAAAGAAAGCTGGATTTTGCTTCACTCATATATCTGCTCTACTTGAGCTCTTTTAAAAGTGAGGATAGACTTCAGCTCATTGTTTGTGTGAGCCTAGGGCCATTGTTTTGGTTGTGCTTCTGTGACCCTTACAAATATTTTTGTTTTCCTGGAAAGCTGAGCCTTATTACTATAGAGGTTGTATTGTCTTCACTTGCTGCAAAAGTCATTCAAAGTCATCTGAAAACAAGCTCTGAATACAGAGCTTTCAAACAGACAATTTGCTTCCACTGAAGGTTGGAAAGTGACTTTTATGTTTTAATTCAGTCTTTTTATTGGCTGAAAGTTTCAGGGGGTTGGTTGCAGTTCACCCCTTGTAGGGTTATTTCAATCTATTTATTTTATTATTTGTCCAGGGTTGATGATATGATGCTTTTACCCCCAATCGTCTCGTTCTGTTATGCTGAATAATAAGTTTTGCACCTTTAAGACTTGTTGCAGAGAGTGAAGGTGGGAGAGAAGCGCACAGCTTATTTTTTCCAGACACTGCTCTCACTCCTCCACATTCCTGCTCCTGGACTGTGTTGTCTGCGGATGGACAGACAGCAAGACGGAGCTTTCCTTGGCTTTTTGTTAGTTTTAGGTAGCTGAGGCAAAGAAGTTTCCTGGTCTGTGGTTTTTTCCATTTTCTTCAGACCTCTTGAAACCTGCTCTGGACTGAACACCCACCAGAGCACTGACAGCTGCACCTGTGGCCCACCCGGGCCAGGCCTGGCCTGCGACATTCCCAGCACCAGAGGGACTGATCAGAGACTGAGTGAGCTGAGCTGCAACCCGGGGACGGGGTTTTCTCAGTTTGTCATCTCTTTTGGAGCAGCAAGGGGTTTTATTGGTTAATATTGTTTAATAAACAGGTTTTTTCCTCTTTTCTCCAAGGAAGTATTTTCTCCCGGACCGGCTGGGGGCAGGGGCCGATTGAATTTTCCTACCAGAGCCCCTTTGGGGATTCTCTCCCAAAGTTGCTCTGAACCAGAACACATACATCTATTGGTGCCCAACGTGGGGCTCGAGAAGGTGGAAAAAAGCGCTATTGATTGTGTGTTGGTTGTGCTCGCTCTCTAGTGAGTTAAAGCAGTCACTAGCCATGCTGCTTGAATTCGTAATGTCTCTTGGGGTGGAGGCCTTCATGTGATTCTGGTCTCTAGACCTTTTTGAGGTTTCAAAATCCTTTCTGGTCACTAGGATTATTGTCCATAACACGTAATTTTTACGATAGAGGGGCACGAATTGGAATAGCTGTTGTACTGGCCTTGGTGATGATGATTTACAGGGCGTTTACAATGATACTGGCGTCTGTTTACAATATTTATGATTTATGGTTCGTTCATCCTATCCTGCATCCCAGTTCCAGTAGTATGTTTTGGGAATTTATTAGTGATTGCACCCAGTTTGTTAGAGGAGCCAGGAATAAGGCTTTCCAGCCTTTCCTTTCCTTCTTCTCCTTTTAATCTGTTATGTCACTTTTTGAGAATGTTCAGTTTCCCCTGAATGTTAGAGACCATCTTTCTGGTATTAAATCTGGTATTAAAGCTTCCTCTATATGGTCTGCAGCTTCTCTAGCATGAGGGCTGAGATATCCAGAGGAGTTGGTGAGACCCCTGACCCAGAAGCAGATGCAGGCATGAAAAATCCTGAGTGGTGTGGAGAATGGGAAAATATAGGCCAAACCCTGAAGGAATTTTCTGATCCTGTCGACTGGGATTTTCCACGGGAATAAATTCAGAATCCAGCTGAGGTGGGGAAATACCTATAAGAGAAGTGCCATGACGATTCTAAGGAGAAAAGGCTAATTGCAATAAGCTGGGCCCTGGCCTATGCTTATCACATTCTGTTAGATACTGTAGGGCAGCAGACAGAGGCAGGGGGGGCACAGAGATAAAGCAGCAGCTACCACAGCCACTCAGGCTGCAGCCAACACCACAGGCTCGAAGCCAGCAGCTAAACCAGATGATGAGCCTAAGCCACTGGCAGTTGCTGCAGGAAAAAAGCACACAAGCAAAACCAATCGGCCAGTGACTGACGATGATGATCCAGGGGAAGGACCCTCAACACCAACTGATACAAAAGCCAAAGTTAACGCAACTGACACAGCATGAGAAGCCAATATTGAGTCCTATTCCCTGAAGGACCTTCGTGGCTTAAGGAAGGATGACACCCAACAACCTGATGAATCCATAATTAGTTGGCTGGTCCGTCTCTGAGATGCTGCAGGTGAGGCTACAATTCTGGATGGCACTGAAGCCAGGCATTTGGGATCCCTGTCACAGGATCCTGTCATTGACCAAGGAATGATGAGGGGGGCTAACCCTCACAGCCTCTGGGCGCGGGTCCTAGGAAGTGTAGCACAAAGATACACCTGTGTGCAGATGATCTCTATATGCAACAAAGCCAGTGGAAAACCATAGAACAAGGGATTCAACGCTTGAGGGAAATGGCAATGGCAGAGATTGTCTTCTCAGATGATGTAAACACTGTAAATGCAGACTTGGTACCGTGCACATCTGTGATGTGGAGAAAACTTGAAAGATGTATTTGTCCTGGTTTAGAGCAAATTTGGGAGAGAATCCCCAAAGGGGCTCCAGTAGGAAAGCAAATTCAATCGGCCCCTTCCCCCAACCAGTCTGGGAGAAAATACCTCCTTGGAGAAAAGTGGAAAAAAACTGTTTATTAAACTAGAAAACCTAAACAATATTAACCAATAAAACCCCTTGCTGCTCCAAAAGAGATGACAAACTGAGAAAACCCCGTCCCCGGGTTGCAGCTCAGCTCACTCAGTCTCTGATCAGTCCCTCTGGTGCTGGGAATGTCGCAGGCCAGGCCTGGCCCGGGTGGGCCACAGGTGCAGCTGTCAGTGCTCTGGTGGGTGTTCAGTCCAGAGCAGGTTTCAAGAGGTCTGAAGAAAATGGAAAAAACCACAGACCAGGAAACTTCCTTGCCTCAGCTACCTAAAAACTAACTAAAGACAAAAAAGAGCTCTTGTTGACAGACAGCTCTGTCTTGCTGTCTGTCCATCCGCAGACAACACAGTCCAGGAGCAGGAATGTGGAGGAGTGAGAGCAGTGTCTGGAAAAAAAAAACTGTGCACTTCTCTCTCCCCTTCACTCTCTGCTACAAGTCTTAAAGGTGCAAAACTTATTATTCAGCAAAACAGAACGAGACGATTGGGGGTAAAAGCATCATATAGTCAACCTAGGACATTATTTTTCCTTGCAATTTTTAATTTATTTTTTCTTTTCCTCTCTTTCTTTTTTAAATCTACTTTTCCTGCTTTTTCTCCCTTTTTCCCCTCCTCACATGTCTTGTAAAAATCTTTCAGTGTTAACTTAAGAGCTACAAGTAGAGAAAAAAGGCACAATAAAATATGTCAGAGAAGGCAACTGACTGGGCTTTGCTTGTGAGACCCTTTAATTCAAATTCTGTATTGGAGAGGGTGAAGCATGTGTAGTGTTTTTCACATAACATGTTTCATACTACTACTAAGCTGGAAAATTAAAATACATGAGAATTACTGTAATTTCATGTCTGTTTCTCAAAAGTAACATGGCACTTCACAACTTTGTCTCAAGCAGCTATCTTCTATTTTTGCTGCTTGTTGCCTTGAGGAAATGGGTGAATGTAAGGGCAAGAGTAAGGCTGCTCAAGAACACTTTATGTTTTTTGCAAGTCAGTGTAGTAATTAATTTCAGTAATGGCTTTTGCCCACATGTTTACCATTTATGAACTAAAATTTTTCCTTGCATGCAGGCTGCAAACTGGGAGAAGCCTCGGATTTTATTGTCCGCCAAGGTACGCTTATCCAAGTTCCATCCTCAGCTGGTGATGTTGGCTGCTACAAGATTTGTACCTGTGGACACAGTGGCTTGCTGGAGAACTGTATGGAAATGCGTTGTGTTGACCTCCAGAAATCATGCATTGTTGGAGGACAAAGAAAAAGTAAGTAACAGAGAGCAGTGATGCATCCTGCACCTGCTCCTTACCTAAGGAATTTTGAGCTACGTGAGAAGACACAGAGGATCTGAATTCAGAATTTATCAGAAAATACAGAAGCTGATGGTTGCATCCCTGTCTTTCATACTGAGTTAAGTCTTACATATGCTGGAGGGTTCCGTTGTTGAAATCAGTACTGAGCTGTGCCTGTCTCAATCACAGTCCTGTGTGAAGGGTGTTCTCAGTGCACCATTTCTTTTTAGCATGGGATGGTTTCCTTACTAGCTCCAAATGATTGGTAAGGGGTTGTTCTGGCTTTGTTGTGGGCTTTTTTCTTCCTTCAAGTGGCTGGTGGTATCTGGACCCGCAAATTCCCAAGGTTTGTGTTTCCACTCCAGTGGCTGGCACAAAGACCTCTTTCCCTACTTGCTGATTCATTCCCCTTAAGTTTTGTTAGTACTCATGCACATATTCAGAGTAGGAAGCACACATCTTAAAAGTGTAAAAATACAATTGGATAAAAATATAGGATATGTTGTGGTGATCAAGTGTATGGTTCAGTGGGAAGGGCATACTGTCCAGATACCTTCCTACATTGAACCATTCCCTTTTCCCCTCTTCCCTTTGTTTTCCCATACATCTTCCTGCTTGATTCATCTTAATTAATCTCCTTCATCACCTTGATTCATTTCCTTTTCTTTGGCTCTTCCACTAAACAGCCTCTAATAAGATTTGCACAATCTCAATGTTAAATAAGAATTATAGTTTAAGATGTCTATCTATGAGGCTAATATATGCCAAAAAATAAACATGTAAGCAAATACATGATGATGATGAAGGTGTATTGAACACTGTGGTTTTTTAAAGTCTTCCTCACCATGGCAGCTCCCTATTTAGAGTTTAAATTGGCATGGGTAACAAGGATTTATTGGGTTCTACCTAATCTGACTGTCAAAGGAGTTCAAGGAGATGTGACAGGTGATGCTTCTTAGAAGATTATGTTGATTTACTTTCAGATTTACTCTTCACTTGAGACCTTTAAATGGGTATTTTTGTCATGCAAACTGGCATTATAATCTTGGGAAAAGAAAACAAAATAAAGAACTTCTACTAAGGTAGGAGAAAACTTACGAAAGGTCTTGCATATAAAGTGGAGTCTGTGCTGAGCTGTGACCTGTCTGAATTTGGTGTCTTTGAATCAGCAAGCAAGAGATATTCTGCTAGTGAACAGTTACATATCACAGCACTGCACATTGTTTAGTGTCTGTAAATCAGCCCTTTAAAATACTGTCAAGACTGTTGTCCAAGCAGGACTAAAGGAAAGTAAAAATATCTAATGAGTCCAAAATAACTGAGGTTTCTTTTTTACCGTTATATGAGTTATTTTCACACTAAGTAAAACTTAAGAAGCAAGGCACTTGCTGTAGTTTCATTTGTCACAAACATAATTGTCAGATTGGGAACCAAACCTAAGTCATGAAAGAGCAGGAAATTGGGATATTATTTTCACCACTCAGGAAAGTCTGCCTGCAGTATTCCAGGGAATGGAATGGGGGATTTTGGAATCTCTTTTTTTGTTGTTGTTTGTCCAAAGAAGATAAAAGGCAGCCAAACACACTTAAAACTTTTCTTTTGGGTTTTGGATTTTATTTTTTTTTCGGAGTCGGTACTATTCGATCATGGAAGCAGAACAATGAAAACATCTTAACATTAAACATATATTTGATGGGCAGTTGTAGAAAATATCTTGTGAAAGTGGATACTTTTAAGATACGGTTCTTAACAAATGCAGTTTTTAAATGATGACTGTAACTTTTTATGGACCATTCTATCCAACTTGCAGTTTTTCAGATTATTTGTGAAAATAATCACAAAGATGTTGGATGCTGTATTTGTATTTTATGGTTTCACAGTGTACAGATCTCACTTGTTCTGGGAACACAACATGTGTAGCTGTAGGTATTCAGTAAGTGCTGTCCATTTAAAAACAAACTACCACAACCCCAAAACTAAACAGCTTCCTCTTTTGCCATAGTGACTTATGAAGTGTTTGTGATGATTAAGACTCTAGCTATTATGTAATAAAAAAATGAAAATTACTAGGTTCCAAATTTGCTAGATGATGCATTGAAAGCAAAGAATTAAATGTTTATGGTCACCATGTAAATATTTTGCAGTAACTACATTTCATTGGTTTATATGTCAGTCGTAAAAAGCCAGGGTTTAGACATAACATCTGAACTGTGTTTTTTAAAACCATTCTCTATAAAGAAAACAACTCTGAATGTTTTGAGTGATGCTGGGGTTTTCTGTGTTGTGGGTTGACTCCAGCCAATGAAATGATTACTGATGAGGAGAGGTTGCTGTGTGCACTCTTTGACAGTGAAAGACAATAGCCCTGCACAGTTTTCAGGTGGATCCTAAGTACTGGATCTCTGGTACTCTGAAGAATCACCTGAGATCCTGTGTTTGGCATTACCTTCTAAGCTTTTCTTCCCTATTGGCAAATTCTCTGCTCCTTTGAGTAGTACTGTGATGTAGAGAGCTTTTTGTGCTACAGAGGCTTTCTCTCCCACCCCCTCTTGTTCTGCCCTCATTTGTCTCTGAGCACCTCTTCTGAATTGCTCCAGTGCTGAGGGGTTTCCTTGTGCCTGTGTAATATTTTCTTTAAAATTCTAATTCTCAATCTCAACCCTTTGAAAAGAGATGAGAGGGAATTACCTTATTCTGTAAGGTAATTACTGTTATGTTTTTTCCTCAAGAGCTGTGTACTTGTTGATAGTCTTTGATAACCAGCTTGGTTATGGATAGATCAGAGTCTGTCGTCAACGTGAATTGATTTGATACAAAACACACATCACAATGAAGGGCAGTCATATGGGCAGTTCAGAAAACCAAACTGGAGTTGCTAAATTGAAGAAAAATCCCCTAAGTTTGCAGTTTGATTCTTAGATTCAGGTGTTAAAATGTTACTGACTTATAAAATACGTTCCAATTCAATGAAGGCTGGAATGAAGCATTAGCACTTTTACCTCATGACAAACACATACAAATTGTGCTTTATGTGTGAGACTGAAAGTTTAGGAGGTATATGTTAAATTTAATTTAGAAGAATGTGTCTTTACAAAAGCTTTACCTTTAAGAAAACATGAAACTTGCTAGCCAGGATTTATTATTCTTAAAAAAAACCAAACAGAAAACCTAATTTATACAGGCTTTGAAAGGACTAAGTCCTTGCTTCTGTGGTTAACTAATTAATCAAAACCACATGTGAACAGATTTTTCCTGTATGTGAATAAAGCAAAACTTGAAATCTATTAAAAAAAAAAAAAATTGAAATTTCAGTGGGAAAATATACTGAAAAGAGAAATTACAGAAGCAATTAATGAGAATGTAATATCTATGTAGTGCATATGAATATGTAGTCTTTGGGTGTATTTGCATTAATTGTATGTATTTATTTATTTAAAGGCCATGGAACGTCCTTTAATATAGATTGCAATGTCTGTTCCTGTTTTGCTGGAAACTTGATTTGTTCCACACGTCAGTGTCTATCTGAGCACAGCTCGGAGGATGAACGTCGGAAGTTTACAGGTAACTTTCCAAACCATGAAAATTCCAAGTTGAGTATTTTTAGGGCAGGAATTATGAACTAAACTCTTTCTGCAGTATTAATGGAGGGCACCCAATAATTTGTTATTACTATGGTTCTTTAACTATTTTTTTTTCTCATGTCCAACCTGCACTGCAGGAAGAAAAATCAATACTGAGAAATAAACCCTCAAGTAATACCTAAAAATAAGTAGAGACAGAGTGCACTAGGGATGAGAGGTAAGGAGTTTAGGGGAAAAATGGAGAAAGCTGAGTAGAATGAGCAAAGGGGCAGGACACAAACTTCCCTTCCTGCTGCTTGTGATCCAGCATTGCTAAATTGCAGGTGGGAGAAAGGGGCTGAAGGCAGAGATGCCTCAGTGATTCCTTTTGTATCTTGTGTCATGGAAAATGAGTGTGCACCTAGTCCCTGTTCTGTGTTGCTCCTGCAGGTCTGCCTTGTAACTGTGTGGACCAGTTTGTCCCAGTCTGTGGCCAGAACGGGCGCACATATCCCAGCGCATGCATAGCTCGCTGCGTGGGGCTCCAGGACAACCAGTTTGAGTTTGGATCGTGTATTTCCAAGGATCCTTGCAACCCAAACCCTTGTAATAAAAATCAAAGGTAAAAGCAGAATATGTTTTTCAGTTTTTCTTTGGCTTCGTCCACTCATAAAGCAGATTTACGTGTTCTTTGAACGTGTTGTATATTGTAGCATTCTACTTTGGGCCTAGTCCAATAAAAATAACTGTTTGAAGTAGCTGCTTTTTATTTATCATAGTTAGTAATATTGGACTGTAATAACTGCCAGTTCTTGATTCCAGTTTTGTAGTGCTATGCCAATTAAATTCATTATGCAGATCTCGGTTCAGCAATAAAGGAGACTTCACATACATTTTCAAAAGTGGGAGAATCAGTTTTTGTCAAAATGGCAATAACTGCCATTTTACTTCTTTGTTTCACACCTTCTTTTACTAGTTTACAAAGAAGACCCACATCTGAATTCAAGACTTGGAGTCACTTTTGCTTATTCAGTCAGTAATCTGTGCTTTTTGTCTCTAAAATAGGAAAATATCAATCACCCTTTTTATCTTAAACTGAAATCTTGTGAAAACTATGTCTGTACAATCTCTGATTTTTCAATATCAATAAAGGAAAATCTGCATAGACAAATATATTAAAACAAAAATATGCTTTGTACTAGTGTCAGGCAAAAAAAAAATTGACCTTTCTTACAGAGATCAAAGTCTGTGGCTCACAATATTGGTCTCTGTCTTCAATTTTCCCAGTGTTGTGCAATATTGCAGTCTCCTTTGAATTAGTGCTTTTTTCTGTTTTGAAAGAAAACCATCAAAATAAGTTGTGTAATATTGTGCTTTCATGAAAACTGATTGTAGCAATTTTAGGGTTTTTTCCTTTTTCTGCACTTAAAATGCCATGATGGAGAAAAACACTGAGAAAACGCTGTTGTTTTGTAGCTGTTACAGCCGTAATGGCATGCAAAATTGGAATTTCAAAGCTGCATTGTGGATAAATATTTTTTACTTTTTATGTTTGAAATTTGTAGAGTACATAGAGGCTTTCCATTTTTTCAAAATACCATTATACTTAGAACCTCAACTTGTAGTTTCAGTAAAGGACTGTACACAATACATTTTTCTGGGTCAGTTTGATAATGTAGCTCAAACTGAACATGCTCATCTGAAGGTGCTCCTGATGCACTTGGAATGTGTTTAGGATCTTACACTCCACTTGTGAAGTGTTTAAATCTCAGAATTTCCAAGCATTCCCTAGTACCAAAGGCGTGTCTGTAATGCATGGGAGTGCAGCACTCAGAGAAATAAGGAGCTATTGTGCATTATTCAGTGGTGGCAGCACTGCTGTGATTTATGGAAGGTGGGAGTTGTCCAGAGAGCCATGAGAGCTTTCATCAGCCTGCTCAGCAGGCTGCATTGGCTGGCATTCCTCTAGCAGAGGGATGCCTTGCAGGGCCTATGCCAAATGCTTTGCAGCTAAGATCATGGAAGGTACATGTTTAATACAAAGGGGAAAGAAATTGTGCTGGTTTTCTGTCTGTACTTGTCTGTGAAGGCTGCAGAGGAATGGATGCCAAGAAGGTGTAAATAGGAGATTTTTCTGTTTGTTTGCAGTCATCCTCTAAGTGGGATGCTGTACAGTATCCCAAACCTCCAAAGCTAGAATCCAATTAGATAGTTGTAATTGAAACCATACAATCTTGTAGGTCTTGTTTTCACCCTTTTCTCAGAGAAGGGTAAGTCTAGACCTCTGCAACGCTGTTTCCATGTTTTCTGTAGCCTAGCTGTTCTTAAATATTCATTTACAAAATGAAGTAAGGGAGTAGGTAAGAAGTTTATTCAAGCCTTTCTCAATAATCCATTGAAAAATGCCTGGTAAAAGATAAATGTTAGTGGAAACTGCAGTTGTGTTGACATACGTTGAGTAAACATGGTGTGAAACTTCCAGTTTTGTGGTGAGACCTGGAAAGGGCTAATCAGAGCATTCTACTGCTTGTATTTCCTGCAGCTCTGCTGAACCACAGGTAGTTCTAAAGCACTGGAGAAAATTTCACTGAAAATAGTTTCCCTCAATTTTTGAGAATTAAAAACAAAATAATCCCATGACATCAAATTATTATGACTTTCTGCAGGTGCATACCAAAGAAACAAGTGTGCTTGACCAGTTTTGAGAAGTTTGAATGCAGCCAGCATGAATGTGTGCCAAGGCAGTTAAATTGTGACCAAACACGGGATCCTGTTTGTGACACAGACAATGTGGAATACACTAACTTGTGTACTTTGTACCAAAAAGGAAAAACTTTGGCATACCGAGGACCTTGCCAGGTAGGACGTGGTTCTGGCAATAAGTATCAAATCTTCTTTGTTCCTTGGTGTTCAACTTAACAATTTTTATTTTTATTTTTTTAAATATTGTTTGCTTGTTTGGGTCTTTTTTATGTATTGTTTTTGGGGTTTATAGCCAATAAAAAGTAGTAAAAACTTATTTTTAACTAGTATAAAAATAATGTCACAGTCTTCAGAATTTTGTCAAGTGTTTCTCTGCTTACTTAACAGTTGTCTCAAAGCCAATCAAAAGCTCTACTTATGCTTTCTTGGGGGTAATACTCTTGATATAAATATCTTCCTATATATATTGTTAAAGCTTGCACGCTAAGGTGTGTTTGCAGTAATCAGTGCAGTTCCTTGGTCACTTAAATGCTTCTTACCAATTTTAACTCGTTGAAATATAAAATAATGCCCAGTCATACAAAGTCTTTAGCTTTTTGTGTGATTGTGCCCCATGTTTACCAAGTTCTTTGCTCAGGATCTATTTACATACTAGGCAGTCTGTAATAATTTCCTAGTTAGTCTGCATTGGATTAGTCTTCATATTAATGCTTGAGAAGGATTAAAATTAGGTTTAGTTTTTGCATCCCACCGCTCTCTACAGTGGTGTTAGACAAGGTGGTTCTGTCACCTTACAATAACATATACACAGATATAAGTAATATAGGTAAATAAGTGTATATAAAAATATACAAGAATGTGTTAGAAACACATGTGCATGCCCACTAAATTTTAAGCACACAAAGCCACACTAAGATGAATTAATAAATTACTAATGAGTTGTTTAATTATTAGTAGAATAATTTAAGTTATAGTGAAATTATAATTATTTGAATTTATTTCATAGGTTAATTTAAATATGGTCATTTTATTTAAGCATTGCACAGAACAAAAGTTTTTAGTTTCTGAAATATGTTTTATTGTGCATTTCTCAGACTCTGTCACCTTCTTGAAGTACTTACCTTTTCATTTATGGCCCATTCATAAACTGGCAGGTTACTTCCTCTGGATTTCCTACCTTTGCAAAGGTTTGGCATTATTAGCAGTTAGTTCCCATTAACTTTGCCTTTCCTGGTGTTGAAGCGCCTCAGCAGTTGGTGCGGCGGGGCCGAGCTGTGGCTGCAGGCCTGCCGTGTGTTCCAGCCCTTCTGCAGGTCGCCGGAGCCCGTGTGCGGGCACAACGGGGACACGTACGGCAGCGTCTGCGCCGCCTTCGCCGACCGCGTGGCTGTGGACTACCAGGGGCACTGCCAGGCCGTGGGCGCGCTCTCCAACCGCGGCTCCCACTCGGAGTGTGCCTTCGTCAGCTGTCCCCAGCTCTCTGCCGCCGCCTGCAAACCCGTCCTGGCACCAGGTGGGCCGCTCACCGCAGACAGGGCACAGTTCTCCAGGGCCGTGCTTGGAATAAAACGGGCTTTGACGTGTTGTATGAACGTAAGCATAAAGCGATGGCTCTGCTTAGGGCTAGAACCAGCCAGTATCAGAACTCAGATAAGTAAACCTAAATTGGAAAGGCCTTGGCTTTAGGGGGATGCTCCTTCGGTCTCTTAGAGACTGGCAGCTGGGATGAGTGTGGGAGAAACAAATGAGCTCTGTGGTGTCCGGGGTAGGATGCTTCTAGGAATCTGGTGAGTAACTTTTTGGAAGTGGCAGCACAGATAGCACATTGGAATGCTGAGCTGTCATCAGCATCGGGTTCCCAGAAGGGCAAAGATGGTATTTAGTTAGTTAGGAGACAGAGTAAAATACCATATGTATTCACAGTACTGTGGAAGACAGCAGGAGTAGGTTTGCAGTGTGCTGGTTTGAACCGATTTTTTATTGTTTCCACAAGTGCTTCCAGCTCTGTTCTTAAAATGAAAGTTTTATTTATTTTCCTCCTTTCTTGCCCCCTTTGAATAAGGTCTTTGTGCTTTGTAATCACATTTAGTACTGTAAATGTCACTCTGTGAATGTGAATTACATAGAAGTTGGTGAGTGGATTTAATACACAGCCATGGATAGAGAGTTGAAATATTATTCCTTTGGTTTCTGACATGATGAGGAAAACCAGTAGGAGAAATATAACATCTGTTAGAAAAGCACTTTTTCTCCCTTGTTATCTAAAGGTTTTACTCTCCAACATGGTGTAAGTGCAGAAATTAATGCTTGCAATGTGCATAAAGCTTCTGTCATGTCCTAGCTATATCAGCTCTTGAAATCCTTCAATTCTGTAGGTGATATGCATGCATCCATACAAAATCTTGTGGTACACACAGTGCCTCCAGTTTTTAGCTTACAATAATGGAGGATCTTAAAAGGAGTGAAAGTTCATCATGTTGCTTCATGCTGATAGTAGTAAAAGTGTGTGGGAAGGGGACAGATTTTGCATTATAAATGTTTTCAGTATTAAAATAATATTAGAAATGTGCAATTCTGCTATCAAATTGAAACACTTACTTTGTTTTGGTAATTTTGCTATTTTCATGCTTCGTTAATATTCAAATTTTGACTCTTGCTTACTTAAAAGTGAAAAGACTACTTGTTTTTATTACTGAGATTTCTTTAATTCACATAGGAGCCTGCTGTCCACTATGTGCTGGAATGCTGAGAATCTTATATGACAAAGACAAGCTGGATAATTTTGCAAGGGTAAACAGTTCAATCATGCCTAATGTTAAATGGTATATGAAAAGTCAAGTTACAGTGCACTTCCTCCTGAAAGGTTAACATGTTATAAAAACCATTATTTTTTAGTTGTTATTTATGATGGGGTTTTTTTCCTTGTACTGCTTATACTTTCCTTTATTTCTTTATCTGAGTCATAAATTGAATTACAATGCAAAGCAAAACAGAATTAGAGTAGACACAAACAAGCAGACTCAGGTTTGCAGTTTGTAGTACTGCGGTTTGCAGTTTTTGACTTGTAATAATGCAGACAAATTATATGGAAACAGCATCTATGATTCTGCTGCTTTCCTGTCAGAGATTTTGTGTTTGTAGGTGCTGTGTATGTGTGTTGACCAATTTTGCTGAATAACCGTGTCTGTTGGGTCATGAAGCATCCTGGAGTGGTGTCCAGTTGTCATCTCTAATGGTACGAGGGACACAGTGGCTACTGCAGCTTCTCAGTTCATACATTACAGCATGTGACCGTGAATTTTTGGTTTCTGATAGAAGCCTTTCTAGTTGAAGAAATGTATTGGTCTTACTCAAGTAGTTGGCGATAACTACTCTCACCTACTAAGCACCTTAATACCTGGATTGTAATGTCTGCCTCTTTTAGTTCAGACAGCTGGTTCATGTGAGAAAAAACTGCTTCAAATACTACAGAGTTCTATAAATCTAGGGCTGCTCTGCCTCTTGTTTTCCAGTGTGGGAGCACAAACCACTGTAACAGATAACCAGTTACATTATTTTGAGGTATGTGATACACAGACACACAAACCATGAAGATGGACAACACATATCAAAATCACACAATATAAGAAGTAAATAATTTCCCTCTTTCTTTCTTTCTTTCTTTCCTTCACTTTTTTCTTTTTTTGTTTTTATTTTTAATTCTTTTACATTTTTGGAGGGGTTGGTTTTCAGGTTTTTTTAAAATCAGTGAATCATTTCTTAGAATGATGTTTTAGAAGCATTGAATCCTTTAGGTCTTTTGCTAGCATTTAGAGTAGAGTTTGGAACGGAGTAGTTTAATGGCTGAAACACATTTTCTGGCATGACATAATATTATAAAACTGAGGAGGAGAATTTTCCATAATATCACTTCATCCACAGAGTTGTTTGTTTTCCTCCAGGTAACAAATAAAAAGCCAATAACGGTACTTGACATACTTGAAAAAATCCGCCTGCACGTGTCAGTGCCACAGTGTGATGTGTTTGGATACTTAAGCATAGAATCTGAAATTGTGATTCTCATCATTCCTGTGGATCAGAACCCCAAACCATTGCAGGTAGATGATGTTGTTATTTTATTTACCCAGCATTAATTTCCTTCACTTTTGTACATGTAGGATGGTGCTTGTTTCTCAGGCAGATATGTTGTGTGTAATTTGATTGCTCATGCCCTGTTATGTCCAACTCAGCTCCAACTTCTGTCGCCTTCTCTAGCAGAAATAGCCCAAAATGTTTCCATGACTTATGAAAGAAAGTCTTGCCAGCCTGGTCAGCTCTCACTCCATCTGCAGCAGGTGCTGTCAGATGCCTGGGGGAAGGAGAACTCCAAAATCAGAGGCCACCACTGCTTACCTCATTGATGGCACCCATTGCTGAGCTAGACGCTTCTCAACTTTCAAAGCTTTGGACCTCCAGATATTAAGTTTTTCAAGTTTAAACTTCACCAGAGGCAGCTTCCAATGCTTTTAAAGAGACTTATTAAACTAAATTCCTTTCTAGGGTGCAGTAGAAAATGAAGTGGAAAAAATTAATTTCCTAACAGAAATTCATTAATATCATCATGTCAGTGGGGGAGTGGAAACCTGTGGTTTCCCAAGTTCTGTTACTTCCATTCTTTTCTCCCTTTCCCATAAACGAAATCAGTTATCTCTCATTTGGAAGAAAAATCCCAGGAAGGAGAAAATCTGGATTTTTCCACCATGGCAGACTTCAAGGAAGTAAGTTGGTCAATCAGGAAGGAAGTCCTCAGTTTTAGAGGCACTTTCTTTAGTGGTAATTCACTGTGGGCTTTGTTGCATCAACGTTCAAAACATACCAACCCACACTAACTTGTATCTAGCTTCCTTGCTTTTCCTTTTCTACTGCTCAGGGCTTCCACAGGAGTTTTCATAGTACCAAAGTCTATGATGAGACCTCTGATCTGTTTTCCAAGTACTCCCCAGAGTTATGTAAATCTTATGTGCTGATGGGAATAATTTTGCATAGGCATTTTACATGGTAAAAAGAGAAATAATAACTTTTTTTTTTTTTTTCCCCTCTAGATTGAAGCCTGCAATAAAGAGGCAGAAAAGATCGAGTCTCTGATCAATTCGGACAGCCCAACATTAGTGTCACACGTGCCACTGTCAGCTCTAATTGCATCTCAAGTACAAGTTTCATTTAGCATTTCTTCTGCTTCTGCTCAAGTGGTGCCTGCTCTGCACTCCCTGTTCATAAGTCTTCTATTCACCTTGGCATCAGCACTGAGATACTGCTTGTAACTGCTTGGGAAATATGCACCAGCACTGGGGCATTTGTATTGGGAAGGACTTCTGGAGTTGTTGATCACTGAACGAGAAAAGAAAAAACGTGCAAGATTTGATGGACTTAACATTTTTCAATGAAGGACTAAAAGTATTTGAATAATGTGAAAAGATTATTCTCTTACTCATAGCTAGTCAGATGACTCTTTCAGCACAATTAGATTGTTTTCCATGGATCTTGGAAACAACATAAATATGCTCTGGAAGGTTCTGACATTATGGATTTATGATTTTGAGGAGAAGGGATCTTATAGGGTTTTTTCAGCCATTAACTAAACAGTGTTTTGAGTTTACTGAAGAATGCTAATTTTATATTATTCAGATGCATATCAGTGACAAAGAAAGCATGCACCTATTTTAAACATCATTTTTGGAAGAAACGGATTGCTGCTACTTAATTACCCTACCAAAAATTTAAGAGTTTATTCTCATGTAAATATGCTTTCATATTTTATTATGAAGAAAGCTAACTAGCCCTGGGCCTATTTCAGTAGACATCTTTCCTTGGACTAGTGAGGACTTGCAGGACTTTGGGCTCACTGCTTGTAAAATGACAATCAAGCTCTATGCTAGTACCTGACTTCAGTGAAGAGATGTGTTCTTTTTATAGTTTTGTACATTTCAGAATCTCATATTGGATGCAAAATATAAAGAATCCCAGTATCTATATTTAAGTGCCATTTAAAATATTGCAGTATTTGCATGTTATCTAATGAAATTTATACTTTAAATGTTTATACAAACAGTATGTTTTATTATTTACTGTATTTTATGCACCTGACTTTACTCTACATGAAGTATTTTATATCAGTATTATGATAGCCAAGTTTTGAAGTATATACAGAAAAACTTATTTTTGCCAAAATGCTGAACTTTGAAAGAAAGCACTGAAAACTTTTTTGAACATATATGTTTTAGCATGTTTGTAGCAATTATTTTCTGCTAAATCTTTTAAATGCAAAAGCATTAAAGCTTTTTATTTTAATAAACACTTGTGTCATTGTGTCATTGTGTAAAATGCATGTAATTTTATGGATTCAGCAAGTCTGCATAGATTTCCTTTTCTCTCTCAAAATAAGCACTTAAAACTAACTGCACTTACATACATGCATGACTCACAAAGAAAATGTTCCCAAATAGATGTCAAGAGGGTCTCGAGGATGAATATGTTCTTGCCAAATACCTTGAGGAAGACTCATGCAAATAATCATCCAAGTCTTGAAACAAAAAACTTGAGTATGTTGATAATCCATCTGTTTCTGAAATTTGTTATGTGTATTCTTTAGACTTGGACAGAGAAATAGAATGGATGCATTTTTGAAAAGCTTTTTGAACTGAAATGGCTCAGATGATAGCCCCAAAAACTTCAAACAATTCAGATTGTTTGTTTTTTTCCAAATCATTAGCAAATATCTCTTCAATATGTAGTTTCTTAGCTTGACTAGCATTTAGCTGAAGCAAATCTGATGCCTACTAAAAAGTAATTACAAATGTCTTAAGAGAAAAAATTATATATACACACATATACATGTGCGTTTATATATATATATATATATATATACATAATTTTATATATATATATATATATACACGCATGCACCACACTGGAAAACTTAGTAAAGAGCTTTAAAAGCGCACTCTTGGTGAAATAGTATATACAGTGAACTTACTTTTATACACCTGTGAAGATTTTCTTTTATGAGAAATTATAACAAAAAAGTTGCCTTAATTGTGCGATGAATCTGGGAGAAGCAGAATTTAAGCCCAGAGATTGTGATTCTTTAATTTATGTCAGTGTCCATTGCTTGCTAGAAAAGAGTGAAGCTTTTGAGAAGTTAAATATGTACAGAACCAATGAGGTTTCACAGAATCCTAAATTCTGAAGCAGAAGTCCAGCATTCAGACTGTACAAGGTTTATCTTCTTTTTTCTGGATGAACAAAAGCACTTAAGTATTTCCTGGGTTTTCTCAAGACCTTGGACTACCTCAAAAGAATGAAGAAATTGTTTACTTGTGGGTTTTGAATTCAGTTGAAGTGGGATAAAAAATAGAAGAAACCAAGCCCAGTCTTAATTGCAACCTAGGAAATTTGAACCTGAGGAGGACAAATCTGGTGCAGGTTTCAGAGGAGTTTTCCATAAAGGTGCTAACAATCTTTGTCACCATCTGTGTGGAAATCTGGGTTCACTTAAAAGGAATGGAGACAGCGCAAGGGCACTTCAAAGCAGCACAAGCCTGTTTGTTGCTTTTATAACAGAACCCAGATGAAACATTTACAAAACATTATTTGCTTCTCTGCTGAAAACCAGCAATGGCAATAACTGGCACCAGAGAGATGTCACTGTCCTCTCTCAGTTTGCTTAGTTTGGTTCTTCCCAGCAGGGTGGTACAGAAGCGGAGATGCCAGAGGTGCCACTTTGTACAGCCCCAGGGACAAACACTACAGCAAGTAAAATCAAGAGACTTCTGGCTGAGTTCTGAGTCCAGCAGGAGCTGGCATCTGAATTTTGGAGGTGAGGAACAGTCACTTCTGAGCAGGCACAAAATCACACCTGGAACTGCAGTGTCACTTTGTCACTCCACAGCCCTGCTCCTCTCCCTTACTCTGCTTTTGTGGTGCTTTACCCACTGTCATTGCTTGGAGATTTGCACGTGTGTCTCTCAGTTCAAAGGCTAAATGTTATTTATACATCTCTACTGAGTTCATGACACTTCTCCAGCTCTTCCTTTTACACATAACAAAGGACATTTCAAAACTTTTCCCCACCATCTCTAGTCCTAGGAAGCTCTGGGAGCATTTACATGAGCAAATACAAATACATGAATGCTCTGTGAGACTGCAGCCTGTTTCATATTTGAAGTGTAGACTGTAAGGTAACCCTATAGTCAAGTGAATCCCAAAAAGTAACAGTTAGGGGGGAAAAAAGATGTCTCTGCCAGGGTTGTGCAAGACCTGACTGCAACCTCCTGCAAGTTCTTTGAAGTGGTGTTTTCCTACAGTGAGACAGTGGCTCCAGCTGTTCCCTGTGGAGCAGTAATGAAGGTGACAACTGCAGGTAACTCTGTCACCTCCTAAGAGTGGCTGCACCTACCACTGCTAAGGCACCCTGCCTCCCATAGAGGCGCTCATTCACTGCTTGTTCCGTGCTCTCTCCCAGTCTTCTCTGGGCTGCAGTCTTCTGCTGAGCCCACTGCGTAGGCCAAAGAGCATCTTAGTGCATAAACAAACAAAATCTCTGTGAGAAAAAAGTTTCCAAGCCCTAGCAGGTTGGTTTGTCTCAAGTTATCACAACAACAGTCAAAAGGATATGCTGATGTACATCAGCTTTTGTTAATTAACACCATGAAACTGCATGTTTCAGTTATATTTGAAGCTACTGTTGTATACAAATTCAATGCTACCAACATTTGCATTATGGTAGGCAAATTGTGTACAACCAATATTGAAAGCAAACTTGCTTACTCTGAAAACTGGGGAAACATAAATTAATTTAATTTAATTTCTTAATTTAATGGACTTTGTACATGCACTGCTTAATGGGAAAAAAATGTGAGCATTTCATCTCAATATAAGACATTTTTTTACAGTGATAATAACAAATCCCTGGAATAAACTCCCCAGGGACATGGTGGAGTCCCTTCAACTGGAAGTTTTCAAGATACAACTAGACATGGTGCTAAATGAACCAAAATGTTTGACCAGATGATCTTCTAAGGCAACAGTAAAATATCTAAGTAAAAGTTCTTGTAAAAGGATTTTTTTTTTGCCTTTCAGTTCCTAGGACATAAAGGAAAATAAAAAATAAAGGACAGCCTTCCCTGAAGATGCAATAGTTCCTGAGATAGTGCAGTAATCCTACCATTACTTAGATAAAGAAAGGTTATTAACCTTAAATTTTTCATTACATTATCATATATACGAAAATAATTCTGATTATATGTGTATATATATAACATATCTGTGAACCTATAAGTGACTTTCAAACTTGTATTAACAGATTAGTAGTGTTAACAGAGTTAATTAGATCACAGTCCTTTCTTAAACCAGAATAAGTCTATTCTTCCCCCCAGAGTATTTTCTGATTTGCCTTCCTTAAAACTGGATTCTTCTTCATTTGGCCATGTCCAGTAAGGAGAGTAACCTGAGCCAAAGGGTGTTGATGGCTCTGTAATTCTGACACTCCTTCATAATTCCATAGCTTCTTGCTGTAAAGAGCCATCCCTGTGTTCTTGCAAATGCCTTCTCTGGTGCTTGGCAAGGTTTCTCACTTTGCTTCTTTGTGCTAAATTCTCAGCATGAGCTGCAATATATACAAAGGTCTTCAATCTGTTTTATTCAGTTCTGACTCCTCCTCTAAGCCAGCATTCTTCTGCAGCACTGAAGAGTCCTAGGGGGTTAAATGATTCAATCAGTGGGTTATGATATACAGCAGAACAGAAGTTCTTACCAGTGCTAATGGGGCAGGTTTCAAATTAAAGCCTGCTCTTCAGCTTGGTGTTCTGCAATTCTGCGCTGTTTGCTGACTGTAGAAGTGGATGGGTTGTTACTGCTGTTTGCTGTATAAATTTACTTTTCAGCCACATTTTAAGCTGCAGCAGCAGGAGCAACATTCAGTAAATACAAATAAAGATATAGTCAGATGCACATATATGCTTGTATACACACCAATATACACATATATATGCATATTTATATCACAGTGCTCTGTATCAGGCTCCATGTCAGCCTCTTCAGGAAGAGCACATTTGGCCATTGCAGAGAATTTAGCAATTTATTTTGGTAAAGAACCAAAATATGAGAGGTTAATACTTTTAAGTTTGGATTTCAAGTACAAATGGCAATCAAAGATGCAGGCTCACACTGACTTATTGCCTAATTTATACATGATGTTGTCTGGCTATAGGCACACAAAAAGGCTAAAAAGATAACTTTGAATGGTTTCATTCTCAGGTGCATTCAGCTGCAGCAGTTCATTTTCCTCTGAGTTCCATCTGGTGTTTTCACTCTGGTCCCTGCTGCTCAGAGTAGTAAGAGCAGCTTCCAAGAACCAGTGGAATTGCTGGCACCAGTCAGGAGCAGCCCCCGACCGCTGCATCACGTTCAGGGCCTCTGGCATAACGAAGTTTAAATATTTGCAGCCATTACTTCCATGCAACAACTGAGCGGCTGTCAGCAAGGCTGTGGCTGTGTTGTCATTAGCAGGTTGTGCACCTTGCTTCTTTAACAGGCTTCAAGTGGCAATGGAAACTCAGGAGCAGCCTCTTGTGGCTGCAGTACTTTCTGAAGTGCTGCTCATATCCATAATGCAGGATTTACTGCCTCCCTGCAACACAGCTTTAAGGCCTCACTCAAGGCCCAGATGAGTCAAAGGAGATGTGAGAAATGCAAATACACATTTCTAAAGTAGAAAAAATTAAATCTATCTTATTTTCCCTTCTGGCTTTAGGCTTCAACAGGAGAAACTGTACAGGCAGAAAGAGTCAAGAGAATGAAACCATGTAACAGAATGCTTATCATAGATACTTATCATTGCAGAAAAGAGAGACGGAAACTATTATTTCCATCCATACGTGATGCAGTAAGAATGTGCCATCACAAACAACCTCAGCACAGACTTCCCCCCCTGCTCTGGGAGCTGGCCCAGCCGGGCAGTGCTGGTCAGTGTCCACAGCTTAGGAACAGAGCAAGCGGAGCTGTGGCCTGTGGAAGGGAGCTGAGTTACCCATGCCCCAGGTCAGTCAGTTGTGATGGTAAAGCAGCCAACACAGTCCAGATTGTAACAACAGTGATACGTGGAACTGAGATGCATTTCATTATTCTGAGAAGGATTTTTAGTCAAGTTTAAGCACACTCAAAAATATGCAAAGGCTTGATTACAATCCGGTAACAGCATCTGTTATGTTCATGTGGAGAAGTTTCTCTTGGCAACTGATTAAAAAACTCCAGAGGCAAACATGGGTGTGAGCAAGGGCCAGAGCCTCAGAAATGCTCTTTGAACTTTTCACATCATTGCTGCTGCAATCAAGGGCATGTGCAGTACAGAAACACAGACTGTTAACCATTACTGTGGCCCTTCTTGCTCTGATGTGTGATGATCCATCACACCTGGTGTTCATTTTGTTACGTGCTCAGAAGCAGCACAATGACACTCAACAAGTAAATAAATAGCAAATACACACAATTATAAGCACATCACTATTTAACATCACTGCACCAAACTCTGCAATGAAAAAAATTTCAGTCCTTGTCCTCAGTCCCAAGTTTCCCAAACTGAGTAGTTCACCCGAGTTTCCTGTGTACAGCAGTGCTGTCCATCAGCCATGAACTGTTCCAGGTGAAGATAAAGGCATTGGCATTGTGAATGTAGCAACTGTGCCATCCTATGATGCTCTGATTTTTAACAGCAGAGAAGCTTCCTACCAGAACACAGAAGGAACATTTATTCACAGTAAATGGGTGTGCAGCTGCTGCTGATCTTTAATACATTTTTACTGCCCCCTGCAGCAGACTTTTAACTACTTTGTTAGCGGCAGATGCCTTTCCCAAGGCCTTGTTCATTATCTAGAAGTGTTTTGGAAAGGCAGCCCCTGCTGGCAGGATAAGAGGCAGTGGACACAAATGAGAAACCTCAAACTTCACCTGAACATCACTTTTACTATGAGATTGGTTAAAACAGCACTGGGCACAGGTTGCCCAGAGAAGACAAAAGTATTTTCCACCCTTGAAGATAGTCAACACATGATGGGACACAGCCCTGGGCTCTAGGTGGCTCTGCTTCTTCCCACATCAGCAATGCTGTAATTCCGTAATAAAGCTCTGAGGAGCTGAAAAGCACCACCACACATGCTGTCTTGCTGGTCTCCTCACTTACCTTGCATTTTTAAAATGTCGTCATTTCCAGTGCTTGGATTTGAATTCCATGACATATTTTCTCTATGCAAGTTAATTCTAGATCAACAGTTCCATTGCAGCATCACATAATAACAGAATGACAAAATACCAGGCTGGAATAAACCTCAGGCATCATCTGGTGCAATCTTACTTGGCAAAAGCACACTGTAATGATGGCCCAGTAACCAGTTCAGCTCAACCTTAAAAGTGTCCAGTACTGGGGATTCCACAACTTCCTTCCCTGGAGAAATTATTCAAATGCCTGTTTGTTCTCATTGGAAAAAAACCCAAAACTTCTTGCATCTACTCATAATAAATATGAAATAACTGTGAAATGTTCTCCTTTGCATCCAACCCACCTGCAGCCATCCCACAGCACTGGGCTGCCCACCAGGCAGGTACTTGACACCCTTGAAAAAAAACAGCACTCACTGAGCAAGAGGGTTGAATTTGTCCAGTCCTTCCCCAGGATAAATGTGGTTATTAGTAACCATTAGTAACATCCAGCAGTGTCCTGGCTTGAATGATAGCTCTGTGCTTTGCTTGGCCAATTCAACCCACATTTAAGTGACAACAGTTCTGTGTCTGGAAAGAATCAAGTGAGTTGAAAATGCATTCCATACATTACTACTTATTCTTGAAGAGTACATATCTTCTCTCATATATTACAGCCTTTTCTAGGTTGTGGAATGAAAGGTCTTGCCCAAAACATACAGGTTAACAAAAGATGCTTCTTTGAATGTTTAACACTCAGGTTACTTGTCTGGAGTTTAGGACTAGTATTACAGTTTCAGATCTCTTTTTTCAAGTTTGCATTTAATTATGGCTCCCAAATGCAAATCTTTTAACACAGAAATCCTCTGCTCTTCAAAACACGTATGAATTTCACAGGTTCAAAATCACTGCTGTGATGGCTGCAGAAACTCACAAGATTTTTCATAGATTGTATTACTCTGATGATTTTTTTACAAGGCAGATCTACTATGCACTAAGCAAGCTAGAAATGCCTCTGTGGGCAGGAAGTATATGAGGTGTTGGGCTCAGGTCTGTAATTGCTGACAGCAACACACCAAAGTTTCTGAGAAGGAATTCAACTTTCCTGAAATTCAATACAGAAAAAGCTAACTACAGAGTGGGAAACATTTGTTTTGACAGACTCAGAGTTGAAGGTTTATTTTAAAACCACAAGAGCATGATGTCCTCCTAAGATTAAAAATCTAAACGCTGTGGTCAGGGTTGTGCTCCCCACAGAAATCCCGTAGGTGGCATCACAGCACATGGGGAATTACATTTCAACTGCTTTTGGTTTAGATGGAATGCATCCGCCTCGGGATTTTTATTTCTCAATTGTTTTTATTTAAAGCTAACACTTTCCTGCAACTTCAGTTCTATTTTCTGTGCCACTTCCATCTCAAGAAGAGCCAATCTGCACAGGCTTAAGTCTCTCTTGCTTTATGTAAATTTATTTCCTCCTGCAGATGCCTACCATAACCTACTCAGGGCTGCTCCAAGAATATAGTTCTCAGTTGAGAAGCACACCTGACATCAAGGACATGGATGTATTAAATCGTTGGCATGGAAATTAGTCAAATCCACAACCATAATTTTTGTCGCCAGCAATCCAAAGAGTTCATATAACTGGGTGCTTCAGGGATTAATCAGACACAGGCACAAACCCAGACACACTCTCAAGGCTTCAGTGCTTGTTAACAAAGAAGTGAGTATTTTGAAGTTTTTTTTTTTAAACCCTGATAGTTCAAAGAACTCTCATGCAGACCTGAAATTATAATAAGTTACAGTAAATTCAGCATTATTGTCGTAATTCAGAAGAGGAGGGAAAAGCAAGCGATTGCATTAATATATGAACAACAATCAGTAGATGTCAGCACCATTTTAAATCTGGCATTGGGGGCCACCACAAGGGGAGGACCGGGAAAACCAGTGAGGAGTCCAGGACAACAACTGTATCCTGCCCCAGTTCACCACATGTCCATCCTGTCCCCAGCAATGACCGTCAGGGCACAGTGCCCCACTCTCCAATGAGACCCACATTGGTTTGTCCATGTGTGACACCTGGGCACAACATATATTAGCTCCTGTCAAAGAGGAAAAGGAGGTAAATTGAGGCAGGGGTGCCTCTGCGCTGAGCCTTGACTGGATGCCTGACACTGATGCTCTGCTTGTCCCTTGCAGCTGACTTACTATACAATGCAGAATAAGAAAACAGCATACTTTTATTTAGCAGTATGGATGAAAGGAGGAAAATCCAAACAAACAAACAAACAAAAATAAAGGAAAAACCAAGTAATTCCCTCTTGCAGGATTTATCACCCTTCTCAGGACTTCTCACCAACATAGTATTTCCAAGCACAACTTATCCCTCTGCCTTTGGCTGGGTCTGCTTATAGGGTTTGTGAATTCCTTTGTCTAAAGCGACCTGTTCAGATTTTTTGCCCTCCTATATCCTTAAAAATTCACCCACAGAGAGGGAACAGGGAACTGGCCCCAACAGCTAAACATCTTCTAATAGTAATGTCACTGTATTTAAAGGTGTTAAGGCTTCAGATTTGCCAAAGAGTAATCCATGTTTCTCAGCAAGATACAAATACTCCAGCAAAAACACAAGTGGATCTAACAATGCTCAACCAGAGTAGTACAAAGCAAAAGTTTTATGCAAGTAACAAAACTGCCAGTTAATTTCTCCTCCACCTAATCCAAAAGTAGACGGAGAAGATACAAAAGTTGCAGATTTTTCAAGGTTTTTCAAGATTTTTTAAGGGTATTTCAAGGTTTTTGCCAAGATTTTTGGGTATTTCTACAGCAGTTGACCTCACTGCCCCAGAGGAACATGTGCCTCAGGCCAACAGAAACAGTAGGAAGCAGCCGCTCAGAGAAAATACCTTTTTTTTCCCTATTAATGTATCATTTTGCTAAGCTCTGTTTCCCCAAGTGCCTTGCATGATTAAGAGGTCTTTAATGCTGCTGTTGTTGTTCTGGTTCCCTCCTCCTGTCCAAAATGAAAGCATTCAGAATACTATGTGCATTTTTTTGAATATCTGTATTATTTTTAAAATATTATATTTTATAAATAGTTGACATTTTTCTTCTTAGTTGAACAATTTTTATTAGAAAGCCTCCAGTCCAAGCTTTCCAATTCATCTGTTAAAGAACAAAAACAGCGTCTGAAGAATCCAGTGGCAGAAGTGTCATTTGTGGGATGGACTTTCCTCTGTCCAAGCCTCCCAGGGCCTGCCAGCCCCAGCGCCTTTGGTGCAGCGGCACCAGCTTGGTCTCAGGCTCATAAGGGCCCTGGAGAGGTTCCCCCATCCCCACTCCCACAGTACCCCAGCATCCAGGGATCCCAGGTCCGCTTCAAACTCCTCACTCGTGCAGGGATGTGGTGAAAGCCGTGTTCAGCAAAACCCAGGCTTTACAAAGAAACTGCAGATTGGGAGGGACGGCCACTGCGCTCACAGAGAGGTGTTTTGGGAATTCCCCTACAGCAGCCTTCCTTGGTGCAGTGTTTAACATGGAGCTGCTGCCTCTCAGCTTCCAAATGCCATTCCACACCCTGACCCAGCAGGAGTGCCACCCTTGACGGCTGGGCTTGCGGTGTGCTCCCAGGACACACATTTTTGCAGAACTTGGCAGGTTCCTACAGAGACTGCCCAGCCCTGGACTATGCCGGTGGGAGGCAGCCCCTTTGTACCTGAAGCAGCCATCTCACACACCTCCCTCAGCTGAAGTTCAACCCAAAAATGTCTTCCTGCCCCTATCACCCTTGATCCTTCTCAATGCCACAGCCCTGCAGCCAGCTGGCTCTGCAGAATTCCACACTGAACGTGGTCACACATCACCCTCCCCCTGTGCCAAGGCTACCTCTGGCCTTGAGCAGCAGTGGGCTGGGTGGATCTATGCTGGCTGACCTTCATCCATGTGCTCTATAAATCATGATGCTGTTGCAGGAAGTCCCAGCATCCAAGTTCTTCACGTACAATACTGGTTCTTCTCTGCACCAACGCTGTCTAGCAGCTTTTCCTCCATTAACAAGTTGGGTTAACACTTGCACTTTTCACAGCATTAATAAAATAAAAAGATCAGTCTAGACAGCTACCTTAAAATGAACTCATACTCCAAAATGCAGAGGATCAACAAAATGATCTGAGGGATGCAGGACCTCTTCTACAAGGCAAGGGTGAGAGAATTGTTCAGATTATAAGTCAAATTGACACCGACTCTGATAATACAATTAATCAGATCCTTCTCCAGAAATGCCCAAGCCTGATGGTTTTCAATGACACACACACTATCAGCTGTCCCATCCTTGGCTTACTTGGTGCAGCTCAATCCACGCCCCACCTGCTAGTCTCAGCATTCAAGGATGACAGGAACTGCTCTCACTCCCTCTTCATGGACAAGCAAATAAAATAAAATGATACCTGCAAAGATTCTTGAGACTTCTACTCCCCCTCATTCTATTACAAGCTGCTCTGAAACAGGCTGCCAGGTAAAACCCTAATGAACAGCAGTTGATGTGGACTTTAAAGGGTGGGCACACGGCCCACGTGCTCCCGGTTATCTGCGGAACAACACGCTCCTCAAGCACACCACAGACACCCCCTTGCACTCAGTGCCTTAAAACAGGCAAGTGCAGAGCAAAAAGAACAATGTCACACGTGTTTTGAGATCTGGTACCCAAGTAAGAAAAGAAATGGTCACAGCTGCAGGCTGCTTGTCAGATCTGAAGAGCCAGAATGAGATACTGAATGAGACAGCAGGCCCTAAAGTGAGGTGTTAAGTCTTTAAATGCAGCACCACAAAGTCTTCCTTCATTCATGAAAATTCAATTTGTCTTTTTCACATTGCAGAGGAGTTAAAGGTCTCCTGACTTTTAAAAAAAGCAATGAACATTTTCATTTTCTTAAGGTTTTGGGGTTGGGGGTGTTTCTTTTGGGTTGGGCGGGTTCATAGTTTGGTTTTTATTTGGTTTTGGGGTGGTTTTTTTGGTCTTTTGCAGGGGGAGCATCCTCCTTGCTATTAGATTGCAACTTTCTTATTTCATGTATCTGTACTTTCCTTCTTAATATCAAGTATCTTTCTCACAAAAAGGTGTCCACAATCAAGTTTTCAAGTTTGAGAAATATGTTTGAAAATGGCACAGCCAGCTGCAGTAGAATTATAGATTTATAGATAATTTTGTTGAGAATTGCAAACCCAAAAATTATATTCATCAGCTACCTGGATAAGCATCTGAGGTTTTCTGAATTTTAAACACTGAAGGGAAAAAGTGTGATGTGAAGGTAGGTAGCATTCCACAGAGGAATACAGTACTGAAAACCCACCACAAAGGTGTTTTGGTTATTGGTCCCTTCCAAAATGTCAGCTTACCAAACAGTATTCACTTAACTCCCAGCACATGAGCATATGCAGAAGAAACATGACTAATAATAATAATAATAGTCCTTCCTACTGCACATATTCAAGTAATAAGTTATCACACTACTTCACAAGCACAAAACTCAAGGCACCACAACAAAGTATTATTGCTCAAACACGAACACCTCTCCAGACCAATGTATTTCAGAAGCAGGATACATGTAGATTTGGGGCTTTTTCAGTCCCATAGGAAACAAGTACTTGCAACAATCATCCTGCAAGTCAACCAGCATTCTTCCCAGAAGGCTTCTTCACAGTGGACCAGAGCTCCCTTCACATTTTTCAAGGACTTGTATTCATACAGCCTGCTGCAGAGGGCAGCTCCACTGTTTTCCCATTCCCATATCCCAGCAATATGAGGCTCTGTCCTTAGAGCTAAGTGCCAGAGAGGCAACTACCACATCAGCCATGTGGAGGCCAAGGCCGGGGCAGCAGCGTGTTTCCTGACTCTCTATCCCAACGACTTCACCTGTGAGAAGCCCACAGCAAAAAGCCTGATTTAGTTAAAGCCTGATTTTTAATTTGGCTGTTTTCAAGCTCCTTGGTTTTCCTGAAAACCACAACCATACTGTGTTCTCAGTCACCACTTTCACATTTCAAAATTCATCTGGTTTTTATTTCTACAGTACCCACTTAAAAGAGCACAAGGATTTAGTGATAGCAAATTAGTACCAAGATTTAGGAGTCAGTCTCTAGAAAAAAATGCAGCTACCAATATTTGAGATAATACACAATTACTATAATGCACTAAGATCTACCTGAAGCATCTAGATCCAAGTTCTACATCTTACTTTCCTCTTGTCTCTTTCAACAGCCATTTTGCACCAAAAAATGTTCACATAAAGTTCTCTGAATGTATTAAAAGAGGGGAGAGGATGGATAGGCAATCATTTGCACACACACCTAAGAGAAAGTTAAAAATATGGTTTATTTGAAACAGTGAAACCAAAATCCAATAAATAAACCGTTTAATATCAACACTGGACACTATGTAGGAAAACTGGTAAGACTGGATTGGTCCCTTTTGCCCCAAGCATGGATGAACCATGAAATGACTTCCCAGCTCCCCACAGCCACGCTGCTCTCTCTACAATCTTTCCCCATTCATGGCAAGCCTTCCCCAGATGCACACTGCCAAATTCCCATCCCGGAGTCTCACCAGAACCAGCAGAACCACCATAAAGATGACAGGGCTCACAGGGCAGAGACTGTAGGAGCGAGAGTAAGTGTCTACATTTCAGGACTTCCAGACAGCATTCCTCTTCCTCACTCACAGCCCTCTGAACAGGTTTCACGAACTGTGTGCTATGGCCAAGTATATTTTATTTTTTAATTTTTAATGAGCTAGTATGAGGCTATAAGAACACAGTTTCTTAATCATTTTTTGGGGTGGCGTGCAACTGATCCTATAAATATTATTTATTTTTGTTTAACACTGCTATTAAATCACTAGGTTTTTCCAAATAGCAGTAACTGTGTTACATACACATTAAAACTCTTTGATGCAATAAATATGAAAATATTATGATTTTATCCAAAATAGAACTCCAAACAGCTTATAAAGCCTCAGGCAGGAAGTCACGAAATTCTGCTAAACGTGTCATGCCCTTTCAGAGACAGCGATAATACATTTTGCATCTGCTTTAACAAGTTCCTACAGCACAGGGAAAAAGTCTACTGACTACCTTAAAAATAGAAATCAGCTTGGGCATATCACCCTTTCCTTCTAACACTGGCACAAGTGAACTTTGTTTTTTTCTTCTGAGAAAGGAGGGTGGGGAGAGGGGGGTGAAGAGGAGGAAATAAAACCAATGCGTCTTACAGGTTATTTATTATGAAACTGGCTGTTGGTACTGGAGGCGCTCTTAGACAAGCCAGATGAAAACAAGCATAACCAGAAAGGACAGCACTCAAGGCCTCGATGTGGCCACCAGTTTGTGCTTCAACTCAAGTGAACCTTCCCAACAGCTCTTCTGTAATCTGCAACAGAGATGTCAGTCCATACTGAAGGTAAGTCTCTTTGGGTTTATACTGCTGTGATGCTCTCTACAGGCCAACAACAACCAGTTACTACACGAATATCATGGGCTCGAGTACTCAAGAATTTAAAGTCTTGATGCTACCAATTCATCCAGCTTCAGTTTGTACCATTTCTGACCCAAGGGACTTCAAGTCAGGGATCTAATTTGCAGGGGAGTAGGCTCTGCTCAGTTACTACTGCATAAAACAGCAGTTTAAAAAGTCAGATTTTTCACCATATTTGGGTGATATTTGGATAGGGCTTCTACACTTAAGTGACATGCACAGAGGCCATATAGTCTGTGTATCAAAGTAATTTGACACTCTCCAAAGCAGCTCTGTTTTTTGAAAAAGAAAATAAAATAAATGCTGCTTTGAACAACAGGTAAACAACCAGGCTTCAACACCAAATGAAAAGGATAAACACCTCTGGTTAGCAAGATCTATTTAACAGATAACACAATCATTTCAACTCAGTTCACTGTAACACTCCAATGGGCACCCAAAAGCCCCTTATGTTAATACTCAGCAGGAACCACAGATCACCAGATTTAACTGGCAAAGGTATTGTGACCGAGGAAAAAAATCACAATGCCATGTATTTCACACCTACCAGCACGCTGGGAATTTGAAAGGGCAATGGATGTAATGGCTGCAATCACTGCTTCAGTAGATAAACCAGAAACAGGTTAAAAATATCAGGACTTAAAAATACGAATAATCAAATTAATCTTTTTCACATAGTTTACCTTGTTATTTTAACCCACATTACACATTTCATTACTTAGAAAAGACGACACTGCATAAAAATAAAATAAAATAAAATTTGGTTTTAACAAGGACGAGGGTTTTTACATGACAGTATAAAAAAATGTAATAGGAGCCTGAAGGGGAAGAAAAAGAAACGGAAGCGGAACAAAAAAAAACCAAACTCCCCCCAAAAAAACCCTACAAAACAAAGAAACAGAACAAAAACCAAACCAAAACAAAAAAGAAACAAAAAACAACAAAAAAAAAAAACCCAAAACCAAACAAGAAAAAAAAAAAAAACCAACAACGAAAAAAAATCCCCACAACACTACCCCCAGGAAAGGGAAAAAGCTAAAACAAATTCCAGATGTTTAAGTCTGAAGGTTTTAGCTTTTAAAATACACAACTACGTGTGCCTTTCACAATAACAGTCACAAGTGAACGATACTTTTTGTATTACTGCACCCTTCAACAGGCCAGTCTGCAAGTTAAAACAAACAATATAATAAACTGCTAAATTATAAGTATGCAATTATGGATTGCTTTTAGCTATTATAAAAAGCTGGGTTACATATCCAATGGTCCATCTTTTAAATTCAAACTGTGCTTCATGTTTTTCAGTTCAGACATACTGAAACCCAGCAGCACAGATGGTTTGTGATGTTTTATTGCCTTTAAGCATGTATTTCTCATTTTTCCAAAGAATGATGCAACATCAATTTTCCACGCGTATAGCAGCAAGGAAAGTAATTCCACCTCTTTTTTAGAAGGATATGGCCTCTTGTGAAAGTAGTCTGACAAAAACTGTTTCTGTGCCTCATATGAATTGTGATCATACTGATTGGGATCTACTGCTAGAAAGCGGAGATCCTCACTAGAAGGAAGTTTTCTCAACTCAGTCCTAATCTTTTGTCGTTTAAAAGGCACTACCCCCGAATTTACTTCATTCTCTGCAGACAGAGCTATGCCAGTACTTAAGCTCAGAGGCTGCTGTTCCTTATTCCTTTGGTCTTCTGCAACAAAGCAGGAATCTGACTGCTTTCTTTTCAGTACCACAGAAAGATGCTTCTCACCATTCACAAACAGCAGCTCTTTCCTCTCAGTACGCTCAAGCTGCATCTTCAGGCTCGAGTTGCTGTCTTTGGGAGCACTTCTACAACGGAGCAAATGTACAGCAATAGCTGTCAGAGTCATATTTCCAGTGTACACACCACAACAGTGGATGCACTTGAAAGCAGGAGACTTTAAAATCGTATGCACAGTCGGCATTATATGATGCCTCTCTTTCAAATGCTTTTCATAGGTTTCTCTACCAGCAAACGTACCTAAGCAAAAGGGACAGGTGAACATTTTTCTGGTGCATCTCCTGTTCACTTGTGCTGTCTGAGGTTTCACTTTGATGTAAACAGGGACAAGAACTGTTGAATATATTCCAACAAGCACTGCCAAATGTACTTCTCTTTCACCCATGTCTTCATCTGGTAGCACTGTGTTGAAATCAAAGTGTGGGAACACAAGGCCACCCTGAGCATCGTTACCTAGCTGAATTCCTCTGTTGCTGTAACTCGCATGCAACTCCTTTCTCCCATTGTGTGCAGTTTTGTTGTGCTCCACGAGGCTTTTTAAGTCATAGAAAGTACCTGTGCAAAACAAGCAGGATAAGCCATGCATGAAGATATGCTTCATGAGCTCCTCCTCACAGAGAAAACACTTACAAGCGTAACACCGGATCGCCTTTTCTGTCATCCTCAGAAATGATGCACAAGCTGCAAGTTTGTGAGGTTCTGGGGCTTCCACTTTTACTTCAAGTGGTTTGTGGGCCACCTCCATGTGCACCTCGTAGACATTTGAGGGGAAAAGCTCATTGCAAACAGGGCAGGTCTTCCACTGTTTGGCCTGTCTGACAGCCTGGCTTGTTTCAGGAGCAGGCGGGGAGGCCTGCAAGGATACATTGTCAGAGGTCAGAACCACAGGAGGAGAGGGAGCATTGGCTGGCGACTGGGACAGCTGAGCCACTGACCCCGTCTGCACGAGCTGGATAGGCACCTGCGGAGGTGTCACGGTCGCTACTCCACCACCAGGAGGTACAGGCAAAGTAACAGAGACGGGGGCCAGCGTGAAAGTAGGTATCCCATTAACCTGCTTGCCAGTGGGGATCAACTGCCTCAAAATAGAGCCCGCAGTCAAAAAAGCCGTGCTTTGAGAAACTGGAGGCTGAACAGGCTGATTTACTGGGATAAGCGCTGGCGCGACAGGTTGATTAAGCTGAAGGAACCCAGGTCCAACAGGCTGTCTGACAGGAACCACCCCAGGGGCAAGAGGCTGGTTAAGCTGAAGAAGACCCGACCCAACTGTCTGCGTCACAGGAAGGACCCTGGGATCCACGGGTCTGTTCATGTTCCCAAGTGACTGGGTAACAGACAGAACTCCTGGAGCAACTGGCTGATTCACAGGGAGGACTCCTGGTGCAACTGGTTGATTCACAGGGCCGACAGGTTGAGTAGCAGGGAGCGTTCCAGCGGGAACCAGACTGTTTACAGTCCCAATTGTTTGATTAACAGTAAAGAGCCCAGGCCTGACGGGCTGATTAAGAGGAAGAACCGCAGGGGCCACAGCTCTATTTATGTTCCCAACAGAATGATTAAGACGGAGCCCATGAGAAACAAGGACAGCCTGCGAAGGTGATGGCTGAATACCCAGGTTGTTCTGAGCCACGGGAGGATTGCTGGGCACAAGAGCGACCTGTGAGGATGGAGCAGCAGGAGCACAGGCAGTATTTGGGAGGATGCCAGAGGCACTTGGGACAGTCACTGGTCCAACTGTGTTCTGAACTGCTTGTGTGTGCACCATGCTCTGGTTTTGATTATTCTGTGGAAACGCAACCTGGATGCACGCTGGTGCTGTCACAGAACCTGCTGGGACAACAAGAGGCCCTGCAGATGGGGCAGCTGCTGCTACACCTGGGACAGGCTTTGGAGCAATATGCATTTGTTTCACAAGTCCAGGTTTCCTAATGTGTTCCGAAATCAGAGATCGAAGTTTGTTCTCCAGGTCTCTGTGTGTTCCAGCTGTCAAGACATGGTACATTAAAGAATCTGGGCTGTTCGCAGGAGCATTGCATTTTTTACAGTAGAACTCAACTGAATTCGGTGTACTTTCATCACATTTCTCGCCAAAATATGCACTTAGTAGGTTTTCAAAATGGTTCATCAGCACATGTTTCTTCATATTGTAATACAAGGTGTCTGTGAATTGACATTTTAGACACGTGAAGTTTATGATGTCACTCCTAAACTGTTTCATGCCATCCAAAATGCTGACTGTATAGTTCTGTATTCGTTTATTAAACGAATGAAACATCCAGTAGTGTTCTCCCACTACTCTGGGCCGAGAAGAAAATGCACATTTTGGGCAAGAAACCACCATCTCTTGGTCCATTTCATCCTCATGGTAACGATGCAAGTGATTCTTGAAAGAAGTAAGCAATTTGGATGAGAACTTGCATAAGCCACAGCAGTACGGCTTTGTTCTGTATCTCTGCAAAACAAAGAAAAACATCCACTTAGAAACTGTCAGTTCCTATGCCACTGTTACCTGTTTAAATCTGCACTATCAGTCAGAAATGCCTCCACTGCATGTACAGCATGTATCTTCTCAGTTTCTTCTGGTTTTTAAAAGCAGATTTAAAGATTACATACTTAAGGGGAGAAACATTTGTGCACCTTTTTTGTTGCATTGTAATTTACTAAGAAGTTTACTTCTACCCTAGTTCATAAGAAGTAATTCTGAAGCCTGTCAGTTTTTAAATACAGGAATCACAGAACAAGACAGAAATATATACTCTTTACAGAAGTTAAGCCTTAGGAATTAGGAATACCACCCCTTTTGACACCTTTAAAGCTTTGTTTAGTTCAGGGCCAGCTCCTGTCTACTGGACAAAAAGACAAAAAGCAGAACAGGAAAGGATTTTTTTCTGTATTTCAACAGCCTGTTCTTTGCAGAAAACTCTCCAGACCTTCCCAACAAGGCCATAAACAAAGATTTTTTAAAGAACATTCTTTAGGAGCCAAAATAATAATAGGAAGTAGTAAAACCTCCTGTTATGATACAACAGCGATGTATTAACTCATACATACAATTTATATTAACTCATACATACTGGGCATCATAGAATTTTTTTGTGACATTTCCTCGAAAACACTCAGTATAGAGCACACACACTCCTCTCAGAAAAGTATTTTAACTGCTTAAGAACACATCTATCTTGCACTAACCAGTGATTTGCTCCCTCAGTTATATGTCACATGACAGCACTGCTTTTCATATTCACATGAGCATCATTTGTTCTTTCTGAAAAACTGGTAGCCCCACCAATCATTTTTTCTGATCAACTTCCTAACCCTGGCTCCTGCCAAAAACTACAGAATCAGTCACAGCAACACACATGTGACAAATCTGCACACTCAAAAATCTAGTGGAATCTGTCTGTTCCCTCAGACATGTTTTTCACCTCACTAATTTCTGCCTTCACGAAACAGAACCCAAAGAGAACAAGCTGTTCTGCCACTACAGCATCCAGCCCAGTTAGATCACAACATGTGCAGGTATTTTTTTTTGCCATGTCATAAACCATGCAGGTTACAGTCAGCCATCTACAGACAATAGACAGCCATCTCCTAGCAGTACCAGGAGTATCCATGCTGGGTGTCCCCCAGCCAGGGAATAATGTGCTCTGACTCCATGATTCAGAAGGCTGAACAAATTCTTTATTAAGTTATATTATATCACATTCTACTACCACACTAATACTATACTAAAGAAAAACCCATGACCCTTTTCAGACAGTCACGACACAGCTTTGACCCAAGTGGTCAATCAGTCCAAACAATCATCACTAGAGTCCAATTAACAAATCCATTTCAGTAAACAATCTCCACAACACAATCCACATGGGCCAAACAACAGGAGCAGCAACTAGAGATAAGAACTGTTTTCCTCCTTCTTTCTCTGAGCTTTTCCAATGCCTTGCCCAGGAAAAATCCTGGGAGAGAGAATTATGTCTCTCTCTGTTCAGAGAATGTGAATACCACACTAGGAGAGTCTCCTGATGATAACCAATTCAAAAGACTGAGTCAGACAATGCCACTGGCTGGCTAAGGCTGCTGAAGAAGCACACTGCTAAGCTATCACTGAATTATCTTCTATATATACTCTTTAGGTGCCTACTCTTAGCTGCTAGTAAACAGCAACAAAACAAATTAGCAGATGCATCGATCTTGAAGTATCCTGTCTAGAGAAAGGCCACTGACACTAATGAACTAATGAAGCACACAGAACATTACTAGAAGATACACCTCATTACTTCTGAAGGAGTAAAATGACAAAGAAAAAATTCCAAACAATTCTCTTTCAGCTGAACAGAAGCAGATGGAAGTATGCTGCTTTGATATTCTCTGTATGAAACAGAGCTCTTCCACACAAACACTTCACAAACCATTCTGCCAGCATGTTCTCCTTGCATGCTTTCTCTGCTTTTTCTGTTCACCCATCTGCTTTTTCAGGTTCACCACAACCTACCAATGGCATACCAGTTTTATACAAAGCTTGACAAAATAAGAATTACAAGCCACTTAAGAAGAACAAAGCATCTTGGAGATTGACCAACCTTCAACTGTATAAATGGAATCCAAAAGAAGGCTTATTAGAGACACTGCAGTAAACTCAATTAACCCTCCTTTAAAGAGCCTACCCAAGAACACAGTAGTACTTTCTGTTGTGTAGTCTCACATTCCCCACAACCTAGAATCACGCAGAAAGACGGAACATCCTTCAAAAACCAAAGTTCTGCCAGAACTGTTAACGTCTCTCTAAAAATAGTACAAATGGTGGAAACCACCAACTGCACTTACACACACATCTTCTCCAGCCTATTGAGGCAACAATTACAGGAGGCAACAATTTATTTTCCCCTTATGGCAACAACTTTGGAAAAGAACATCCTGAATGACCAGCTTCTTTTCTCCCAAATCTAGGCAGCATGATATATGAATGATAAACATTAATAAACCAAAATTGTTTAAAGAAAATGGATAAGAGCAAGGTTAGTATCCAAAAGACACGGTTTGGAACACAACCTGCTCTGCAGCAATGTGTTATCAATTCCACACTGAATTTCAATGATAGGTCTTCCATAAGAAGGCCATGAGGGGCCTCAAGACTCTTCAGCAAGACTGACAAGTCTATGTTTTTTTCTGGACACACTCAACTGCTCTAGACACAGCATCTCAGAAACTTGCTACTACATACAATTATAGAATTGTTCACCTCAACCCTGCCTTTCTTGTGGAGTCTAGCTATACAGAGCTAAAAGCTGTTTCACATACACGAATCTAACTGGAGTTTTCCACTGCCACCCCAGACCAAGCCATTAATAATAATTTCATATTAATCCACTTGCATCTATGCAATCACATTTTCACCCTTCCAATGAAACAGGAGTCATGTTGTACATGCTAAGACTACACATTGTTAGGCTAAAAAGGCAAAATATTTCTGTGACATCTTAAACACTGATGTTCAGGGTTGTATCCTTAAAGACTGAAAATGGTAACTGAAGTCCTCATAACCATCTCTATTACAGGGAAAAAACAAAGAGGAAATGTAAGATTATTCCCTGACTAATAGCACTTAGAAAACAAATATTAAAGCTATTTTTTCCATTAAAAAGCTGCATTCCAATTTCTGAAAATTGTCAAATCAGCAACTCCACACAACACATTTATCCAGAATTTGTGTCACGAACATACATACCTTCCTTTTGCCCACAGGTTCCCAAGGAGAGACATCACTCCATGAAGTGTTACAAAAGTAGTTTTCACCTGCATCAAAACTTTTAAGATTCTAAAAGTAAAATAAAAACAAGAAATGAAAATGAGGCATTTGCAGTTCTGAATATAAAGAAATTCTCAATAAGAAATAAGGAAAAATAAAAAAGAAAAACCCACACAAATAGAGGATGACTTGGAAGTCTTTAAACGCCATTCAAAAAAATTACTTCTTTGACCAGCTTTGATTTCTTTTACCTCAAATATTTGTTCATGTGACTGCCTAATAACAAAGTAGGTAGGAATTCTGAACATTTCATAGTTACTGAAAATAATATTGGGAGTGAAAATATTTACACTTGAATTCCACTGCTTCCAGCCAAGTTCACAGTGAACACTCAAAGTATTTTTCCTCTCTACCTTCCTCCTCCTTCATTGGTAATATTTCACAGCTTACTTCATTGCTTTATTAACTTACCACTACAGTTTACTCCGCAACAGGTTTTAGTATTAAATCTGCATAACATTGTTACACTTCAAACTCGGAAAAACAAAAGACATTCACAAAAGCTGAATTCCAAGAGCTGCTTTCCCCGAAGCTACAAAAGCACAATATTACTGTGTCTACAACAACTGTGGCAGGGAAAGCAACTGTCCTTAGAGCCTTCTTTAATTAATCCCATCAGAGCAGTTCACATCCCTCAAGCCAATGCCAGCTACTATCCTAAAAATAATAAGTTCATCTCCAGATTTCTGAGACGCACACATATTTAAACACAAACTTAATGGGAGAAAAAAAAAAACAACACCAAAACCAAAAAGAAACCTCCAAAAAACTCAAGCTAGATTCCAATTTACTAGGCATTTCTGAAGACCCTAACCTAGATTCAACAGCACACCCAGAATGCCCTGGATGGAACACAGGCTACAAATCCAGTCTTTACCCATAGAAAATTTGCATCTCTTCTCCCCTCACATTCTTTCTTTTCACAAATCCCTCTTCACTCAAAACTCCACAGATACTTAGAGAAGGCATGATTTCCACTTCTTCACCAGCCCCCACTCAACAGCAGAGGCAGATAACAACATTTAAGATGAGATGACCTTACAAAAGGAGTGGAAGTCATAAACCTAATAGTTTGTGTTACGTGAAATTTAGCAGCAACACAGAATACAGTCAGCAACAAGGAGCAACAAAGCTCCACCAATCAAAAAAACCCCACGGAATCCTACTTAAGGCAGGCTCTGTCTGCACTAGGCTCTTGTCCATTTGCAGCATGCAAATATGAGCATTCCTACATGTTCAGCAGATTAGAGTAAGCCAGAACACCATGCCAATGGTAATTTGATTTTAACTTCATTATTCAAGAATTTAGAAAAATGCAGCAGCTGAGTTTGCAATATGCTACCTTTTAAAGTGTCAAGTATGCTCAAAGAGAAACCAGAAAAGCTCAGGGCAACAATAAACAAATTCCCTGCAATCTAATCAATCCTAGATACTGAATGAGTCATGTATTTGGCCCTCAACCAACCAACCAACAAAAAACCCAAAAAAACAACCAGCCAAAAACACAACAACAACAAAAAAAAAAAACTCAGAAAAACCAACTGAACAAACAAAAAAAATACAAGCCACAAAAAACCCAGGAACCTTAGAAAGAACCCTTGCATGCAACAAGAGAAAACTCAGAATTTTAGTGAACTATTTTTGATAGAGAAAATGAAGACTTGAGACTTACTAAAACTTCTTCAGTGAACACACTGCAGTGAATCACACACTGCTAAAAAAATTTTCTTAAACTTTATGGCTTATCTGAAACATGTTCTGTTTTTGGTTTGAGTGAGAGGCTCCTACACTTAAACCCCAGATTCCAACAAGCCAAACACAGGAAATACGACTAGAGAATTTTGCTGAAATGGCTATTTCCTACAGAGGAATATCTGCTAATAAAAATAACCACTCTTATCAATAGAACTCGTCAGTGGGGCAAATGGCTGCTCTGAACACTTGCTTTAAACAAAAATCCACTAATTAGTTATGGCCATTCCACATTTCTCACTTCCAGGAGGGGACGAAAAAAGGAGAAGGGAAAGGTAACAAGAAAGGAACAAAGCCCTCTGAGAAGCCTGACTAATCCTTATGCATAATAGGTATTCTTAAGTTGAAGAGAAAAACATTTCAAAAATAAGAACTGTTCTCCCTTCTGCATTAAAACTATCATGGTTTTCTTTAACAAAACAATAAAAAGCTGACAGTTTAAATGAAGACACAATCACAGAACAGAATCATGGAATGGGTTTGGGTTGGAAAGTGCCACTCTTGCACTGAGAATGACACAAGAACAGGTGAGAGGCATTATTGTAGAAAGAGCAAACAAGGCTAATTAATTATCATACTATATTATTCTATACTATATTACATGACATCTAAAAAACTGAAACAAGCACTCAACTGCACAGAATCTTGTGACTGTCTGCTGACCAACAGTCTGCACATGCACTTGGCCCTGACAGGCCAAGGAAGCAAAGCACCATCACTTTGGGTAAACAATCTCCACATTGCATTCTCCTTCGGCATAACACAGGTGCAGTGAATAGATCAGATTTGTTTGATCATTCTTTTCTCTGCTTCTCTCACTGCTCTCTCAGGATCAGAGAATTTGAATCCCACAGGAAAGGGCCCTATAGATCATCTAGTTCCAGCCCCCCCATCATGGGTAAGGATGCCACTCACTAAACCAGGTTGCCCAGGGCCACATCCAACCTGGCCTTAAACACTGCCAGGGATGGGGCATCCACAGCTCCTCTGGGCAAACTATGCCAGTGCCTCAGCACCCTCTGAATAAAGAATTTCTTCCTAACCTCTAATCTAAACCTACACTTGTTCAGTTTAAAACAATTGCTGTCCCTCGTCCATGGCTGCCCCAAGAGTTTCAGAAAGAAACCACCACAAAAGACACAACAGCACCCTTACAGAGTGTTATACCTACTTTAGTACTGCCATACAGAAGCAATCAACGTCTTATCAACACTAAGGCATGAATCCACTCAACAGTCAAAAAAGCCTGTGCACCAGCTCACTGAAATACATTATGATTAAGAAATAGAATTACATTGCTGTGTTTGCACCTTTTCTGGCACTGGGCTGCCAATCTGATGGCGTGCACTCTGCCTGACTGATGCACAAAAATTTCTTCTTCAAGTGGCAACAGTGGTACAAGGTTTATCTTAATCACCCCAGTACACCTGCATATACTTTTTAAGATACAGAACCAAACTACAACTCAATGATATCATTTTGGTATTTTTAACCAGACACAAAGTTTAAAAGCTTATTCATTTTCAGAAATGCAGATGATTTGTATGTCTCTTCAGAAGCTTGCCCTTGATATGTGATGGGATGTCTTTGAGGGGACTCAAGTCCTCATCTGCTTGAAATCTTAAAAGAATTGGAATTGCATTGCACACAAATAAAAATTCATTAGTCTATGGTATTTTTTCCTAAAGCTGTACTGTTTCTTTTTGTTGAAACATTAATAACAGAATATGAGGCAGCATCTATGACACATCTTGCTAAGAAATACACACTCCTGCAGTGCTAAACACACGGAATTCCTGCCCTGGGTATGAACAGTCAGTAATAAGTAACCCCAAATGTAAGGACTCCCCCAAAAAATCTATCATTTATATACCAGAAGGTGAAATATTTGTCAGGAGTTTACATTTCAGATTTATTTACATTCTTTCAAATACTTTACCTTCAACAATTCCCTGCAGCTGTCAAGCCCAAGATCCACAAGAATGTCCTTCACCTTTTTTCGAGCCTTCCTTACATTATCAAGGTTTTGAACAGGAAGTTGAAACATTTTGCACTTTTCCTGGAAAAAAAACCACAATAACAAAAAAATAAAGAATAAAAGAAAAAAAAAAAAAAAAGGAAAAATAATAAGGCATGGAAAAACAGACTAAATACTTCAACACAGGTACTTGCATTCAAGTGTGTTAAAATACGAACTAAAATCTGAAAAGTCAGAGAATAGAAATATTTAGGAAAATATGTCTACGATCATCGAGTTCAAACATTAACCCACCACAGTCATTACCCATGCCTCTCATCACTACACCTATGTGTCTTTCAAATACCTCCAGGAATGGAACTGAACTACTTCCCTTGCCAGCCCATTCTAGTGCTTGGCAACCCTTTTTCTGAAGAAGTTTTTCCTAATATCCAATTTAAACCTTCCCTGGTGCAACTTGGCTCTTTTCCTATCTCTTGTTACTTGTGGGAAGAGACTGACTCCCACCTGGCTACAGCTTCCTTTCAGCTGGAGAGTGACAAGGTCACCTCTGAGCCTCCTTTGCTCCAGGCTAAACACCCCCAGCTGCCTTAGCCACTCCTCACTGGACTTGTGCTCCAGACCCTTCCCCACACTCACTGCCCTTCTCTGAACTCACTCCTGCTCCTCAATGTCTTTCCTGTACTGAGGAGCAGAAAACTAGACACAGCACCTGAGGTCAGGCCTCACCAGTGCCAAGTACAGGGTTGGTCACTGCCCCAGTCCTGCTGGACACACTCCTGCTGATATGGGCCAGGATGCCATTTCTTAAATATGAAAACCCAAAATCCTTAAGCCAAGGAAGTGGGGTCACTAGCATTTCCCAAGTGGAAAAGCTGACTGATTTTAAAGGAAACCGAATGTAAGGGGGAGGAGGGAATTTTTATATTTCTTCTATCTACAGAAAATTCCAAATTTTTCTTTCAGATCTCCTTGTATCTACGTGGCAGGAACATAGTTTTGTAGGGTTTTCGTAAAAGAACATGAACACCAGAATTTTATTAAGTACTATTCAGAAAATTACGACCATATCACTTAAGGAGAAATTCCACACCTTTCACCTTGAATGTTAGCATCAAGATGAGAAATCTTTTTCATATTTTTGTTTGTTGTCAACCACGTACATGCTTAAAATATGAATGCTAGTAAATCTAGATTTCCTGCAAAAGCTTCTACTTTTGTAAACTTGTAAGGTATCTCCACAGGCTCAACTGTAGAAGTAGTAAAAAAAGCTCAGCCTTTGTCAACTCCTTCTTACATTACAGCAAGATGCAACTTAGACTGAACTTTAAGAAACTACAATGGACACAGAATGCAAAACCTAACCCTAAGCTTGCACTGAAAAAGGTCACTGGAAGCTTCTTCAGTAGTTGGTGCTTAAATAGCTGACAAGAGGATCCAGGAGCATTTGCATCCTAGTTCTTACTGCTAAACAATTCATCCATCTAGGACATGGCTGAACAGGAAAAAGAAAAAAAAATAGAAATAGAGGAAATCTCCAAACAGTCCTTCATCACATACAGTCTCAAATGTCTTGAAAAGCTGTACTTTTACCAAAAAAAGCAAGCTCTCTGCCAACATGAAAGCGCTACTTTGAAGAAGACTTTCATGCAAATAGTTGCAAAATCCCCTGCACATAAGACACCAGCTACAAGCTAAGCCTCAAAAAATCCCCAAAACCATATATAAAATGTTCCAGTCTGTATGTAACCACCCCAAACCTCAATTTATGTACAAAACATATAATTGAATGATTAAAATTCAACAAACTCACATACTATTCTTCGCTTCTTCTCCCCTGAAAGGAAAGGTGTGTAGAGAGAAATGGAGAGGGAACCCCATTTGACAGATGCTAGTCTTGTTTTCTAATGTTTTTTATCACCAAGTCCAGAAGACATGCTGATACCATTGGGGTAGCTGTATCACAGGAACCTATAGAGAAAGGAATAAATCAGAGTAACTGGTCAGGCATTCTCTCAAAACGCAATGAGCAAAAATTTGACATAAAATACTCTTTTTAAAGTGAAGTCCCCAGGAATTTGCAGTCCCTAGTTAAAGCTTGAAAACCAGTCCCTCTATGACAGCCCACAATCCAGTGGGGATAACAACAGAGCTACTGGACACCACCCTGCCCAGGGCTGATCAGCCAGAGGAAATGTGGTTCAATACATCGGGCTCCAGTGGAAACAGTTTCCCCATCTCAGTCTTCCAACTCATACACTGATGCTACTGAAGAAGGTGATGCAGGCATTTGTTGAGGCATGTCTAGCTCACAAATAAGAAACAGTCAATAGGGGTGTAGTACACAACATCCACGTACCTCAAGAGTTCTTAACCAGCAATCATTCTGAAATTATTAATGCAGAAGAAAATGAAATAAAATTATTAGTTAGCTTTAAATTATTAATCCATGAGAAAGAAAAATACACCAAAACCTCCACCATAACAGAAAAAACTTGAATATAAATTATGTACCCGTTTTCAAACAGCTGGTCTTCAATCCAAAGGCCACCATGTGCAATGTTATTCAGTAGGTACTTGAACAACATTCTTGGAAGTAAGGATCTTACACCAGAATCACAGAATGGCATGGGTTGGAACGGATCCTAAAGATCATCTAGCTCCAGACCCACTCCCATGGGCAGGGACACCTTCCCCTAGACAAAGCTGCTCAAAGTCCCATCCAACCTGGCCTAGAACATTTCCAGGGATGGGGCATCCACAGCTGCTCTGGAAAACTTCTGCCAGTGCCTCACCATGCTCACAGTTAGGAATTTCTTCCTAATATTCAACCTAAATCTACCGTCCTCTTGGAGCCTCTCTATCCATTAGATCAGCACTGCCCCACCATAAAGGACACAGAAGATCAACCTTCTAAGCTTATTCCCTCAAGTCGTCAGTTTAATTCCTTTATTACTATGCAGTTTATTATCCACATTTTCATACTAACAATTTTTTTTCTTATGTTTTGGACATTCCTCAGGCTTTAGTTTGCACTTTGGTTCCATGAATTTGTTGGTCCACATTCCATTCTTAATCAGCAAATTCAACACAAAAGGACTACAGTTAAACTGAACGAGGGTTACTAAGAGTCTTTATCATTTCACTGCACTGCCTGTCTAAAAGACAAAAATTTATTCTTCACAGCTTTTAATTGTTTCCAAAAAACCTGATAATCCACTGAGTTTTCAGACTACTGTCACTTCTTAAACAGAACCAAGGCAAGTTTTTAGCAAAATAAAGGAATAATTGTAGCAGCTGATGTCTCAAATTCTGTTCAAAGGCTATCCAACTCCTGCTCTATCCAACTCTTGCTCAGGCCTTTTAGCCATCAAGCTATTCCTATTTGTTGCTTTTTTAGATAACATCTCCATAATGATACACAGTGTAGCTTTATTCAACACTATGGGTTTGTTTCATTTCTGCATTTGTTACCATAGATTGTAACACCCAAATAACTACATTTGACTTTTCAAAGATCACAAATGCAACTCTTCCCCCTTCCAGCACTATTGCAGTATTTTAAGTCTAGCCTAAAAGAAAAAGTAACAGTCTGCACAGTATTTGGTAGACACAGACACCAGTTTTCAGAGTAACTACCTTCTACTATCATTTCTCTGCATTACAAAAAGAAGGGAAAAACACTAACACTACACCTCTTCAAAATGAGAAGTCATCACAAAATGCCAAGTTCCTACTCATTTTACTTCTTAGAACCATTCTCATTCCCCTTGGAAGGAACGTTGAGAGGACATCCGGTCCAGCTTCCTATAAGCAGGCTCAACCATTAACTGCAGCCAGGGCACTCTGCTTTGGCAGCCTCTCTGGGCAACCTCCTCCAGTGATAGACTGTGCTCACTTAGAGAGCTTTACTCCTTACATGAAATCTGCACCACTTCTGCTTGTGCTCCTACAGGAAGCAGGCATTTGCAAGCCAATGAAAATGGAGTTGCTATGGAGCTGGCAAAAAGGAAGATACACATATGTGCTTTCAATGGGCATGCAAATGCTTCCAGCAAAATCCAGTCAACTAAATAATGAGGCATTTCTAGAGTTTTCAGGAAAAGAGGAATGTCAGAAGATCCACATAGAAAACAGCCGTAATGTAACCCTTTTAAACACCAGAAAATCTGTACAGAAGTAAGATCTCCAGATGTGTTCCTAAGTGGTTGGCCTTCACCTGCCTGTTGCTCAAAGAACTGCTTTGAGCAGGAAATTATGAAAGACTAATGGAACTTTGTCCTCTCATAGTATCTGCCTTGGAAATTGAATAACTCTTAAGTTTTTGTAACTTTTATCTATAACTGTCATTAGTAACTGAGAAAGAGATTTTTGAAATCTCTCTGGTCTTTTTTTAAAAGGTTTGTATCTTTTATAGGACCTCTATAAAAATATCCAGGTTTGGAACATTTGGGTTGGAGTATTTTGGAAGGTTTGTTTACCAACTTGTATTTCAGCAGTCATCAGAACTGACAAGCACCAGTAAAAAATTACATTGCAGCCAGAATACTGCTAGTAAAGTCCAGGGTAAGGAAGTAAAAAGGGCCTTTGCACGGTGGCACGGTGTCCAGAGATGTTTCATTCAGCTGCATGGTGGGATCTTCAGCGTGCACGGCACACTCATGAGGGGAGCGCTGGTTTCTCCTCTCCCCAGAGCTGGGGCTGAAGCATGCTCTCAGGCAGCACAAAGATGACGGCCGGGAACAGGGACGGAGTGCCTGAGGGACACAGAAGGAGCCAAAGGTGTCCCAACAGCCCCTGAGGGAAGCCTCTTGTGTCTCCCCAACCCAGGGAATGCCTCCCAGCTCCCCACAAATTATTTCCATTACAGTAAACTCGTTAGAAGTTGACAATTCATATTAGTTCAGAAAACAATAAAAACTGCTTCATTCCTGAAAGCAGAATGAAAGCATGTGATCTGTTTTCAAGAACCCAGGGAACAAGAACGCTGGATGGCAGAGAGAAGCTGGGAGAAGAGGCGCACTAAGACACTGCCTACAAGAATGAGAGTTTGGCTCGGCCGTACCAGATTTTACCCTCATCAATTTTCTTTTGTTTCTGGTAAGCTTACATATCCTCTGAGAGGTCACGCCTGGGTATCTTCTCAACCACACATTACATGGTCAGTTTCATTTCCTGGACTCTTATCTCTGCCTTCTGAAAGAGACCTAACAGGATTTACAAGTACATCAGCACCACCAAAGCTTATCCAACCTATGGAGGGAGAGGGGAGAAAGCTTCCTAAGGAAAAAGTTGACTAAACAGAATGGATGCTATTCTTGTTCATTGTTTAAATAATTCGTAATTTAAAATATCTTCTAATAAAATGCACAAAGAGCAGTTCTGATCACCAAAGTAATTTCTCTTTATCTTCTTATATTCAGATATCTATCCTAGGGCAACCTAATAGAAATCTGAGATAAGAAAAAAAATTAACTCTTCTTTGTCCAGCTGTATCAGAAACCTCTGGGCATTTCAAATCATAGGTCTCTTAAGAGGCACAAAAATTCTGGTCTTTTCAGGCTATAAATCACATGCCTGTTGAAAAGGTCACCTTGCCCAACACGAAGACAACCATCATTCAACAGCTGCTAACACACAATGAAGAGGAGTAAGATATGTGACGGCATAGATTGAGATGCAGCACAACAACCTGCATCCTACCTAACACATCAAAGCAAATTTAGATCACTAGCTACAGCTACCGTGGTTTAAATAACTATTGTGGTGGTTCACTAACACACAACCAAATCCCTGGTATTCAAGACTGGTGAGAAGAGGCTAAGGGACACTACCATTCAGACTCACGGAGCCTACCTAAAGCACTAATTCACATTGACCAGAACCTGAACCCAGCAGGATCCAAGCTCATCCTAGGTAACAGAAGCATCTGCATGGAGCCTACTCAAATCCTGCAGGATTTGTCAGCCCCACCTGTATGTGAGCAGAAGAGTCACAGCCTGAGTGCAGCTATTCCAGGAGGAAGTACCACTGCATTTGTGCTGCACTTGGTGTGACCCCGAGACTTTGCACTTTACAAATGCACACAACAGTCCACAGCACAGACAATCCAAAACCTTAACAAGTCAGAAAGGGGACAGAACTGAAATCACCCCCAGGGCTGTGCAACAGGCTTCAGAAGAAGGACTAAAGTGTTTAAACACAAACCAGCTCCACCAGCACTCAGTAAGACTTAGCCCAAATCCAGGAATTCCCAATGGAAAAACATAAGGCGTAACAAAACTTTGTTTCTAAAGATCTGCTGCAATTTGTGGGGAATGTTGTTTTTCACAAAACCTACATGAAACAAACCACAGAAATTATTACAGCTTATCATATACACTATACCTTATAATAAACCTTATTACAGGTTATCATATTCTCTATTTCTTACCCAGTTCCTAAATATTGTGCTAAAGAAACTCCATTTTTTTAATCAAAATTAAAGAGAAAGTTTATTAAAAGGAGCACTAGGATTTCTAGAATATAGATTCAATATCCCAGGAGTCTTTTTAAGTGTTTCATTGTAGCTCTTTAAAACTGCTTTTAACAAACACACATTTTTGGTTGACAGAAAACTGTTAAGGACAACAAACAATTCCTCTCGAGTAACTAACCCATCAAAACTTTATCTGCTGAAAGTGAGTTGTTCATAACCTTAACAGTCCAGGTCTCTGAACCACTGCAGGAGTTACACACATATCTTTTATTCCGTTCACAAACCAGGACAACTGGAACTCCCCATTACCTGCTCTCGACCACAAAGAAAGCCCATTCAAATGGTTTTCACGGCTTGCATTGTGTGGGTTGTGTTTGTTTACACGATTCATAAACTTTCTTTCTAAATGTATGTATTGCTGTGGCGTGAGGCACCACAGGGATATTCGACGTAATTTTGGGTCCCATTAACTGGTTCCATTAGCCGGTGATGAAGTGCTGGTTCCGTACGCATGGCACTCCTGTTTCCCCTACAGTTTGCCACAAACTGCTTCAAACCAAAACAATTCATTAAAAGCAATTAAAGTTATTCATCCAGACTTCAAAGCAAGCTATTAAGCTGGGTCCTTAGACACTCCATCGCTTAAGTGCGACCTGGAATTAAACACCCAACACGCAGGACGCGCGGCGATACCGAGCTGCTCCCAGCCCGCGGCAGCGGGGGAACATCCCCGCGTACAGCGCCTCGCCCGCCCCGTCCCTCCCTGCGCCATCGGGGAAGCCGCTCCGAGCCCGCAGCGCCCGCCGAGCCGAAACCGCGCAGCCATCGGGGCGTCCGCCGCCCTCCGCCCCGCCCCGCCGCACGTACCCGGCCGGGCTGCAGGGGGAGCCCCCGCCGCTGCTGCTCCTCCTCCTGGCTCTCGCTCCCGCTCCTCCTCCTCCTGCGGCCGCCGCCGCCCGCCGCGGACCCGCACCGCCGCCACCCGCCGCTCACGGCTGCGGCTCTGCCCCTGGCGCTGCCGCCGGCGCTGCCCGGTGCCACCGCTCCCGCGGCCCCGCCTCCCGGCCCTGCGCCGCCGCCGCGCTCAGTGCGCCCCTCGGGGGCGCGGCGCCATGGCCGGGGCTCCGCGCGCGCCTCGCCCCGCGCCCGCCTCCCTCAGCGGCCGCCGCCCGCGCGCCGCCGGCGCCGCATCGACCGCCAGAAAGAGAAAATGGCGCTCGATCTAGCCGAGGAAGTGACGTCCAGGCTCATTTGCATGGCAGGCAGCCAGCCAATGGGGAGAGACTTAATCAGCGATCCCATTGGTTCTCCAGATAGGGTGGGCGGGGCTAGAGGCGGGACCTCAGGTGGGGCGGGGCCCAGCCTAGAGCTCACCTGCGCCCCTTCACACCTCTAGGGGGCAGAACTGAGCGCTCTCGCGAGAGCCGTGACGTCACTCCGGGGAGGAGCCTGATGACACCCGCCCATCACACGAGGTTGCCACGTGACCACCCAGCACTGGGCAGCATGAGGTGGTGGGTGGAGCGTCATTTGCATCTGCTGCATCCTGGAAGCCCCGCCCACCCCGCTGGCCACTGGGGTGAGGCGAGGCCTGGCGGGAAGGCTCCCCATTGGCTGCGCTCCTGGGGGCGGGGCTCACACACCTTGGCGCCATGGTGGGGCTGGGCCGGGTGCAACCCCTGGGCCTGGGCCAGAAGGGACACAGGGCAGGGCCGGGGCACAGGACCCCTCTGGTGATGCCATCCGGGAGCGTGGCATTGCCACACCCATGGCGCTGGAAGGCTCTGAGGTGTGATGGAAGACACCTCGCTGCAAGCTCTGTCTACCAGCCGTCTCCGTGTCTGCTAACGCAGTTCTTGCTCTTCCTTGATGACAGATGGTTTCTGATGGACACAAGATGCAAACAGAGCCAATCCCCTGTGCGGGCAGGCAACAGCCATGCCACAAGGACCAAGACAAGCCGCCACAGCAGTAGGGTGGGTGGCTCTCCACCGCCAAGACCCCTGATGTGGCCCTGCCACCAGAGCCGGCAGGAGGCCAGTCATGGCAAGAGACCCTATATAACTATGCTGGATCCCATCCTTGGCACATGGGGACTTTCTCCCTGCATCCCTACCATCTTCCTGGCACAGCTCAGTCACAACCACAAGGTTGACCTGACTTTGCTCAGGCCATTCCCAAAGGCTTCACAAACTATTGACTTCAACTAGAGATTGCCTAGGTACTCACCATGTGAGAGACACGCATCCATGGAAGCCAAGGGGGATTTTGCCACGGACCTGGGCAGCCATTCAATTTCACTGTTGCTCTACCCACAGCTCACACACAGGTCAATGCATTGGCCAGTGCTCCCAACGCCTCTGAACGCCACAGCAGCAAACTGACTAGTGTCTTCTCAAAAAGTAATACAAATCAAACATTCACTTTGGCAGAAAAGTATTCTTTTTTTTTTTCATCAGTGGCTACAAAAGTTATTTACCTTTGCAGTCAACAGTCCAATAAGTACATTGAAATGCAATTCGTTCTTTTTCTTTTTCTGTTAGTAAATTCCTTAGCTATGTACTTTCAGCACTTTCGGTGTATACACAGTGAGGTTGGGGGTAAAAGCATTTACAGAAAAAAAGGGGCAGCCATCCATGAAAGATAAATTATCCATAATAGATACAGGACCACAATATAAAAAATTGTCACTACACAGTGCAAGGAGGGATATATCCCACTGAGTTTAAATGTAGCATTTAAAATAAAGGTATTAATTTCTGTCTAATAATTCATAAAGTAAAATAATTGAACATGGCTCCACCAGTATGGAATGGCCCAATGGCTCCCACATAATCAACAACATTAGACTTCCATTGTTACAGACCCAATAATTGCAAACTGTTTCAAACACTTTGTTTGAATGTGTTAGAGATTAAGCGCAAGGTTAAGAGAAAACATTTGTGAAAGAGTCTCTCACGGCTGAACATTCCAGCCAAACTGTGGGATATGTCCACATTTTCACAGAACCCCAGGACAGCTGAGATGGGAAGGGACCTCAGGAAGCGATCTGATCCAACCCCACATTCCTAAGCCACCTGGAGACAGTTGCCCAGGATCATGTCCAGATGACTTTTGAGATAGAAACCACCAAAAGTGATTTCTATCGGGTGGTAAAAACAGGAGCTACTTTATAAAGGGGGCAAATTAAATGTACTCACGTAATAACTTTATTTGTAAATCTGTTACCTATTTATCCCCCGCTGCCAAAATCCTCCAGTGTGCTCAGCAAAACTGGGTGATGTTTAAATCATGGCACTCATTCACTTGGGAAAGGAAGTTATATTTTCACATTGCAGGGCTGGCATTCAACTGTGGACATTGGAAGTAGGCTCATCAGCCACCAGCACGTGCCTAAGACTTTCCAAAGTGAAACCTGTGACCAGGCTTCAAATTCCTACCCTAGTAAAAAGACAAGCAAACAAAAACAAAAACCCCAAAAAAATCCACAACAAACCAAGAATGACAGAAACATGCAAAATCAATTGAAGAAGAAGATTTGGAAGAATAAAAATGGATCAGGTTAAGAGGGACGAACAATGTTTGTATTCACTTTTCCTGAAAGTCAACAACAATTTCACAATATTAAAATAAATGGGCTTGGGGACAACAGAGTGAAGTCAGAAGCACACAATGTGAAGAAGAGTAAAAAAGTTTTTTTAATCAGGTTTTCTTAGATAAAAGTAATAGCTTCAATCAATCAAATCTGATGGCTTATTCATTTTCTTTAGGAATGTATTTGAAGATTAGTACTTCTCCAACTAGAGGACATCAAGAAACTTGGCGAATGTAAGTTAGCTGTGGTATGAGAGTTAAATATTTGTCTAGATGCCTTAACAGGTTACATGTAACAGTAACACATTAAGTAAAATTTTTGCTTATACTGTTGGGCAGTTCAGGTCTGGAGGAAGTGACAAGAGCAAGAGAGTGCTTTGGCAGGTCACAGTGACTTGAGTGCCTTAGCCCTGTCCTCTCCTTCCTGTGCACTTAATTCAGAGTTTCAGCTCTTCCCATTAGCTGTCTCCAAGCAGTACAGGGGCAGCAAAGAGCACCCACCTGCAGGTGTACAGCCAACAGCTGGGTTGGTATAAAGGACTCCTCAGAGCCTATAGGAGAGTCAGGAGAATTAACTTCCATAGCTGCCTTCCAGGTCCCAGTGTAAGATCCCAAACCAGTACTGACCTAGATGACTCTTTTGAGGAAGTGCAAGAGGATGGAGAGGAGTTCTGTCTTTTTACAGGGATTTGCAGCCAATATTTTTTCCCTTCAACTCTCCAGTACATATTCTGCATCAGCTTATATTAATGTAAAGTCCTCTTGCTTTTGAAGATGAAGCAGCAGCACATACCAGTCTCAGTGATCATATGTAACACTGACTGATGAACATGTTCATTGCTTTATTCTAGATGTTTAAGGGTTAGTGTAATTTATACTTTACACTCTTTATTCCCAACAAACAGAAGTTGCACGGTCTCTTTTTGCAGACTCTGTATGTTTAATTTGCCAGAAAAAGGTGTTTCCTTGCTTGTTGTAGTGTGGCCATGATTCTAGAGAAACACAAGACCTTGGAAGAGATTCCAAAGGAATCATGTGCCAAGCCTACCATTTCAACCCCACTCTTCTGCTCCCTGCAGGAGACCTTCTCAAATTCCACTGAGGTATAGAAGGACTTTTACTGAATGTCATAGCTTTTCAAACTAGTTTTCATTATGAAAGGAGGAGCTTCTCCTCTAGGAGAAGAAAAGGAGACCAAGAAGCAAAGCACAAAGAAAAGACAAAGAACAATGCCAAGGAAGCAGAAGTCATGCAAAAAGTAACCATATTCAATAAGTTGTATTAGTTCAATATTCATACTATATGAGAAAAATATAAAAACTCACAGAGAAAAATTTATCTCAAATACTTGTGATTCTGGCTGAAGCAATACCACTTTTTTTACTAAACAAAACAATGTTTATCAAGATGGCTTTACCTACAAAAAATTTGACTTAAAATTACTGTTAAACTATGTGATTATTTGACTAAAAGAAAGATGGATCTTAAAAATCCAGATTATGTTATAGAAAGGATCTAATTATTCAGACAAGCTGAGAAGGAAAGATAACTAGAAAAGAATGAAGAATCTGCCCAAGTCCTTCCACTAATTAGGATCTTTGACATTAATTGACACTCAAAATTATTCTAATTAATTTTTAGTATTTCTGAATTTCAAAGATCATTGGGAATTTTTCAGTTTCAATTACATTGAAGCATTTTAGCCAAATTTGAAAAGAGCATGTCTAGAAACATTAAAAACAAAAATATTAAAACCAAAATCATAACATCTGCACAGTAATGCAGAAAATCTATTCCTCAGTAGATGCAAATATTCTACTGTAAGAATTCCATTGGAAAATACAATTCAGTCTACTTTCCATAATTTCACAAGAAAATCTTAGAAAAAAAGACTCACAATGCTTTTGCCAACACTTTGCACATACAATTCTGATATTTTCTTTTCAGATGTTCTCTATTTTTAGAAGAGGAATTTAAAAACAGAACAAAGGCTTTTGTTTTATCTTAACAAAATATTAGGTACTGCCAATCTTTGTCTTTTTAATGCTAAACATCCCTTCAAGTTTAATCCAATTTTCCCTAGGTTGTTCTGGAAGTACAGAGCTGTATGTCTACCAACACCAAAGGCAGATTACTAACTCTGTAGGAGTGCACATTTGGTTCAGACAGTAGGGCTAATAAGGATGATTAAATCCACTGGAATGTCAATGTTTCTACATTATTTTGGACTTTATCAAGCCAGAGAAGATACCAAAAGAGTAAGGTGTATTTTTTGTCACCTCTATTTTCTCCTTGTTCAAGTTTTACCAGGAAATAACTTTCCTATAGCATTAGATGTCCCATGTGATTCGTGTGATAAATAAGTACTTTTACATGCAGGTAGTTATTCATTACTCAGCCTTTTCCTTGTGTTCCCCATCAGGCAGGCATTCTGAGAAAGCTATAAACCGGATCATATCGCTTCTTTCTGAATTATGTACACATTACATATCAAGTCTTTTTCTTTATTCAGAAATACTGTTTATCAAATACTGAGAACAAAGGTAACTCATGTATGTATTCATTCATATAACCACAGTATTCAGATTGTAGTCTTTAAGGACAGGCAACAATGGGTTAGCCCATCTTGGCTCAGCTTCCGTGCTGGGCATTTGATGGGAGATGAGTTACAAGATAAACCAATTGATGTTTAACAGAGCTGCAGACTAACCCTATAAAAGAATAATTAGCGGCTTTTCATCACTAGATTTAACATTAAGTGGAGGGTTTTAATTACCTAACCTAGCAAATAACACACCTTGTTCTTGGCCAGGTGTAAAATCAATGTATTTCAGCTAATTCTGAGAAGGGCTGACTTTGCACACTTCCTGTGCAAGGGTTTTGGAGTTCTTAAAAATAAATTAAAGCCTCTTTTTTCCAGCCAGTATGATGCACACATACTTGAAAGAATTAGGTGAATATTTAAAAGTTTGACTTGTGCTATTCACACATAAAGGAATTTTCCTATTCATTTGAAAGGTAACAGCTTTAAGTCCAAAATAATGAACACTTTCATTAAATATGCTGTCCATGGTCACTCTCAAAAAATTCTAAGTTCCTTTTAAAAGACACAATAATCCCATTTAATGTATCTGGGACTGAAAATCCTTTGGCCATTGTATAAGAGAACAGACACATTTAAAATTAGAGTGCTGTAGCTGTATAACACCCTGAACAATCCCTTACCTTGTATGGATTCAGAGGTTTACTGAAATATTGCTGGGAACAAACCAAACCAAACCAAACCCAACCAAACCCCCAGAGATAAAGGTTATCTTAAAAATACTGTTAAGTCATTGCAATCCCTCTAGACAGCCTGGCTGGTGCCCACCATGGATGACTGGCAGACTTGCTCTTGGAAATTAGATTCTTCAGCTGGGTAGGTGAAAAAATGATTGTGCAGCCTCTCCCAAAGCTGACATGTAAATCCAAGTCACAATATCTAAAAAGCTGAAGAGATTATTCCATTTTACAACCTTTCAGATGCCTTGTCTTGACACATTCCTAATGTGGACAGAACGGTTTACCTTATATGTTGTGAAAGATGAAGTTTATTTTGAGTACGAGAGGTACACATGTCAGCTGGTAGGACAGCAAGGAGATTACTTCTTGATGTCTGGGTTTGGCTAAAAATATGTGGGTTGGAAAAGGAATTGATCGATTTCATCAGTATCTCAAAGCAAATTCTGAATAATTTAACCACATAAAAACTTTTTTTCTTAAAATTTACGGTTTTGCTTGAAAAGAAGATCGATGAAGAGGCCAATTTAGATGATATTCCAAGACTGCCTTATCGAGATAAGGATTTTCATTTTATTTCACCATGATAGTTTGCCTTACACTGGTTTGACTAGAGACATCCAGATGAAGGCTGCTGGAATCTCAGGAAAATTGTAAAGGTTGCAGACAGCAGCAGATTCACAGCTGACAAAAAAGTGTTCAAGAAAAGTGAGGAAAATGTGTGGGTTTTGTGAAATTTGCCTTAACACAGCTGAACAGATTCAATTGGGTTCACTGCCAGCAAGGGAGGAATAGCATGGTAATGATTAGGAAGCATTACTTCAAAACACAGCACCTAGGGGTGATTGTGAAGAGCCCAGCTCTGTTCCTGTTTTTAAAACCAGGAAGCATTTGAAGCTACTAACATGAAAGTCCTCCAGACATATCATTTGTTCAGCCTCCTCACAGTTCTCTGGAATGCTCATCCTACATAACTGCCTAGGGACTTCTCCTTTAAAGAAGCTATGCTTCACATCTATGAGAAGATTCTGTACCCATTCCTAAGATTAATACAACTATCAAAGTCCTGTTTTCAAGCAGGTACCAAAACTGCCAGTCAAGCTCCACCTAAATACACAAAAATAATGCCTTCTTGTGTGTCAGGCAAGATATTTTTGTAGGAAAGGCAGACACCAAAGCCCTGGTGAAAACTCTTCTGTACCGTAGTGGATATTTCTCATTCCTCAGGTTCAAGTAGGAGAAATTCCATCTGAAGTAAAGGCAAGCAAAAACTGAAGCAGTTAAGTAGGGGCATGGAGTGCCTATGGAATAAGAAGAAATCTAGCAAGGCAAGACAACAGCTGAGAGGGCTGTCATCACTTTCAAGAAAGTTAGCAAGGATGAAGTCCAAAGAAGGAAAAAAGTTACTGAAGTGCAAGGAAAATTATGTTTAACAACACAAACCAATTCAATACTTCTTTCCAAAAGGAAAACCTTGCCATCAACAGTATAGTAGCAAATGTCCCTTGGTGTATTGGGAAGAATGGTGTGGAAACTATGCATGCTTTCTATGCCTCTGCAAAGTTCACACAGAGGAAACTAAAACCCTATCTTTGACCTCTCGTGTCACCACAACGAGATATGCTCTTATTTACATAGTCTGAATGTACACATCCATTTTGGCACCAACAGAGAAAATTACAAGCCTAGTACATTCCTTCCTCTTTCAAGGCTCAAAATACTAAATCTGAAAGGAAGAGGAGACTTACCAGGCATTTGTATAAGTTCTGAATATTTCCCCATGAATGGAGGTGCACAAATAACTTCCAGAAAGCTTTAAGTCACCAAGGAGATTTGAAAGTTTTACCCTATGGATGGATCCCATACAAACACTGTCGCAGACATTTTTCCACAGAAATCCTTTCTTTCAGATTTCTGTGTCTTCTGGAAGGCAGAGGCCCCAGAAGGGAAGGTAAACAATTGTTATCAGCTGCTGTGGAATGCAATAGGATTCACCTTGATTGGCTCATTTCCTATGTTTATAATTAAGGGCCAATCACCAGTGCAAGCTAGGGGACTGAGTCCCTGGACACAACTTTGTTTGGGATTCTTTCTATCTATTCTTAGCTTAGCTAGTAGCTCTGCAAACCTCTCTCTATATTCTATTTAGTATAGTCATAATGTATTATATATAATATCTTAATAAATATGCCTTCTGATCAAGATACAAGATTCACCGTCTCTCTATCACCAGCCATGCCCACTCAGGCCCGGTAATAAAACACAGCCAACTAGGAAGCTTAGTTTCAGTGGGAAAAGGGGATGTGAGGGTGGTAGTAACAATGGGAACAATGGGCTGTTTTACAGTTTGGAAATTTGCCTGACTGTACTTTGGGCATGGATCCAAATGTTCTCGGTCTGAAAATAACCAGCCTTTCCACCACACCTCCTCCCCCTTGTTTTTCAAAGCCTGTGTTATGTGGTCTCTTGGCACTGTTCATTCCAGCCAATGGAATACATTTGGCTACATTTTGGCTTTTGAGCCAAAAGTGTAGTGATGGCTCCAGGCTGAGGGAGAACAAGGCTTGGGAATCTGCTGGGAGATGTGACCAGTGTGTACATTGAAGAGACAGGTCTTGCTTGCCCACTCAGGGAATTGCCAGTTGCTAGCATTGAGATCAGGAAGGATCCAGAGCAGACTGGCATCAGTCTATAGGATTTTTTGCCTTCCCCTGCAGCATCAAGCATGACCACTGTTCAGGGCTCTCCAGTCCCTTTCTTCCAGGCTGCTCATGCAGCTCAAAGATGGCCTCTTGTGCCCTGCAGCTGAAGGGGGAAGGCTTTTTCCCCCCATGGTGGGCTAGCAAGTGTCTCTAGCAGATTTTTTTTCCTTTGTAAGCAGCACTGAACACGGTCCCTTTCCAGGGCTCCTCCAGGCCGTTCTGCCTGCTGCCCTTGCACTTCCCAGACACTACTGGTGTCCTGTCTCTCTCTGACTCTTCTGCCCACTGCAGGCTTGGAGCAAGAGTGAGCTCTGCTCTTCACATAGCTCCATTTTCCAAGGGGTTCTTGCTTCTGGTGAAAATGGCCTTGGAAGCCTTCCTTCCTTGCTTGGAAGGGTTTCTGGCTTGCTGCCCAATCCAGAGGCTTGGATGCCAAATGGCTTACTGCCATTTTCAGCTCTTCCAGAGGACAATACAAGTGTGGGGCAGGCACAAAAGCACATTCCACTCATCCTTGGCCAAGAAGCACAGTGGAGCATATTTTGGAAGGCAAAAAGTGTGTTTGTCTTCGATTTGCATCCAACCTTGGATAATATCCCATAGTACCACACACCTCTTTGCTTTATTCTTCTGCATGTGGTCAGTACCAATCCTCATTCTTTTCATTCCTCAGTCTTCAGGAAACAGGGACTTGACCTGTATTCCCGCTGTTGCTCTTTGTGCCTCTGTAGCTTTTCTTTGCTAGACTGCAGGGCTATTTTTTCAATTTAAAGTGAAGAATGCACCAGCCTGGCTATGTGTGCATTGTGTTAATGCTTGCAAGCATCAGCTATGAAACAGATTCCAAAAAATAAAATAAAATTACATAACAAAAATTCAGATATAAAAATAAAATACCATTCCCTTTGTAATCTTTCAGATTCGTGTCCTTGAACATGTTTTTGAAGATGAAAAAGCCTTGGTATTTCAGGAAAACAACAGTCTCATCGTTGTTTGACTCATGGTGAGCATAGGGAATAGAATAGAATAGAATAGAATAGAATAGAATAGAATAGAATAGAATAGAATAGAATAGAATAGAATAGAATAGAATAGAGCAGGACAGAATAGTTCTGCTCTTCTGCTCTGTTATGCCCAGAGTTTTGTGTGCCAAGCTATGACCCACACCTGAGTGTTCTATCCAGGAAAGCAGCTCTCTGCAGTGTCAGACACCTACAGCATCACTCAGGCTGAGCTGGAACATGCTGCTGGAGCCCTGGGCAGGAGTGGGGGGTGGAAAGGGGAGAGCAGCCTATAAGCACAGCCAGAGCCCTGGCAGAAGATCTGCACTGACCATGTGCTCTCCTGTAGACATTGATGGTTGGCCACTTCGGAGACTTTGGAGAGTTTCTCAGATGGAACACTGTTGTTCTCTGTGTCTTGTGTTTGAACAGGTTTTTCCAAGAGAAATGACTCAGATATTTCTACAGCTGAGTACAAGGAGAAAAAGAAAATCCACAGGGAAATAAACATGTATTGCTCATATCAAACAATTTGTAACCATTTAGTCTGAAGCACCTCCTGATCCTGACTGAGGGATTGATCTCAAAGCCTAGATCATTGATCTAAGTGTCAGAGATGTGGTCGTTTGCCATCCTGTGGAAGCCCAGCTAAACTGGATAAACACAAAAGACTTTAAAAAAAAATACAGTTTTCATGTGCTTTTTGCAAATGTGTTCGGGTGATCAAATGCTGTTGAAGTGATCCACAGCTTTCACTCCCATGAAAAGGTGCATGCCTCCTTCCTACAAAGTGACAGACCCAATGCCCAGGCTGGGACACAACTGCCTATTCCATCCCCTCTTCTAGTGTAGGGCTGGGAAGAAATGTCATTAAAGATACCCTGAGCATCTAGTGGTAAGGAAAGGAGGAGGAAGCAACAAGAGCCGAATCAAATCAAATCAAATTGGACAAAACTGAATTGAATCAAATAGCTGAGTTGTAAGGGATGATCATTGAGTCCATCTGCCTGACTACTTCAGGGTTGACCAAAATAAAAAGCATGGTATTAAGGGCCTTGTCCAAATGTCTTTAAACAGTCACGGGCTTGAGAGATTGACCACGTCTCTCAGGAGCCTATTCCAGGGTTTGCTCATCCTCTGGATCAAGAAATGCTTCCTCATGTCAAGTCTGAACCTCTTCTGAGGGGCACAGCTTTGAGCCATTCCCACATGACCTGGCACTGGGTGCCAGGGAAAAGAGGGACCTTTTCTCCTTCCTTGACTCAGAAAGCTGTACAGACCAGCGAGGTTGCCCCTCTGCCTCCTTCTTTCCAAACAAGAAAACCCCAGTGCCCTGAGCTGCTCCTCACAGGACACCCTGCCAGGCCCTTCCACAGCTTTGCTGCCTTCCTCTGGATTCATTCCGGGACCTTCACATCCTTTTGAAATTGTAGGGCCCAAAAGCACACACAACACTCAGGGTGAGGCCACCCCAACGCCAAGTGCAGCAGGATAATCCCTTCTCTGAAGTGGCTGGTGAAGCTGTCCTTGATCCATGCCAGGACATGGTTTGCCCCCTGGGCTGCCTGGGCACACACGGATGACTCTGCTGAGCCTCCTGCCAGCCAGCACCCCCAGACCCTTCCTGCAGGGCTGCTCTCCAGCCACTCCTCATCCCATTTAGACTTTTGCCTGCCATTACTCCTTCCTATGTGTAAAACCTGGCAGTTATCCTTGTTCCATTTCATGTCACTGATGTTTGCTCAAATACTGAAGGCTACCCGGATCCCTCTGCAAGGCCTTTTGTCCCTTGGGAATGCCAACAGTACCTCCCAGTTTGGAATCATCAGCAAACTTGCTCATGGTGCATTCAATTTCTGCATCCAGATCCCCAAGAAATATATTGAACAGAACCAGCCCTGAGGAACACCACTGGTGACCAGTCACCAGCCAGACATCCTTCGGCCAGATCTTCACCCAGTGCACCATGAACTCACTCATCCCACAGCTGGAAAATATGTCCCAAAGGATGCTGTGAGGTACAGTACCAAGAGCCTTACAAAAACCCAGAAAAACACATCCACTGCATTCCCTTCATCTGCTGGGCAAGTGACCTTATTACAGGACAGTAAATTATTTAAACTGGACTTTTTTTTTAATGCAACTGCATTGACTATGACTGATGATTGCAGTGTTCTTTAAGTGTAGTGATAGGACAAGTCTTAAGTTTTAAATGAAAAGAGAGTAGATTTAGATTAGATACGAGGAAGAAATCGTTCTCTCAGGGTGGTGAGGCACTGGCACAGGTTGTCCAGAGAAGCTTGTCCAAGATGCCCCATTCCTGGAAGTGTTCAAGGTCAGGTAGGACGGGGCTCTGAGCAACCTGGTCCAGCGAAAGATGTCCCTGCCCAGGCAAGGGGCTTGGGTCTACATGATCTTTAAGGTCTATTCCAACCCAAACCATTCTGTGGTTCTGCTGTATTGTAGGGCAACCTCCCTCCCCGTGTCGATTTTCTTTACCTCCCCATTAACTACTGGAATTAAATTTTCTGTATTTCTGGCAGAATTCTCTTTTACTACCTTGTTCATTGTAATTTCTTTGAAGCTTGCAGCCTTCTGACTTTATGCACTCTTGCTATTATTTTTTAAGTGCTTTGAGTCAGAAAGTTTTATTCTCTTTTTATATGATTCCCTATTCATTTTCAGATCTCAATTTCTGGAACATTCTTCCCCGCTGCTCTTTCTCTGCTTTTCAAGTTGTTAATACATTTTCTAAGTCACAATGTTTTGCCTGATTTTACCCAATGGATGAGCAGTTCTCAATTTTTTTTCTGATGCAGTTCCCCTTGCACAACTATAAATTTATTTTCTTTCAGGGTTGTAACTTTATTGGCCATCACTAGGATGGCCAATAGGTTTTTCATAGAAAGTGTTCCCCCATTAGATTGGTCCTCTAGAGAAGACCCTGTCCTCGTCTCTGTGTGATGAAGCTGAACACTACTGTCATTATTTTGCTTCCCTCTTCCTTCCTTCTATCAGAATAACAAGGACCATCACTTAGTGGTAACTTTTATACAGGTCACTAAAAAAAAATAATAAAAGAAATATTGCAATATAGAAACCATAATTTTATTGGAAATAAATCAACATTACTGCAAGAAGTTTTAACTCAGTGCTCTAATAGGTATATTTTATCATTGTTACAAAACTGCTTTCTGGTTCAAAGTCCCTCAACTGCAGCAGCTTAAAAGCTGCCTAACAGCATGTCAGTAATGGCAGTTTTTCTTACATACTTTGTGCTAGCAAACCTGCTCACATGTGGCAAATCTATTCGTTTGAATGAGGAAGTGGTAAACATGTACAAAATGAATCTTTCAGTAGCTATGGCAGTCTTTTTTTTTTGTGCTTGGCAGCCTTCATTTAGAAGAGAGTGGCTTTTTCACTTCATTTCCTTTTACCAGTAGGCTGACTTAAAGTTTTGTCATCATCTACATCCAGTTCATTCACCTCTTCCCGTAATTCATCCTGCAGCTCATAGTCTGAGGCTGATTCAGTGTTATCATCCCAGTAATCAGCTTCATATCTGTCCAGTAAGTGTTTCTGGGGCATAATGTCATCATCGTCAGGAGGATTCCTTGCTTTTTTCTTTTTCATTTTCTTTTGAATCTTAGAAAGCTGCTGCTGCTGCTTCTCTGTCCAGACAAAGCTTTGTGTATGTCCTGACACGTTCATTTTTTTATAGTCCATTATCTGTTTATTCAGCAGTTCATGATCAACACCAAACAGATTAGGCCGCATGGATGAATCTGAAGATTGAGTTGTTGAAGGGAAGAGTTTACTGTGGGAAAGAAAACAAGTATTGGCTTGGGTTTCCCCCACATATATTTCTATTTTTGACAACTTGAGTAACACAGAAATAAACTGGACTTTTCAGTTTAACTTTATTAACACCCTGTGTCCCCTGTGTTATGAAGGAAGAGATACCACCATATCATGTATCCAAGGATAGGTTGTGTCAACAGATTTAATGGGAGAAAGCCAATAAAGCAACAAGATGGCAGATGAAACTGCCAGTCTCTGAGAAAAAATGTACCTAGGTGAGCATTGTACCTGGGAGACCCAAGGAGCTCAAGACTTCTCCCAGCTCTTCCAAGAAGTGAGAAGCAGCAGCCTCTGTCTAAAACACATCAGAGCGATGTGACACCTTAGGCTGGACTTGACTATTTCCCCAAGACACAGAGGAAGATTTCCCTTTGGGAAATCTGTCACAGGAATGACTTCCCACAGGAAGCGATTTCTGAATCACACCTGATGGACCATCCTGTGAGATGCTGAGGCACAGAAGGCATTTCTACCAACAGACTACAGCACACAGGTGCAAAGGCTGTTGGCTTTGAGAGCATCCAGTGCACAGAACCACTATTCCAATAGGTTGTTCAGCCCTATCTCTCAATGGTTAAAAATCCCTCACAGAAGAATGTTAAATCAATTTAGGGAGATTTATCAGTAAACTTGCAATCCATATATAATAAACCAAACTTGTATCAGAACAAAGTGGACAAGTAGAGCAGTACTGGTAAATGCCATTTTCATCCTCATGAGACAATTGCCAGCAAAAACAAACATTACTGCTGTAGAGCATTTTTAAAATGTTGATTATCATCAACACATCAAGGCTTGAAATCTCAGAAGTTCTACATATATTTTGCTCATAAAAGCAAGATATTAATACCAGAACAAGTATCAGGTCTGCGAGTAACAATGTACAGATCTAATTAAAATATGTCAAATAATACCCAATTTAAGTTGACCAGCAGAGATGAAGACACTCGTACAATTCTGAACCAAAAAGACCCACCTTAAATCATTTTGAGATGATTCTTCTTCTTCTGGAGGTCCAAAATCAGCAATTGCCAGTAAGTCCTCCACCTGTAAACACATGAAGGCCACACATATTTAAATCTACTTCATTTAAATCTACACTGTTTAAATCTACTTTGTTCCCATCTACATAAGAAACAGGCAAGTATCCAACAAACAATTCTATGTTTGGACTACTTAGCAAAATCACTTTAAAACAGCTTTTTCCTTCTTTTACATGGAATTGCTTATACTTCTTTCCTGGGATGTTTTTGTCAAATAGTGGATCCAGAGACTCCTACAAAGGTTTTTGCCTTATATGCATTAATCCCTTGGCTAGGGATTGTTTGACATATACCTTTTTTGGTTTATTTCTTCTTACCTCAGTCTTGCAAATCCTTTTCCATAACATCCTTACACTGAGATTTTTTTCACCTCTTCTCCCTTTCTGCAAGTTTGCATTTCTCTTACAGGCAACTATGGAGGTCCCAAATCCCTTTTAACATGGCATCTAACCAGTAAATGCTACAAATTATTAATGTATTATTAATGCAATATTATATGCTGTGCTCACAGACTATATGTAATCGTGAAAAATTTCTCTTGTTTGAAATTTCATTTCAGCTTTTCTTTACATTTTCTTTACATTCCCTTCTAATTAATTGAATTATTCTAAGAGTTTAATTGGATATTTTTTCCCTTTACTTACAATACTTAAAAAACAAGTTCAGCGTGTTATTTGAATCTGGGATTGACAAATCTGATGAACTGTGAAGTGGGAGAAAATGATCCATCTATCTGCTCCCCAGTGTCATTCCCTGACAGATGTGATATAAAGAGGGTTTTTACTTATCTTCTGTGAAACTCAGAACTTTTCTGATCACAGAAAGTTCAAGCAGTTAATTGCATTTCTAGAGAATCTGAAATTCTTTTTATCCCTTCCAGCTCTGCTCATGCACACTGCAGGAGCCCATAAGGGTCTAACAGTAGCTGGCTGTAACAGTAACACTATTATAAATAATAAGGCACTTCAGGGCACAGAAACATGAACCTGTTCTTTTCAACTTCTGTTCACATCAACAGTTTGAGGAGACATTTTTCATCAAATTCTACTCATTGGTGTCATCCTTCTCTCCTGGAAATCTCACTATGTTAGAGATCTCGCTTCACAGTCCAATGATAGCAAATTCCCAGGAAACATCAGTATTCTAGTATTATGTCAACTACTTAAAGCTATCAACACCTTGACAGAAATCATAAAATAGTAAAGACAATTTTAAAAGTTAAGGAAAAAAATGTAGTATGAATAAGCCTACATCCCCTGTGCAAAGATTTGCACTTCCCTACAAACATTTTAACAATTCACAGATGGAAAAAGATATGGGGGAAAAATAAAAATTAAAAAATCACTGGTTTTTCAATTGAATTTTAAAAGCACATAACATTTAAAATGTGGAAACCAGCTCCTCCAACCTCATTTCCATAATCATATACACCAGGCAGCACTGTATTATTCCTTAAAATGGTAATTTAATTCTTTAAAAATTCTTCACTGGCCTAATGATTCTGCCTACAATTCTTCTACATATTATATAGGCATCAATCTTACTCAAGATTATTTATTAAAATGGTTTTCGCAACTATAGAGAAAGACTGATTTTTAATGAAAATTGGTAGAGCAACTAAGTTATCAGCTCTCTGCTAAGCCTACATTTGTACACTGAGTCAAAGATTAGATTTACCTCTTTTACAGCTGCAGCTTCTTTGTCTTTTATAAATACTACTGGGGGTACATTTCCTACAATCTGCTGACTCTTCAGAAGATACCTGGCAAAAACACAGCATTCACCAGCATGAGTATCAGTATATCATCTGCAGGACAAGTAAAAGGTGTTAAATTAAATCCAGCAGTACTGCACATTTAAAGATATGGCTTGCAAAACTTTCAGTCTGATGAGGAGCTATCCAGGTTGATGCTAAGCAACACATCACTGTAGAACCCCAACTTTGAATGCATGGCATACGAAAACTACTGGCTGAAGGTCCAGCTGAGTATTCATGATATTAGGTTTGTCCATATCTGTGTACATAGTCTGGCACAGGTCTTTCCCCACTTCATTTGGTATCCTTATCCCCTCTGTAGGGATAAGAGCAGTGAGGGATACAGCCCTCAGAGCAGGGCAAAACAACTTATCCTACATGCTAGCTGTAGGAAGGATTGACAGGGGTCCCCTTCTCTTCTTCCCAGGAGCAACTTTCCTTCTTAAAGAGTGGAAGCTGTGGAGTAGAAGAGAGCATTGTGCTGGAGCAGGAATTACACAGCTTATGGAAACAGGGAGAAAGGAAATCGTTTTACAAGTATGCTTCTATGCCACCTGCCACATGGGTGAAGTCCTGAACTTCCCACAGACTGCCTGGATAGCAGAGGGAAAGCCAAGGAAAGGGAGGAAGAGACAAAAATCTCAATGATACCATGAAAAATCACTGGACTCTGTGTTGGAAAAATGAGGGAAAGCATCACAATACATTCTCAATTTGTGGGGTTTTTTGGTATCAGTATTGTGAAGAACTACTGTAATAACATCCTTTTCTGGAGGCCTAAATCATCCCCAGCAATCAAAACTGCCCAGTGAATCTGCAAGGAGATCCTTGCAGCTGTCAGTCCCCTGTACAGCATCCCATCCTGGGCTCCTGTCCTGCACAGCCTGGCCAGCCACTGTTGCAGTAGTATTGATCAAGTCACAATAAGCAGCGCAGCTCAGCTCCAGGGAGCAGCCTCTGGGGTGACTGACAAAAGCTCACAGCTAAAGGGAACTCTCCTAGGATGCAGGCATCTCACTGGTTCAGAGTCTGGGGGCACAGACAGACCATTGAGCTGTCTCCACCCAGGAGTTTGGAATGGGATAAAAGGGGGCCAGACACAATAAACAAGGCTGTTGTCTGATGACCAGAAGGGAGTTCTGTCATGTGTTACATTGTGGATTCACTGTAATAAGCCACCACCACCAGGACACTGGAGTGAGACCTGTGCCACACTCCTCTTGCTTTCTGCTTGACATACTCCTGCCCTGGGAAAGCACAGAAGCCAAAAAAGCCAGCTGTGCTCCAGCAAAAGATCACACAGCTGGTCTGACACAGCCACCCTTCCCTGTGAGGCTCATCACAGAGATGATGAGATGCTCTACTCCAAGTATCTAAAAACCTAAGGCATCCCAATAGGTCAGGTGTAGACTGTCAGAAGTCCTGAAGAAATGGCTCTGGATGAGGAAGGGGCCTGTCTATCTCCCAGCAGTACCGAATACGTGGAGCACTCTTTCGCAGCACACTTTCAACGTAACTGTCCTTCTCCACAGTGGAAGCAGGGTTCCAGTACACACGGCACGCTGAAAAGTTGGATGACAGGGACACCTAGAGAAGAGGCAAATCTCTCTTTAAGATGATATATGTACACACAAACCTCATATACAATGAAGTCTGTGATGGATTGCAGAGGGCCTAATAGAAAATGTCTTTTGATAACAGGAGTGATGATATCAGACCAGAATCAGGTTATGAGTAAATGAGGACTGATCTATGCCCAGTCATGTCCCAGTGCAGCACAAACACTGTGCAGCTATAAAATCTGTATTGTATTGCGAAGAAGGCTGTTTCTTTCCATCTCTCACGTTGTAAGTTGTTAAATTTACAGCAATGCCTCCTGAAAGAACTGTCTTGCCCACAACCAGCCAGCATTTTCACATGCAGACATTTGATCTGAGACAAGCTCTAGTGATACAGAAATACTCTGTGAAGGATGCTGCACATATACAGCCGAAAGACTCATCTTGTCCATGTAGTTTTGAATGCTTGTCTGACAATAGAATGAATTCAGCTGGAAAAAACATCTATTTTAGTAATGAATGACAACCCGTCTGTCATAGATGCAGCTATGAGGTATCATTTTCCATGCTTCTAATATCAAAGTTAAGTCCACCAAGCTTTTAAGCCAGACACTGGCATAATTTAATCTTTATAGAACAGCAAATGTAGATGATAAAAACTGCAGACAACAAAAAAGAATGCAGAGACTGACTTAGTTCCTGTATCAGAACTCTAACTTCCCTTTCAAATCCACGAATTATGACATCACTAGATAAAATTACATACAAATCTCAATTCTTTCTCAGATCTGGCTTGACAATGACATTTTCTTAGGCTTGGCCTTTTTTTTGAACTAATCTCATGCATCACTTAGGTCTTCTGCCAATAACATTGCTGGGGAGTGACACAAGCAGGTGACAACTCTCACACAGCTACAAGAAGAACAGATTCTTGGAAAGATACACTTATGTTCGTAAAACCATGTTCCTCCTTCTGAAAGGGCAATACAAAGAGTTTATGTCTGAGTAATAGGGAAAAAAGTCATATCATGAGAATCATCATTGAATTGGCCTGAGTTGCATTTGCATTAGAGTGGCAAAGGTCTCCTAAGTCAGGGACTACAGAGGCAAAGCTCTGCTCATGTGTACTCCTGTGCCAGATTGCTGCACTCTGCCACATCAGAAGAAATATTGTAAAACTCCTCTTGGCACACATCACAACACCCAGGGGAGCTCCTTTGGCACGTCCATGCCAACCTCACAACGTAATCAGAGTGGCTCAGCACAAGCTGTAGCCTTGGCACTTGCCTTGCAGATTTCCAGCTTGAGATCATAAAATTCTTGACTGACTTCACAGGTAGTGGCCATCTCTAACACAGCTTTATGAATAAGCCCATTCAAGGCTCTGCAGCGCACATTGTCTTCTTTCCTTGTTTTTGTAAGGTCATTTTTCTTTAAAAAGTCCAACTTGGTTGGTTTATACAACTATAAAAAGAAACAAACAACACATTAAACAGTAGTTACACACTTTATTAGGCAACAATATACAGTTTCATGCACTTTACGAAGTATGCTCTTATTTCATTATTGAAGCTGTGAAGGCTTTATATAAGTCCTGCATATCAAGTGTTTCAATATAGAATACTTCTGTTCACAAAATCTCTGACATTTGTGTACTACAGTCAAAGTTTCTAAAGTTCTTTGTGTATTTTGTAGCAAGTTATGAAGCTCCATAGATCTGTTTTCTCAAATACAGCATGCATGACTGAAATACAGCAAGCAAAACTGAAAAGTTTTGCTTGTTTGAAAAGCAAACATTAAAAAACTTCATTTAACTAACTTCTATGAATAGAAGTTTTAATTTGAATCAGTACTCAGGAGTGTGCAAGAGAGCATTGATGCTGGCAAGGATGAAGCTGAATGACAATCCTGTCACAGTCAGACTGGAGCCCTACTCTTTGCTCACAAAATCCTGCTATCTCTCCATCAGAAAATGCTTCAAAGTTAGAATCAATGGCAGAAACACAAGTCTGTTCCTCCTGGCACAAATAAACAAATCGCCTTCAGAGCTTGCACTTACCGTTTGTGATCCCAGGGTAGGGCTGTCATACCAGTACTTCTTTCTTTTGGGAAAAGGAAAGGAAATCAGCCTTATCTTTCAGTAGCTCAGAGAAATAAGGATTCTCTGTGTAATTAATATTCCACCTGCCTGAAAGGACACAACACCCATACAAGTCGCTATCCTCACAGCTGGGGTGCAGGGAGCAATTCTTCCCACCCACAGCTGAAGCTGCACATAGATGGGAAGGGGGTGGAAAACAACAGCTCTCAGGTTTCTTTAGATTCAGAGAATCATTAAGGTTCAAAAACAGGGCTAAGATCATCAGTCCCATGGTTAACCCAGCACTGACATGACTAAACCATGTCTCTAAGCACCACTTCTACACGTTTTCTGAACGCTTCCTGAGGCAGTGATTACACCACTTTTCTTGGGGATCCTGTTCTATTGCTTGACCATTCCTCCCTTTCAGTGAAGAAATTTCTTGCAATATACAGTCTAAATGTCCCTTAGTGCAACTTGAGGCCATTTCCTCTGTCCTGTCGCTTGTTTCTTGGGAGAAAAGCCTTACTCCCACCTGGCTACACCCTCCTTTCAGGCAGTTGTAGAGAGTGATAAGGTCCCCCCGAGTCCTTTTTCTCTTTTTCCCCAGGCTGAACACCCCCAGCTCTCTCAGCTGCTCCTCACAGGACTTGTGCTCCAGACTCTTCACCGCTGCCCTTCACTGGACATGCTCCAGCATCTCGATGTCTTTCCCGTACAGAGGGGCCCGGAATTGGACACAGCACCCGAGGTGTGGCCTCACCCAGAGCACAGAGCACCGAGGGACGATCAGTGGCTCGGTCCTGCAGGACACACTACTGCTGGTAGAGGCCAGGGCCATTGGCCTTCTTGGTCCCCTGGGCACAAGTTCAGCCGCTGCCGACCAGTTCAGATCGGCGGCTCGGGGTCGGTGTCTCTCTCCCCTCCGCGGTGCCGGGAGCGCCCGAGCCTCACACCCCTCTGACTCCCCCTTGCCCCAGCGCCCACAGCCCACGCCGGCAGGGCCCCGCACCTACTTATTCTTGCGGAGCATTTTCCGCAGCAAGTTCCTGGAGCCGCCCAGGGCGACGGAGCTGCGGAGGGCCCGGCAGCACAGCGGCACCACGGCTACCCGGGCGCCCCACATTGCTGCCCTGGCCCGCGCCCCGGCCCGGCACGGGGAGCTCCCACCTCCGCTCCGGCTGTGCCTCAGGCTCCGGCTGCGGCTCCCCCTGCCGGCACGGAGGCCCGGGCCCGCGGCTGCGGATGTCCCGGCCGGTCCCGGAGAGGGAAGGAAGGAAGGAGAGAGGGAAGGAGGGAGAGAGGCCGAGCCGCCCTCAGGCTGGGCAGGGCTTGCACACACTCAGACCCTGGCTCCCTCCCCGGCCCGCGGCGGGAGCACGCACCCAAGGGCCGGGATTGCTGCCGGAGCGGCGGCAGCAGCCGCCCCGACACGCCGGCTGCGCTTGTGGCTCTGCCGGGCGGTCCCTCTAAGACACCATTTACATGTCCTTCAATTCGCTGCTGCATCGGCGGACAGCTGTAAGGGGATGCGAGGAAAGTAGATAACATTGAGGCAAGACTCGGTGCTCCGGACTTTTCCATTGAAGATCAAGACAAAACACTGCAGTTTTCCACACAGAACTGCTGCTGGATATTAAATAAATTGAACCTGTGATTTATATATTTTATCTGCATAACACGAAATTACACGAAGTAACTACATGAAAAGTGATCAAATTGCTGCTTCTGCACTGATGGCATTAATCCTAAATGCAAGCTGCTCAGGGCAGCACCTCACGAGGGATAGGAAGACCCGCCAGGCCTGCCTCTATGCTCTCTGCCATTTCCTCCATCATAACCCAGCGCGTCTTCTTGGTGGCACTTCCGATGTGAGGAGTTATTATAACATTCTTCAGCTTTAACAAGGGGTGATCCCTGGGAGAGGAAAAGAAATGCTGAACTAGTCACTCACAGCACACTCATCAGTATTTCATCAGTATTGCAGGCCGCCAGGGAAAATAATAATTAAAAATAAAACAAAACCTAATTGCATGACCCACGTATATTCAGAGGAGTTCAAAGTGCTGCCCAGCGTGGTGGGGTTTTATGCAACAAATCCTCCAAATAAGTAAGTGTGAATTTTATTTGGCTGAAACAGGATTAGGGACAAAGTTTCAGCAGGACCAGTGCACATACCTCATATACTCCTATTAACAAAATTTTACTCAGTTTGGACATCACACATACACCCTTTTATTTTTAACATAAATACATGTCCTACCTTGGCAAAGGTTCAGGATATGTCACATCCAGAGCAGCTGCCTTAATAACTTTGTTTTGAAGGGCTTCCACCAAAGCATCCTGATCCACTATCAGACCTGGGGTACAGTAAGAAGGATATGTTTATTTTCATGTCCTCTCAGTATTCTTTTGGGTGAAGTGGTGAGGCAAACAGCAGGGCAGGCCAGGGTCACAGTGCAGAAGCAGCAGTGGAGTGGGAATGGGAAGCCTGGGTATGTGCATCAGGGAATTAGCAGAATGAAACCGAGTGCCAGGTGTCAGGGTGGGCTGTGCCACCCTAATGTGTGTGAGCAGCAACATTGCATTAAATAAATAAAAAGCTTAAGTAGGAGATATATAGATACACATGGGCTTCTAACACTCCAAGGTCACTAACATTTCAGAGGTCTACTTTCTCATTATTATGGGAACACTTAAATATTTTACTGAGATATGACCATGGGTGTCTAAATAAACTAATAATCAGAAAATTTACAGAAAATTTCAGAGGGACAGCCTCTATATTGAAGGTTTTCCCAGGACTTGTCATGCCACCAAACTTTAATGCAGTTTTGTTTATTCTGCACCTTACCTCTGCTGATATTAATAAGAGTAGCAGTGGGTTTCATCAGCTCCAGCTCCCTCTTCCCAATCATTTTGTGTGTCTGTGGAGTTAGGGTTGCAGCCAATAATACAAAATCTGACTGCTGGAGCAAATCATCTATCTTCTTACAGTAAATAGCTCCAACAGCACTTTCTTCTTCCTTTTTTCTGAAGGAAAAAATCCCAAAATTAAACTGCAGTAGCAAGAAACAAGGGAAATGTCAAATCACCAGTAGAGAAAATATTTATTTATCTTTAAATGTATCTTTATCTTTGCTGTGTAGTTCAAAGCAGTTAGCTGCTTGTCTGAAACTCAGTAAAAAAAAGATCAAGCTTTTTCCCACAATACCAAGTACACAAATGTGCAGTATGGTGGGGATGGAAAGTAAGAAATGGGTATCACATAAATACACTGAATAAATGATAAACCAAATGCATCTTTGTCACAATTTCTGTGCTAGGGATTCTTTTCCTACCCAAAAGCAAGATTGATGTCTTGTGAAAATCAATTAATTTAAGTAAGTAATGTGAAAATGAGGAAACAGATAAGACAGGGCAGGGATTAAATCTTCCCAAATCTATGTCAGCAACAGCTTGATTGTGCTGTGCATCAGTGCTGGTTCGCTGAAACCACACGCTGAGAACCTGCTGGCACACTCGATCTGAATCAGGATGAGGTTGGCTGGCTCTCTTCAAATTCCCACAAAAGAAAAGAATGGAATGGGCCTGATGGGAACACAAGGGCACAGGGCACATACACCTCATCTAGAAGACAGCAAACAGACTGGCAAGTCTGGCTCTATATTGTCACGTGGCTTTGGAAGGGTGAGATGTCTCTGCCTGAATCCCTGCCTCACCGAAATCACAGGAGTTAAGTCCTGCCAGTTTTCTCCTTTCCAGTCCATTGCAATGTCACCACCATGGCAGCAAGAAGTCAGGAGCCCCAACTAACAGGGAGAACCGTGAATTATATCTCTCCCATTCCTTCCTGACTTTCGTTCTGTAAAATTTGGGAAATTAACGACCATCTTGGAATATGTGTATGTACTTTTCCACTTAAAATAAAGAGCACTGTAAAAAGTGAAAGCACAGCAAAAAGTACAAATAACACATAAAAGGAGCGACAAAATAGAGTTGCCTTAGAACTGCAACAAGCTTTACCTCTGATTTCTGTTGTGGTACAAAATCTTCATTTCAAAGGCTTTGGCTCTTTCAGCCACTTTGTAACCAATTTTGCCCATTCCCAGGATTCCCAGGGTTGCTCCAGAAACCTCAACCCCCAGCCAGTCAACGGGGAAATACTCTGTGTCAGGGGAGACTGCCATCTCATGGCCTTGGAAGAGCAAAAGAAGAATTATGTAATCTAAAGGATGTTCCAGCATCTGGCTACTTCCCCCCACACACACACACGCACTTTTTATCATAGGACTAGGCAGAAGCACAGAAGCAGTAATGTATCGTCATGTAATGTATTGTTTCTGGACAATAAGTGAGTAATGCTGCACTGTACACAGGACTGCTGACACTGATTTCTTGCTCAGGAGAGAGACATACCCAGCCTCTCTTTGGCAAGAAAGGAAGCAAGGAAGGTAACGCCAAAGCAGCCAGCCTCCTTGCAGATATACCAGGGTTGGCAGGGAAAAGAAACACAGAGCATGGTGGGCAGATTTCTTGTTTATAATTACTCAGATACATGGCAGCTTGGCAAAGACAGGCTTCAAACCTCCTTGAGAATACATTATTTTAATCCCCTTTTATTGCAACCTGAAAAGCAAGACTGCAATGAACAAGTACAATGAATAAGTGGCTGTGGGCTGAGGGAGAAGAGGCCTGAATTTAGAACTGTCCAGAGAAGGAACAACTCTACCTTGCTAATATGCCAGTTTGGAAATAGGATGCCAGTTATTGTCAACAAGACAGATTTGTCTTAACTTCTTCCTTTGCCCCTATTTCCCATATTTCTAGTGTTAAGCTTACTTTTGCATCAGCACACATTTTCTGCATGTTTTGAAGTCATCTTTTCTATGAAAAAACTAAGATCATTTAAGTTATTACCTTCCACAAGTCTCCTGGAAGATGCCAGCATCAAAGCCATCCCCATGTCTGCAGTGTCAGTGGAAACAACAAATGGAGTATTGGACACTTTCACACCATAGCTGGAGAGGAGTTTCAGATCCAAGTGATCTATTCCCACTCCAGCACTTGCAACTACCTTCAAGTTAGGCAAGCTCTGGAGCAGCTCTTCATTAATAGCTGGTTTGTGATACCACACATAGATAGCTCTGATCTTTTTGCTGAGAAGTGTCTTGTTTTCAAGATATTCTTTCATGGTGATGAGATGAAAACGTTTCTTCAGAAATCCAAGATGGTCTTCATATACTCCAAGTCTCCCTCCTATACAGTCAACTAGCACATAAGGCAGTTCCTGACTCTCCATGCCCTACAAAAGCAAAGACAACCAAAAGGGCATGATCTGAAGAGATCCATTTTACCTTTTTTTCTAAAAACCAGAAATTGATTGGCTCAATTATGTGCTGTTTTCTCACTTGATGAAGGATTTGGCTAAAGATAACCACTCACACATGCAGAAGTCTTTTGGTTTCTCCCTGTGTTATTCAGAAGGATGTTCAATTTCTATATAATCTTGTTAACAAGAAAACATTTCTGACATACCAAGTATGCTAACACTTACACAAATGAGTAACCAGTTCTTACTCCTGTTCAATGTTCAATATTTAAAGCCAAAGTCTTCATAATTTAAGAATGCGGTTGTGTGAGTGGAAAGGTATCTTTTGTCTGCAAATTCTGCCACTTCTGCAATTATACTAAGCAATTATCATTGATGAGATTATCTCAGTAAAAATCTCATTTAATGTAACAGAGCTATAAATTGTCAATTATGAACTTTGGAGTTACCCATGAATGTAAATTTACCCTTTCTTTCTTCAGTCTCCTTCAGTGCTTTGCCAACTCTTCACTGCTCACTCTGCTGACTCTGCAAAGAGCCAAGGCTGTGATCTCAGGTTAAAGCCGAGACCCCCTCACGCCGCACCTCATAGCGAGAGGCAGTGCTCCCTCCCCGGCACCGCCGGGCCAGCTCCCCCTTCTGTGCCCCGGCCACCCGCCCCGGAGCGCGGTGTCCCGGCAAGTTCTCCCTGCCCAGGGCGGGCGGAGCGCTTTCCCCTGTCCCGGCAGGACTAAAGATAGGAGGGAGCTGGAGGGCGGCCGCGGGCTCTGTCCAGCCCTGAAGGACGGCTGGGAACGGGCGAGATCCTCCCGCTGCCAGCCCGGGCAGAGCCCCCGCGCCGCCAGGCCCGGCGCTGCCCCCGGGGCCGCCCGCGGGGCCCGGGCCCTGTCCCCGCCCGGCACAGGGGGTCCCGGCGCGCTCCCGCCGTGCCGCTCGCACTCACCCGCCGGCCGTGCCCGCCGCTCCCTGCGCACCGCGGGGCGGAGCGGGAGCGGCCGCCGAGGCGGGCACGGCCCGGCCGCCCGCACCCCGCCCGGGCAGCCTGCGCGGCCGGCGGGGAGGAGAGGCGGCGCCAGGGCACGGCACGGGCACTCCGATCCGTCGGAGAGTGAGCAAGGGGAACTCACGAGTGATTGTGTGTTTTTGTAGGAATGTTTCTGTGCTGTTCGTGATTTCAGTACAGTCGGGATTTTGCGTTAACGTCCTGCGCGCTGTGTTTTCCATACTGTCTTTAAAAACTGGACGTGGTCTGGCTTTTCTGCTGATCATTACATGCTGTGCATATGAGTCTACATAAGATGAAGAGTTGTCTCTGACCAACCGACACCAGTGACAGCTCTCACTGTACAAATGAAGGTCTTTTCCAACCTATATGATTCTAGGAATACCCTAAAAATCTCTCTTTGAGAGCTAAGCAGCTGGGGCAGGCTCAGGTGCTTGGACACCTGAGATGTTAGGTCAGCTACAGACAGTGCTGTGCCAACTTCAGCTGAGAATATGTGAGAATTTTTCTGACAAGGTTATTTGGTCTGTATCATAGAATCACAGAATGGTTTTGGGCTGGAATGGACCTTAAAGCCCATCTATTTCCAAACCCCCTGCCACAGGCAGGGACACCTTTCTGCTAGACCATGTTGCTCAGAGCCCCATCCAACCTGGTCTTGAACATTGGTAGGGATGGGGCATCTACAACTTCTCTGCTCAACCTGTTCTGTTGCCTCATTATCCTCAAAGAGGACAATTTCTTCCTAATCTTCCCCATTCTACTACCTAACCTAAACCTACTCTCCTTCAATTGAAGGCCATTCCCCTTGTTCTATCACTACTTGTGAAGAGTGCCTCTCCAGCTCTCTTGCAGTCCCCCTTTAGCTACTGTAAGGTTGCTATAGGCTCTCCTCTGAGCCTTCTCTTCTCCAGGCTGAACAATGCCAACCCTCCCATTTTGTCTTCACAGTAGAGGTTCTCCAACCCTGTGATAACTTAGTGGCCTTCCCTGGACCCACTTCAATAGGTTCACATCTTTTTTGTGCTGAGGACCCCAGGGCTGGATGCAACATTCCAGATGGGATCCCACAAGAGCAGAATAGAGGGGAAGAACCTGCTCCCTCGATCTCCATATCCAGTAATGGGCACTGGGAAGTACAGCTTCAGTTCTCAGTTCACAGAGGCTGTGCTGAAGTGATTCCCCTGGCTGTGCAGGTCTGTGCATCACTGGGGAGGATGCCTGGTTTCTGGGGTCACAGCAACTCAGGAGCCAGGACACACCACTGCTATGGGCATCCAGGGATCTTTCTCCTTTCACACTACGGAATAACCAGCCATAGGGGCTGCTGTGTCTCTTGTGACTACTGTAGTGCTTTTCAAAAGAATGGATTACAAATTGCCGGTGTCTTGAATTCTGTCAAATACACTTTGATATGCTGAACATGAAGACAGTCAAGTTTAACACCAATCCTCTATAAAATTGCTAATAAAAAAATAAAATATGATAACAATATTGATTACACAAAACCATATATTGTTCTTGTTATCCTGGTGACGATTTTTGAGTATCAGTTGCTTACATTAATTTCAAGTTCAAACAGTTAAACTTTGAAGCAAAGATTACTTAACTAGTAATAAGGAGTTATAGAACATTAACTGCATTCTTAGTTAAATTTGCTGGCATTTTCTTCCTTTAAAAAAACACATAAAATGATGACACATTACTTCTTTCACATCAAAAGTTTCCAAACTGCTTTAGTGGTAAGATTGTAATGAGTAAGCTTTCAACTTACTGCTCACCTGAGATCAAAGGACCCTGGTAAAGTCCCTCTCAAAGACACAAGTCTGAGGAAGAAGGCCTACCACATTTTAGTCTTGAAGGTAAAGAAAAACCTTTGGGAGGGCAACACAGTAGTGTTTACTTTGTACATCAAATCCACAAATTTGAATGAACAAAATGAAGGAGGAATTAGGCAGAGGAGCCAAAAAAATAACACACAAAGGAATGTTACTCCAAGCAAAAATCCAGGTAATATGTATCAAATGTCAAGAAAATGAGTGTTTTATGTGGTTAGATATGGACAGAATTGGATGTTCTCAAAGCTGTTTTGTGCAACTTGAACATCCAATTTTCAAGCTATAGGTCAGGAGCTGATACAGCTCTACAGAAATTATATCTGTTTAGCATCATATGTGAAAAAAGTTGTCAATTGCACCAGTGCACTATCATGTTCTAAGCATATTTAGTTTGTAGACTACCTTACAGACCTCCATGCAGTGTGTTAAGCTGAATTTCACTGTGCGTACATCATTGCTGTGTGCCAGTTTTCTCTTACAAAAAGGCATCTGATATACCAGCACTGCACAGAGAACTGAAATGAGTGAGGTCTGTGGGTATGTAGAGAGAAGTATTGCAGAGTCTGTGGACTTCATCCCCATCATTAAATATTGCTGTTGGTATCCATGTAATCCTGCAGGGTGAGCTGAAGCCTGCAGTGTTAACAAGGTGCTTGCATAATAGTCGTTTCTTAGCATTAGGCTTTGAAGTGTGGCGTTACCATAAAAGACTTTTGTACAATGCAATGCATACATCTCTCAGGTGGGTTGTACAGAATAGCTTAAGCATGAAGCTGGAAAAAGACATACATTTCCTACATCTACATTAAGTTTTATAAGGCAGTATTTTATTACAGGCAAAAAAAGCTGAGGCAGGAAATCTTCAGGCAACGCCAAACCAAGTGATGCATTTAATATCTGCAAGAAATATCTGCAGATGTAGAGTAAAACTCCAAGCAAATGCCAAGCATGTACAATTGTTTAAGTAGATGTGAAGCACTGTATCTGATTTTGTTTGCTTCTTCACTTGAGAAAAGTTTGCATGTGTGTTTTCTGCAGTTTTGGGATATTGATCTAAGAAAAGGCATTTTTTTCCTCTTTTCTATTGTACAGTAACCTTGTTTTTCAGCTCTGTAATTTATTGCTTAGCCTTTTATTTATGAATAAATTTAACTTACTTTTTCAAGGTTATACATGTAACAATGAAATATGTACTGGGCACCTGTGTCTCAAAGAGCAGGGAGGCCCCTGGGGCAGTCTTGAAATTCTTGACAGCCAATTTGCTGTGCCTGAAAAACTGCAATGTCTTGTTTCCTGGAGCTGCAAAAGTGATGGGACAAAGTGTATTTTGGCCAGCATACCTGCAAGACAAAGGCTCTGTAAAGATGCTTAAGGCTCCAGGCAAAATCCCGGCTGCACTTAATGGCAACTTTGCTACAAATTTTAAGAATAAATAATACTATTCATAAAGTCATCCTACATAACAAAAGGCATAGCACTGCCACTCAGGGTGTTTATTTGCCTTTTGGACCTGTGTTAGACAAGAGAAACTATAAAAACACAACTGACACGATAGCAAACTGCTTCCTTCGAAGCTTTAGTGAGATGTATGGACATTCTTATATTTAACAAGATCTTTAGAGCTGATGTGCAGGGGAAAGATAAGAATAAAAAGACAAAGAGAAGAATGAAAAGATCCGCAATATCCTTTCACACATTAGCTAGGGAGCACTTCACTGGGTAGGGGGAGACCATTCAGGGCTGCTAGTATGTTTTCAACTGCTTCCTCTGTTATCATGTAGGTGGCCTTGTCTGTTTTAATGCCGAGGTGAGGTGTTATAATGACGTTCTTTAATTTTAACAATGCATGATCTCTGGAAGAAAAGAAAAAAAGAGTTAACTATTGTTGTTCATCTAAATAAAGAGGAGTCTTACTTTAGCTTTTGCACAGTATTTAAAGTTAATTTGATACAACTCTACAAGTCCCACTTAGCCCTGAGCACCTATATTGAAGTAATTTTGAACTGCAATAGGACAAGCAAAGACTTCATAAGTAGCTCTTCTCTCCAAAAACACACTTCTGCCATGAGGCAGCAATTTGAACTATGTCAGAAGAGAGGATTTAAGCCCTCCTGACACATTCACCTTACACAATAGTCTGAGCTGGTGTTATTTGCACACAGGCACAACAAGACCAAATTCCTCACAACCCAAAATGCAGCCAGCACAGTTTATTCCAAAAGGCACCATCCTGTAGACCAGTCTTTTTAGAGAAGCTAAGCAGTCTCTAGGCCCAAGAGGTTCGCAGTACTTCAGCCTTGTATTGTGGAAAGAAGCCTGTGGAGAAGGACACCTCCTGCCTATGCGGCAGGTCTTAGGCCTCAAGCAGCTTCCACCCATTAAAACTGGCAAGCTGCACTTTGTAATAAAGCAATTTGCAAGTGAAGGACTGCTGCAGCTTCAGGGGGTGATTCTAAGGACTGGGTTTAAATGTCTTCCCTGCCTCCTGCTGTTTCCCGGCTCCCAGACTTCCCTTTGGTCTGTTATCAGCCCCTGTGTCTGGGCTGCATCCCATTCCCATTCATGGCACTTTTATCCCAGCTCATGCCAGGGGCAGGGGGGCCACCTTCCTGCCTGCTGCAGGGACGCCTCTGGCCTCAGCAGGGCTCCCCCATCCTTCCCAAGGAATAAGCAGAGATGGCAACCTGGGCAGTGGCTCTGGGGAGGTGACATCCAAAGCCGCGGCCCTGATAACACCGGTCTGCAGAGCTGCCACTAGCGCCTCTTGGTCAACTACTGCACCTGCGGTGGAATGAGAGTGTCCCTGAGTGCACCTGGCAGACAAAGAGCAGAGAGCAAAGAGAGAAGGGAAAGGGAGAGGGAGGAATTTCCTGATCACCGTCACCACGTGCCCCAGCTGTGCTGGATGCAGCACGGCGCTGTGGGACACAGCAGGACCACGCTGTGAGGCCAGCCAATGGATCTGGATGGTACCTCGGCTGATGTTAATGAGGGTAGCTGTGGGTTTCATCAGCTCCAGTTCTCTTTTCCCGATCAGCTTGTGTGTCTGAGGTGTCAGGCTCACCACTAGCATCACAAAATCTGCCTGCTGGAGCAAACTGTCTATCTTTTTGCAGTAAGTGGCACCAACAGCTTGCTCCTCTTGCACTTTCCTAGTGGGCAAAAAAGCATTTCAGTCATGGAAACATTATTTTTCAATGGTATCACCAGAATACAAACAAAGGATCTGATTATCCACACATCCATATAGCAAACAGGTGGCAAACAGAGGTGAATTTACCCTCAGCTCAGTGTTTAGATCCTTCTGGAGAGCTTCAAGCCCTACAGCACAAGATAGATTGCATGCCTGCCTCTCAGCCACTCCAGAGCAGGATTCCAAGGGCTTCTTATGAAGTCTGCAATGAACTAAGGCTGAGCATTGAAGCAAATGGCAGCACACAGTCCATTCTCCAGGATCCCCTGTGCATGTCAAAGGATGCAATCACTGCTCAAACCAGAGGAATGGTATTTACCAGAACTCACCCATGCATGCTCTGGGCATGGCAGTGCTCCTCATCCTATTGTCACTCCCAGTAAGCCTGTCATTTTTTTATGAGTGAAATCAGCAAGGCAGCTCTTTGCCAGGCTCCTGGCTGCCCCAGGACATTCATAGAGTAAAGTGTTCAGCAGACAACATTACCAGAGTAGAGAGAGTTTTAGTTTTGACTTTCCACAGTGCAGAAGAATACTTGCCATTTCTTATGTTCTCTGTAAATTTAGCTGTCTGAACTTTGGGAAATAAAGAAGCAATGATAGGAGATCATGAGTACAATCATCTGCTTCTGGTTGCAAGAGAAGGGCTTTAAGTTATCTCCTCCCTAATCTAGAAATAGAGATCACACTAAGAAAATAACTTCAATTTAACTTTGACCCATGTCTCTCCTAACAAATGCACTTCACTGTTTTTTTTTTTTTTTTCAGGCTAACGACCAGAGACTAAGCGGGAAAAGAACAGAATGGAACCGCAGCCCGTTTTGCAGCATGCAGAGGGCACCTTGATTCAGCACACAAGCTGAAAGTGTAAATGTACTTTAAATATACTTTAGACTTTTAATTTCTGTTGCACTGGACATTAATAATTCATCACAGCACTCTTACATAAATATTATTTTAAAAACTGAAAAATACTAAACAGAGGGACTTGAGGATGACACACATTAAAAAAAAAGAATAAAGGGATTTGTGCCTTTTAATTTTTTTTTTTTTTTTTTTTTTTTGTGGTCTGTGAAGAAATTCTGAAATATCTTAAGGAGTACTTTCTTTTAAATGTAAGTTTGCTCATTTGTTTTTCTGAAGAAACAGGAATGCCAAGCATGGCTAAAAATTCCTGGCCTCATTCACCCTTGTGATTTGCCTAGAGCGAGCTAAAGCAGTGACCCTCCTCCAGCAGTCTGCCTATGGTGAAAATCACTGAAAGCCACATCCAAGCACTGTAGCTTCTGCCTCCAGTCACAGAGGAGTAAAGTCCTCTCAGGGTAGCTCACAGTTTAGAGCAGTAAATATTTGTTCTGCTCATTATCTGCACCTTGCCTGATTGCAAAGGCCTCGAGTTGTTCATGGGGGTCTTGCTCACCTCAAATTGAAGAGCCCCTGTGCTAAATGTCTAACAAGGTTCAGATTCCCAAATACATAAGCTAGGAGAAACTAGAAAAAAAGGGTGAAATCTACCTAAATACTGGCTAAAATTCCAACTGCCTTGAGAAAAAACAAGGTTTTCTTAAGAACAGCTCTCAGTCATATTTTGCCAAGTATATGCTTCCTAGTTTCCCCTATTTCCAAAATATCCCTCCTGAACTTCAAAATATGGGGGAAAAATGAACAACAAATAGAGTTATGTTGTCACCACAGTACAATGTGATAAGAATAAAAAAAGCATAAGCTTGATTTCCACTTTTTTGCAAGAAACCCTGAAATTTCTAATACAAAACATGAATTAAGTTTCCAGATGTTTAATCACTAAGTAACTCTTTACAGGACTGATTTACAGGACTGTTGCTCTTTACAGGCAACCATTCTTTTTTTTTCTTTTGTTTTAATCTTGACCCTATTCTCTCGTTTCTTGCTATATTTCTTCATAACTCCTTGAAAAGAAAATACTGACTATCTGGAAGAGTTTCTGCTGCAATTAGGGTCAAGACATATCTTTACCTCCGTGTCCTGTTGTGGTACAAAATGTTCATTTCAAATGCTTTGGCTCTCACAGCAATCTTATACCCAATGCGGCCCATGCCAATGATCCCCAGAGTAGCTCCAGCAACTTTAACTCCCAGAATATCAGCTTCACAGTAGTCCATACTTGGAGAAACTGAAATGTTATGGACTGCAAGAAAAACACATAAATACGGGAAATGAATGGGGTCCAACACGGAGGAACAAGGCAAAAGAGCCTGGACTTGTTGTGCTACTATAGCATACTTGTAATGGTTACAAACATGATTTTTAATGTAATGTCCTAGGTAACACCCTAACATATAATCACTCCCTGCTACATGCATAGATGATAATCCAATTTATTCTCACCATACTACAAAAAGCCTTTTGATATAATCCCTCCAAAAATTTTATTACTACTCATGAAAATATTACCCTGTTCCTCATCAGCAATCAAAATAATTATTGCCAATAACAATGCAGAGTTTGAAGATATTACGTGGAGAACACCATCAGATATTGGGTTTCCTCTTCACATCTGCCACTTTCCTTGGAAAGAAAAGTGAGACTTCTTTAAAAATCACAACTTGGTAATTTCTGTAATTACCTGTTAAACCTGCACAATTCTGGATAGTTCTACAACACATAAAATACAGTTATGTACACAGTGTCAGCACTTCTTGCAAGGTGACAGCCTTTTGATATTTCAATCTTCTGACATTGCCAGTTTTTCTAAAACACAAGCAGACTATTGTGAAAGGATACAAAAAATGACTCAGGAAAAAGCTCAGTCTATCAGAAAACTCAGAACTATCAGAAATGCCACCAGGGATAGTTCAAGTAGATGGGAACAATAAATTAATCTTTCTTTTAAACTGTCTCCCCTTTGTGAGGTAGAAACCAACTTAGAGGGATGCAAATCCCCTTTGAGTTTCTACTAATCCTGTAGTACAGATGGCAAGTCAAAGTCAGGTAAATATAAAAGGATAAATCTGAAGGATTTTTTTTCTGAAGAAAGAGGCTTTCTAACCAAGCCAAGGGTAGGTCTATGTGACAAAATAGCAATAAAAAATTGTTGATGAAACTAGAAACGATGCTATTAACAAAAACTGAAGTAGCCTGCCTCTATTATTACTCCCTAATGCCCCTTAAATGCCCAAATTCTGCACCAATACACTTCCGTCTCCAAGAATATGCCCATGCCTTTATCAGCCCTGTGGGTTCCTTCCAACTCAGGATCTCCCACAATTCTATATAATCTTGTTATACCCCATTGCTGCCTCCCACACTAAGGTCTTCTGCTAGGCTGTGACTTCAGTGATATCTGATCTTTGGCCATAGCACTGTAATGCCATCATGTTTTATTTATATCTGCTTGAAAATAAATGCTATGTATGCCAAATGTAATAATTTAAGTATACCTATAATACATAAAATATATTAAAATACTTATTATTCTGTTTGCCAAGCCAACATACTTACATTTTCACATTTCATGTAAAACCGTGCACACCACAGGTAACCATAAGAAAAGTCATATTAATAGCAGGCGAATCTTGTATTATTTTTACAAGCCACAAAAGAATTAAGATGTTACCTTCCACAAGTCTTCTAGCAGAGGCTAGCAGCAAAGCCATCCCAGTATCTGCTGTGGTGCTGGAAACAGCACGTGGAGCATTAGCCATCTTCACACAAAAGCTAGCTATAAGCTTCAGATCCAAGTGATCCATCCCCACCCCTGAATTTGCAATCACTTTTAAGTTTGGCAGGCTCTGGAGGAGCTCTTTGTCAATGACCGGTTTGTGCCACCACAAATAGATTGCTTGGACCTTTTTGCCTACATCTTTTCTGTTTTCAAGAAATTCCTTCATGGTGATGAGGTGGAAATGTTTCTTCAGGAATGGCACATGGCTATGCAATATCCCACGTATGCCACCAACTTCATTTACCAAAAGCCAAGGTAGTTCTCCTTCTTCCATGATCTGCACAAAGAAGGAAGACACAAAGTCTCAGAAGAAATACATATTATTATTTCCAGACAGTTTAAAGAATAATCACTGCCATGTCCTGTTTAATGACATTTATGCCAAGAGATCCTGTAAACCACAAAGGAAGATAAGAAAACCAAGACAAGCAAGCAGGTCTTTTAAATATGCTACCACTTATACTCAGACACGCAGGTGCCCACATACATACACAGAGGTATTCACATAATCAGTCTGAACAAGTTCTGTCCCCGTGATCTAAGATTCCATATTATGCTGCCGTGCCGGATTTCTTCTGCCCAACTAACTCCCAACACTGTCAGCAAGAGTGACCACCCCCAGACAGCTGTCAGGAACAGAAATACACTAAATCAAAACCATACGCCAACTTATAAACGGGGGAGGTCCAGGGGAGGATACCATCTTTAGCCAACTGGGAGAAACTCCCGGTCAAACACAAGGAGGGGAAACAATATTTAAACCGATAGGAGTGTACAGGGAAGAAGAACAACTTAGACAAACCAATGGGGTTTTGAAGGATACAAAATTGATAGGGAAGTTTCTAGAGAAAGGGGAGGAACTGACATTCAATGGGCGGAGGAACAGGGAACAAAAGGGCAGGTCTGTGGGGAGATGGACAACTAGACCAAAACAACAAAAAAAGCAACAACTATAGCAAAAGAAACTAGGGCAAAAAAACAACACAGGAGGGAAAGGAACAATCCATTGGTAATAAAATATGCTATAATAATACAAAATGCAGGGGGGGGTTTATAAATCTGACTACTAGGACCGAATTACAATCAAAAATATGCACCACAGCAATATTACTGCTACTATGCTCAAAATACAACACTTGCCATTAACTACTTAGTTTCAGATCCTCAGTAGCTTGCAGTATATAGTGCAATAAATCTCCTTTGCTACCCTGAAATCACAAAGTACCCTGTCTAAGTAGTTTAGAAAAATGTTGTGCCAAATTTACGTCATGAAAATAAATTGCACAGCTTCATCATGAACTTTGAGTTATCAGGTTAATTTTTAAATGCTTTTTGCAGCCACCTGTCCTGAAGAGACCCCAGTGACTGAAGAGCCCTTTCCTAAGCCTACTGTAAATTACCAAAATAACAAAATAATATATGCTTAGACAAATGTTTTCCAATAAGGACATACACACTTTAAATTTTTCCGTTTGATTTTTTTGGGTTTTTTTTCTCGGAATCCCTGACCATCTGGTTTTGGTCCCAAGAGGGCCTGTGAATTGAGTTACTTTGGGTTTTTTTGACAGACTATATATAGCTACCTTTGATTTTCAATAGCAATTTTGGGAAGAGCTGTGGGGAGTGTTCAAGAGCTGAAGATCTTGGAGTAGCAATCCTGTAGCAGTTCTGTTGCCTTGCTAGTATTATTTTAGGATTTCCAATGGAATGTCTAACTCTTGCCCTGCCTACACTTCCTGTGTTAGAACTTCATTTTACCATCCCTTCAGGGAGCCTGACCATGTTGCAAAATAATGGAAAGTCTTCCTGACTTTATGAAGGTGACAACCATGTCTTCCCTGCATTCTGCATCCCTCGAAGAGTCTCTACTACCTTAGCAGCTCTGTGGTGCCAACTTGCTGCTGGAGAATTCCTGGAACTCTGAAACCCCGGATTTTTAAATCCTTAATTTCCAAATCTCTGTATTTTTAAACCCCTGGACTCCTGTAACCTCAGATTTTAGAATCCTTGGATTCCTAAACTCTCGGATTCCTGAATCCCCGTATTGCTGAACCTCCGGATTTTGAATCCCCTGACGTCTGGTTGTTTCTGGAGTGTTTGTTAACAATGGTTTCTACAAGATCAAAAGCTGTGGCTGGTATAAGTGATCAAGCTGGGCCCTCCAAAAAGGACGTGAGTGTACAGACCCACCCCTGCCCAGAATGTTTGAGTTTATTGGTGGCATCATGGAGTGCTGTGGAGGAGAACTGTTTACGCTGCGAACAAGTGAATGACCTCCTTTTAATGGTGGCTGAGCTTAGGGAGAAAGTAGAAAGATTAAGGAGTATTAGGGAAAGTGAAAGGGAAATAGATTGGTGGAGTTCAGCCCTATCATCTTTAAGGGAGGTTACTAATCAAGAGACTGAGGATTTATATGCCTCCCACTCTCAGACGCTAGAAGGGCACTTGGTGGATGAAGAGGAATGGGAATGGGTCCCTGTGAGGGGTGGTAAAAATGGAAAAATCTGCCCCCCTCCATCATCCAGCCAAGTACCACTACAGAACAGGTATGAGATATTGGATCCAGAGATACAACTAGATGGTTTAGGAGAGAATTGTCTGCCTAGTGAACCTCCTAATTATGTTTCACCTGCAACACGAGTTATTACCTCTGGTACCAAGAAGAAAAGAAGGGTAATCGTTGTAGGTGATTCCCTCCTGAAAGGAACTGAAGGCCCTATATGTCGACCAGACCCATCCCACAGGGAAGTTTGTTGCCTCCCTGGGGCCCGGGTACAAAATATTACTGAGAGACTTCCTGGACTGATTCAGCCCTCTGATTATTATCCACTGCTGATACTTCAGGCTGGCAGTGATGAGATCGAGAAGAGGAGCATTAAGGTAATCAGGAAGGACTTCAGGGTACTGGGTCAGGTAATTGACAAGGCAGGAGCACAGGTAGTGATGTGCTCAGTCCCTCTGGTGGCGGAGGATAATGATGAAAGAAATAGAAAAATTCGTATCATTAACAAGTGGCTTAAGGGTTGGTGTCATCGACATAATTTTGGATTTTATGACCATGGCGAAACTTTTACAGCATCTTCTTTGCTGGAATCAGATGGGGTACACCTCTCCGTTAAGGGCAAAAGGATTTTAGCTCATGAACTGGCAGACCTCATTGAGCGAGCTTTAAACTAAGCTTGAAGGGGGAATGGGAACCAGCTGAGCTATCTGGAAACAGGCCCAAGAATTGCAAGCATAAGATAGGGGTGAACTCAGTTGCCCAGATGAGGTGCATGTATACCAATGCACGCAGTTTGGGCAATAAACAAGAAGAGCTGGAGGCCACGGTACAACTGCAAAGCCATGATGTAGTTGCCATCACGGAAACGTGGTGGGATGACTCATATAACTGGAGTACTACATTGGCTGGATACAGACTCTTCAGGAGAGATAGAAAAGGAAGAAGAGGAGGTGGCGTAGCTCTTTATGTTAAGCAAACCTTCGATGCCATTGAAATTGAAACAAAGGAAGAAGGTGTCGAATGTTTATGGATAAGAATCAAGGGGAAGGCCAACTACGCCGACATCATATTGGGAGTCTGTTATCGTCGACCCAATCAAGAAGAAGTAGACGATTTATTCTATAAGCAGTTGTGCAATGTTTCAAGATCATCAACCCTTGTTCTTGTTGGTGACTTTAATCTACCAGATATCTGCTGGGAACTTAATACAGCAGTAAAGAGGCAATCCAGAAAATTCTTAGAAACTATGGAGGATAACTTTTTGTTACAGCTGGTAGATGAACCCACCAGGGAAGGGACTACATTAGATTTGTTATTTACAAACAGGGATGGGCTGGTGGGGGATGTGATGGTTGGAGGTCGTTTGGGGCAGAGTGACCATGAAATAATAGAGTTTTCAATACTTGGCGATATTAGGAGGAGCACCAGTAAAACTCGTACACTGGACTTCCGGAGGGCGGACTTTGGCCTGTTTAAGAGATTAATTCAGAGCGTTCCTTGGGAAGCTGCCCTTAAAAATAAAGGAGTTCAGGAAGGGTGGGCTTACTTCAAGGCAGAGATCTTGAGGGCGCAGGAACAAACCATTCCTGTATCCCGAAAGATCAGTCAACGGGGCAAACGTCCAGCCTGGCTGGGTAAGGAGATCTTGGAAGAACTTAGGAATAAAAAGAGGACTTATCAGAGTTGGAAAAAGGGTCAGGTCTCCAAGGATGTATTCAAGAGGGCTGCTAGAGTATGCAGGAAAAAAATTAGGGAGGCCAAAGCCCAGTTTGAACTCAGGATAGCGACCACTGTTAAGGATAATAAAAAATGTTTTTATAAATATATTAATAGTAGGAAAAAAGGTAGGACCAGCCTTTGTTCCTTACTGGACAAAGGTGGGAATTTAGTATTTACAGACGAGGAGAAGGCAGAAGTGTTTAATGCCTATTTTGCCTCGGTTTTTAATGAGAAGATGACTTGCCCTCAAGACTCCTGTCCGTCTGGACTGGTTGATGGTTTTAGGGAACAGAATGGTCCCCACATTATCCAGGAGGAGGCAGTTATAGAACTATTGAAATGCTTGGACATTCACAAATCTATGGGACCAGACGGGATCCACCCCAGGGTAATGAGAGAGCTGGCAAATGAGATTGCAAAGCCACTCTCTATCATTTACCAACAGTCATGGATTACTGGTGAGGTTCCGGATGACTGGAAGCTGGCCAATGTGACACCTATTCACAAAAAGGGTGCAAAGGACGATCCTGGCAATTATAGACCAGTCAGTCTGACCTCTATACCTGGCAAAATAATGGAATAGTTTACATTACGTGCCATCATGCAAAATTTGCAGGATGGCCAGGGTATCAGACCCAGCCAGCACGGATTTAGGAGGGGTAGATCATGTCTAACTAACCTGATCACCTTTTATGACCAGGTAACCCGGCTAGTGGATGCAGGGAAGGCTGTAGATGTTGTTTTTCTGGATTTCAGCAAGGCCTTCGACACTGTTTCCCATAGCATACTCCTAGACAAGCTAGCTGGCCGTGGTCTGGATAGGAATACCCTTTGCTGGGTTCAGAACTGGCTGGATGGCCGGGCCCAGAGAGTGCTGGTGAATGGTGTCACATCCAGCTGGCGACCAGTCACCAGTGGTGTCCCTCAGGGGTCTGTGTTGGGACCAGCTTTGTTCAATATTTTTATTGACGATATGGATGAGGGCTTAGAGTCTTTTATTAGTAAATTCGCCGATGATACCAAATTGGGAATGAGTGTAGATCTGCTAGAGGGGTGTAGGGCTCTCCAGAGAGACTTGGAACAGCTGGACGTATGGACAGAATCAAACGGGATGAAGTTCAATAAGTCCAAGTGCCGAGTATTGCACTTCGGCCATAATAACCCCCTATACCGATACAAGCTGGGGACGGAATGGCTGGATAGTGCCCAGGTGGAAAGGGACCTGGGGGTGCTGGTTGACAGTCGATTGAATATGAGCCAGCAGTGTGCCCAGGTAGCCAAGAGGGCCAATGCCATCCTGGCCAGTATCAGAAATGGAGTGACCAGCAGGAACAGAGAGGTCATTCTTCCCCTGTACTCGGCACTGGTGAGGCCTCACTTGGAGTATTGTATCCAGTTCTGGGCCCCTCACTTTAGGAGGGACGTCGAGTTACTTGAGCGTGTCCAGAGGAGGGCAACGAAACTAATAAGGGGCTTGGAGCACAAGCCATATGAAGAGCGACTGAGGGAGCTGGGGTTGTTCAGCCTGGATAAAAGGAGACTAAGGGGCGACCTCATCACTCTCTACAACTTCCTAAAGGGTGGCTGTAGTGAGCTGGGGGTCGGCCTCTTTCTCCGGGCGACAACGGATAGAACAAGAGGACACAGTCTCAAGTTGCGTCAAGCTAGATGTAAGTTAGAAGTAAGAAGGAAATACTTCACAGAAAGAGTGGTCAGATACTGGAATCATTTACCCAGTGAGGTGGTAGAGGCATCATCCCTTGAAGAATTCAAAAAAAGACTGGATGTGGCACTTGCTGCCATGATCTAGTTGAACAGTTAGAACATCGGCTGGACTAGATGATCTTATAGGTCTCTTCCAGTCTTGAAATTCTGTGATTCTGTGATTCTGTGATTTTATTGAATTTTCTGAATTTGTTGATTGCTAATAGGAAAGAATGTAAGAAGAAGCTTGGCCCTGGACTGCAAGTCAGGACTGATCACAAATTTTGCTTTAGGTTATACCTTCACCAATGTGATTTCGATGGTAATTCTGCTTTTCTCTCATGGCCAGTAAAGACAAAAGCATCATTTGTATCTGCATGGAGGAACTAAATCTCTTGGAATTTACTTTGGTTTTCAAGGGATACCTTAATAACAAATAAAGACACTTTTTCAACAATTGGCTTTGCTTTAACATGTAGATGAAGTAGGGCTCTTCCTAAATTAGCAAACCTTAGGCCTATGATCACTTTAAAGAACATTTCTTCAGTGTTTTCATACAAAAATAGAATATTGGAATATTGGCTGAAAAGCGTTTCAGGATACAGTCAAATTTCTGCAGGGAATCTATGCTTGTTCATCTTCAACAGATTGGAGAGTGTTACACAAATTGCCAGATGCACTTGCTTATCATTATGTAGCAGCAAAAACTGGGAACAGAACGTTGCTATTCACCGAAATAGACTGAAGATATCAAAATGCATTACTGCTCAGTTAAAATGTTCAAACAAATTTCTTTTATTAGTTCCACTTTATTTTTTTAATGGTGTGAAAAATGTGTATTTTGCGATTGGCTTTTCACAAATATTAAAATGGGTATTTTATGTGTTATGTTAAAAATTTATACTATATTAATCCTTTCCAGTAGTGTGTTAAATATAGTTTTAGGCTATAACATAGTATTAAAATAAAAACTATGTGATATAAGATACTTTTTCTAACTAGCTCGAGAAATTCTTCGCACAGTGATAACAGCAACAAGACACCTAAATCTCCAAGAGAAGAATTATTGCCTCCTTATCTGAAAATACACACTTTCTACTACCTCCTTCTTGTCTTTGAGGTGCCAACAGGATTAAGGGGGGGGAAGTTAACAGTAACCAGAGAAATCTCTCATTTGAAAGGAATGTATGCATCATGTATGAGACATATGGATATGCAACAGGCTATTGCTTTTAAGGGTTAATCCTTTGTTAGGGAGCCATGCTTTCAAGAGGAAAGCATCCAAACATTCATAATTCTTTGCTTTTGTTGTCCTTTATTGTCCTAACTCTGATTGTCCAAATTCTTATTGCTCTAATTTGCATTACTATTTTTATAACCATTTTATTACTATTAAACTTTTAAAAATTTGGAACAAGTGATTGGCATTTTTCACAAATTGTAAGTAACAGAACAGATCAAGTCTGACAGTTTTGCAGCATCATGATGAGCAGTGCAGGAACAGGTTACTTTTTTATTCAGCTGAAAAGTGGTAAGAAATAGTGCTTTCCAGTACACAGGAAATTTAGTGGCATCATCTGGCACTCATCATTTGGGAAACACTTCACTTGGAATGGGCTGGTCATTGAGAACAGCCAGCATGTTTGCTATTGCTTCTTCTGCCATCATACGGATGGCCTGGACTGTTGCGGTTCCAATGTGCGGGGTTACGATCACGTTACTCAGGTTTAATAAGGGATGATCTCTGGAAGAAATGGAAGGAACAGAATGTGTTACACAAGGAACTTACTCTGCTGCTATCCCATGCTAGTTGTGAAGAACTGAACCTCAGCAACAGCACATTCAGACCAAAGCACAGAATGAGCACGAAGCTGGGGGATGCTTGCTTACACATTTCTTCTTCTTCTCCATCCATCTTGCTCATTGCCTGGCCCATGAGCCAGGCTGGCAAAGACCCATCAGAGGTGGGAAAGGGGAATAACTTGTTGTTTATTTATGATTGTGCAAGACAGTCTGAGGTTTTGCCCTAACACAATGAGTCTCCCCGTGGAGTGCAAAATTATGAGCACACTTTGAACACTGTTTAAAACATTTCAGATTAACAGACTGGGAAAGAAGTTTCTTTACCTTGGCAGAGGCTCAGGGTATGTCACGTCCAGAGCTGCAGCCCTAATAACCTTATTCTGGAGAGCTTCAACCAATGCATCTTGATCAATAACTGCACCTGCATTGGAATTAAATCTTGATATCCTGATGAGTTAATGAATACATTTTTACCTATTGGGGGGGGGGGGGGGGGGGAGGGAAGGTCTCCAGAATCAAGTGAGAAAAACTAGAGGATCTTTATCTTCATAGAAAATAGAATGCCTTTTTAATAATTATTAACCAAACAAATCAAAGATTTTATTTCTTAACCTTTAATTATAGGATGATTATGGTCCACTGCATAAGATTTTTCCTGGGATGAGACCAGTTTCAGTCTTTTCCTCATTTGACACTTCCTGTATTATTACAGACAAATAATTTAATCTCTGCAGATTTTCCACTCTTTTATCTCTGCTTTGTTTACTGATAATCTCTCTCATATGCTCATTCAGTGCCAACAGAGCTGTCATCCCATGTGAGGCTTCCTTTCTACATTGCTGTTCCAAATGTTACTTAATATTTTCCCTTGTACCCCATTCTCCCTCACTGATGATAAACCTTTCGGTTATTTCCACTAAAACCCTCTGTCTCTAGAATAAGGCCAAAGAGAACCAACCATCTGCTGAGCATCCCTAATTTCCACAGGGCCTTTGAAGACATAGCATATGATCCATGTAAGTCACACATTTGTAGACTGCCAGCTACTTCATGACTCAAACAACAGAGGGATGTCACAGACTGAGGTTGGAGAGGGAAATATCAACACAATCAGACAAAACATGACCTTAAGTGTGGAGCCACAATCTGGAGTGATTTCAGATCCTCCTACCTCGGCTGATGTTTATAAGAGTAGCTGTGGGTTTCATCAGCCCCAGCTCCTTTTTCCCAATCAGTTTGTGAGTCTCAGGAGTCAGGTTCACAACCAACATAACAAAGTCAGATTGCTGCAGCAAGTCTTCCATCTTTGCACAGTAGTGGGCACCAACAGCCTCTTCATCCTCCTTTCTTCTGACGAAAAAATGCACAAATCCCCAAATTGAAACAACTATTTCTACCCGAGTTTAACAAACAGCCAGCCCTAGGAGAGTTCCAGAAAGCACAGAAACTGAGAGGTTTGAGACCAATACAAAGGATAAGGCATTGATAGGCTCAGTTGGTAGAATGGATGCAGAAAGGATGTGGGCTAGAGGGAGCAAGAGGCTATAGGAGTGGTGGGACACTGAAGGAGTGATGTATATGTGAAAGCACAGCACACAGGCAAGATCAGGTTAGGAGGCTGGGGATGCAGCCAGACCCTGCTCTTCTCTCCTGTGTCCATGCCAATTCCTGTGGAGCCTTTCCTTGTCTGACATGCCAGTTAGAACTTGTGATTAAAAAGAAATGAAGTATGAAAGAAAGGGAACTAGAGATCCATGAGAAATGAAGGCCTTTGTCATTGGTGCCAGTGTGATGAGAGTTCTGTCTAGGGTGAAGAGACTGGCTGGGAGGAACAGGGATGCTGCCAGAAGCCTGAAGAAGAGTCTGACAGGACAGGGAACACCATGAGGGCACAAGACCTGGTTTGCTTAGACAACATCTCCCAAATGCTTACACAGTCCTTGTTTCAAACTGGTAGTGGCTAACCAGGACAGGGCAAGTGCAGGGGGAATGGCTTCCTGAAGGGAGCAGGAGGGACCCAAAGTGAGGAAGTGGTGGCACAATGGTGCTTGTCACACTGCTTACAACTGCCACAAGTGCACAGGAAGGCTGAGGACAGAGCAGAGCTGTGGCTTCCGTCACTGCCTCATGGACAATTAACTGCAGAAACCAGAAATGCAGAAACCTTTACCTCCGGTTCCTGTTATGGTACAGGATCCTCATGTTGAAGGCTCTGGCTCTCTGAGCCACTTTGTATCCAATGCTGCCCATCCCAATGATCCCAAGTGTCGCTCTGGTTACTTCCACTCCCAGCCAGTCAACAGCAAAATACTTTGTGTCTGGAGACACGGCAATGTGGCAGCCTGTGTGGAAATACAGGTTGAAAGGGTACTAATCAGCCATAAATGGAGGCCTGGGGGAAGGAAAAGGTTCATCACCATTACAGCAGTGGGGCTCTGGAGCACCCCTTACAAAACACTTTTGTTGATTTTGACCAGTTTATATAAGGGCCTGGATAGGGCCAATTCCTGCACCCAGGCCTGAAGCCTGTGTAACACAGTGGGATCCTGGCTGGGTACTGTGCTAGAAGGAGTAACTCCTTGGGGAATTAACTTTTCCACAGATGGTGTGTTTTCTTGGAAGTTCAAAAATAGCTTCTTTGAAACCACCTGCAAGCACTGACTTCACTTCTTTTCAACTGGGGTAAATCTCACCATTTCTCTCCTGGATCACAACTCAACCATTCTCATTCCTTGAGTAGGGGTGAAGGTTTCAAATTCCAGCTCAGCCAGGGATCTCAGTGACCTTTTACACAAAGAACTTGAGATTCAAAAAGATACAGTAGTGAGAAAACATTACTGGGAAAGAGATGTTATTTCATGCTCAAGGGTGGAGCAGCAGTGACAAGACGACCATGAGTCCCTGAAGAGGGAGGCGGCTTCTTGTGAAGGTCTCTACTGACACCTTCCTTCCTCAGAAAAGCATTGCTCAGCAAGGGAGTGGGGAAAGAACCTGCTTTTAGGGACACAGACTAATGCTGCTGGCACAACTTATAACAGCTTTGTCAAAAGGATTATCATCTATTTCAAAAATAATGCTGATGCTCTTCAGGAAATACAACCCACTGGTTTAGACAAACTGATCACAGAGGTAGGAAAAAGAAGAATTTATACTAATTACTGCTCTGGAGTTGGAGATGTGGCCACTAATGCTCTGTATCTTCCTGCAGCTCCTAATGCTTCTTTCAAGGGGAAATGGAAAGTGATGGCATTCAGTTTGGATGCACTCTGTATTCAGTTTTCACAGCTGTAAACAACCCACTCAGTGAACAGCCAGAGAAGAATGAAGCCCCAGACATTATTCCAAACAGGATATCACAAGACTTTTAAGCGCAAAATTTAGACAAAAGCCTTACTCTTGTCACTGTTGCCCTAAAAAGCAGTAAGACATAGGAGAAGTAGATGCCTCTGAAAGTTAAGACCTCTGAAAATTTTCCCTGTAAAAGCATCCCAAACATTGATTCAGAAAGATCATCTCTCTCACAGCAAAAGCGAGGTGTGCCAAAGAAGTAGCTAGGACCAAGAAAATTTAAAACACTACCTTCCACTAGTCTTCTGGCAGAGGCCAGCATCAAGGCCATTCCTATGTCTGCTGTTGGGTCTGCCACAGCGTGCGGGGTGTTGGTCACTTTCACACCAAAGCTCGAGATCATTTTCAAGTCTAAGTGATCCACTCCAACCCCAGAGTTTGCAATCACCTTTAAATTAGGCAGGCTTTCTAGAAGCTCACGGTCAATAGTTGGCCTGCACTCAAACACAAAAATGGATTGGATTTTTTTTCTCATTTCCTCTTTGTTTCCAAGAAATTCCTTCATGGTGATAAGGTGAAAGTGTTTCTTCAAAAGTGCTGCAAGGTCTTCTAGCACGCCATGAGTTCCTCCTATATCCAGGATCAAAACAGATGGCAACTCTCCTTCTGCCATGACCTGAAACAGAGGAATAGAAGAAATACTCCTTTGTTTAGGAGAACACTCTGAAAGGAGCAATGATGTTCCTTTAAAAGTTATCATTTAAATTCACATGTATAGATCAGGAAACTGATGGAACTCAATAGTGCTTTTAATCCACAGGCACTTGGTACTAGTGTGGTACATCAGACAAATTCCAAGTACTTTTATCAAGTGCTGATTTAGACTATAACACCAAGGAATATCCACACTCTTACATCCAAATCCAGTCCTACAAGCTGTTCTTCTCAAAGAGTTTCATTTTGCTCCGGAATCAATACTGATTTAATACAAAACTAGTAGCTTTTCCAGTAGCTTACTCACCAATGCCTTCTATAAGCAGTGCTATGAAACAGAGGCTGCTAGAAATTTAATCAAAGTTTCTTGCCTGTTGGTTATGGTTGGTGAAGCCAGAGGCAATGTAGGATGGCACTGAGGCCCAGATGGTTCTGACATCTGTCAAGGATGGTTTATGTCTAACAAATTTGCACAATGAAGGGCCACCCTTGGATAGCTGTTAGACTGCTTGCCTTCAGTGTTTTAAATATTCAGATCTGTACCTGAACTTACCTCATGCAAAATTTAGCACACCTACATGCTGAACCAGTGAGGAAGAGCACTAGAGGAGATACCACTGATAACACAGTCCTTCATGCTAGAACTTTCCTCTGCCCTGAAAGTTTTGAGCCCAGTCCTCTCTACAGCACTCCAGCAAATGCACTCTGTAATAAGATAGGGGCTCCACATACAACCAAACACCTAATTAGAGCTCCTATTGGCAAAAGTGGTAGTTGAAGATTTCCTGCATATCTTAACAATAGCTGTGCCTAATTTCCTACAGTTCTTTTTGCTGTGCTCTACTGACTTTTGATCTCCATCCCATTCTATCTCCTAGGCTTGTATCCAAGAAACCTGATGTTTTGCTACCTGAATCAGAACAATTTTCCACAACAGTATGCTGATTTATTCTGGGCACACAATGCTGGCCAGCTGTGTCCTGATGCTTCACTCCTCTCACAAAAGCCTTCTGTGAGTAATCAGAACTCAAACCTGTGACAAAAAGGTGTCAATGTAAGTTGGAAGTTTTTTGTCAGCCATGTTTACCCTTGTCCTGAGCAAACTCAGACTTATCCCAACCACATCTATTATATGGTTACAATCTTGGCACCAGTACCGCTCTTTTATCCTGGCCTTGATGTGCATTTCTGCTGCAGTTTCAGTCTGCTGCTGGACATGGGCTTGAAGGGGCCTCCATGCTAGGAGAGGTCTGCAGTTCACCACAATGTCTCTGATAATACTATCTGGTTCTCAACTGCTGCAAACAAAGCAATGAGGTGAACAGTGCAGCCAAATTGCAAAGGAAGACCATGTTTTTATATATATCTCATCTTTTTTTTTTGCCAGCTGAAGTTGTCAGCCACATGTAGATGTCAAAACTGTGCAAATTTCCCCAAGTGTAGTCTGCATTTCTTAAAGAGTATCACACAACATTACTAGGATAAACTAGATTTGTGTTGCAGAATGAATGATGCATAGAATAAAAGAGGAGTAGATGTCATATTGTGATGGCATTGTCCAGCTTCATGAATTATCAGAATAAACCTGGTAAACCTGGAGGGCAGCTAAGCTTTTGCTGTTAAGCAGGGAAAACTGGGCACCAGACATGATCAAGTGACTGGTAGATGCCAGTGAGGCAGCACCGTATTACTCCATTTGCTTTCATCACTAACTCCTGCCCTATTACAATACACCACACATGATGGGCAGAGCCAGACTTGCTTTCACTTTGGAAGCACTCCCTACACTTCAGAAGCAGAAAGGTGACCCATGAGGAAGGTCTAGTTATAAACAAACCTGTGCACTAGAAGCAGGCTAGTGGCATGTTGATGGATCTCTCAACGAGTGTGGGCATACTGAGCCGGCCACATTCCATTCCAGCTGTGTTTGATGCATGTGTGACCCATTCACTGCCTGCAGCACTGGCCCAACAACTGGTGTTCTGCTCGCCCCAGGTACAATCTTAAAAAATCACACTGATAGCAGGAAACTAAAAAGACTTAAAGGAACCTCACAGAAGGAAGGGGGCTCTCCAGATACCAACCTTGGTCCCAGTGTCTATTGTTCGTCTTCCAGCACTAAGTTGGTGCATCCTGTACCTCTGTTTGTAAATTACACTTCTGTGACAGCAAAGTCCATGAGAAGCAGTAACTGGATGAAAAAATTTGTAAGCCAAATTTGACTGGCCAAACATCAAGGGAATCAGTGTTGACAGACTCGATGCTTTGCTCCTGAACATAATTATTCAGTTATCAGATGTCTTGTCCAGTGTGCTAAATGTAACACCTGTCAAGGATATGACAATTTTGGTTTTGGACTAGTTCCATCTGCATTATCAACAAGTTCCTTTTTTTTAAAGTTGTCTCTTCTCCTTTTGTATTTACATAATACTATATGCTTCCATATAGGTAAACAGTCATAATCGTAGTAAATCATTTATATAAGGTAACTGTACTAAGTTCTGGTCCTGCCATTGCAGAGAAAACTTTGAAAATATGACTTAGATTAAGACAAAGGGGCAAATACGTTTAAGTATTAACTTCAGCGCTAACTGAAATTGACCTTATTTCATCTGTGGAGCTTGACTCACTCCTCCAGCGGAGTTTCACTCACTCGCAGATTTGCTGACTGGCACTGCTGTATCACCTTGGACTTAAACAAATCATAGCAAAATAAACGATGTAATTTTTCCTAGCCCAGTTTTCAATTAAAATTAGCAGCCTGCATTATCCAGGATCAATTCCTCCGACTAACTTCTCTAAAGAAGAAGACTAATTACACCTCAGCGACAACCACAAAGCACTGACCAGGGCTGGTTTCTTTCCGGCGACGCGCCTTCCACAGCTGGATCCCGCGGCAGCTGGGAGAGCCGGGAGCTCACGGCTCCTGCTCGGGGCCGGGCACACCCGCTTCTGCCCAGCCCCGCTTCCTTAACCCTTCCCGGGCACCGCGGGCCCCGGGGCTGCGATTTCCAGGGAAGCTCCGGACGGGGATCACCGGCCCCGCTGCCTCCGCCCCTGTCGGCAGCCGGACCGGGCTGCCTCTCCTTCTCCCCGCCCTCTCCCGCTCCTTCTCCCCTCCCCGGACGTCCTAAAAAGGTGATAAGGCAAGACGAGGACTGGGATAGCTTTTGGAGAGCTCAGCAAGTATGGGGCAAAGTTATTTGCCACCAATTGAAATTGTTCCCCACGGCCCTGGCTGCAGTTTGTGGGCATTTTTTTATAGTGGAGACTATGCTTTTGTCCCTGCCTGCTGCAAGCTAACCTTTCAAATGAGTGTCTGCTGTGGAATTAAGGAAACAGATTGTCTGGGATGGCCTATGCCAATGGCCAGCTCGATTCTGGAAGCCAATGCTGGAATGTGCTGGTTTTGCTGCTGACCACTTCCACTGGAGCGTTTGCCCAGAGTGCTCCCGTACGGCACTTGGATCACCGGAGCCATGGAAGCGCCCACGGAACCCCAGCGCGGGTCTGGGAGTGGCTGGGCATGAAAATCGTCTTTGCTGTGGGTGAATACACTGAGAAAACCTCCCACAGCCAGGAGATGCCAGAGCACAGAACCACGGAATTGCTGGGCTGGAAGGGACCTTAAAGAGCACCTGGACCCAGCCCTCTGCCATGGGCACGGACACCTTTCGCCTCACCAGGCTGCTCAGAGCCCCGTCCAACCTGGCCTTGAACTCTTCAAGGAATGGGGCATCCACAGCTTCTCTGAGCATATCTCTGATCAAATCCCATGGAGGTTACAGGGAATGTACAACATCAGAGCGGTCAGCAGCAGAGAGTAGGAGATCTGGGCTCTGATCACCTCTGTTTCACCCTCCCCGTGCTGGCCGGCGTCACCGATCCCCTCGGCACGGCTCCACATCCCACCTGCGAGGGAGGACGCGGGCGTCCCTGCCCAGCCCGTGCCCGCCCGTCCGGCGGCGAGCTCTCCTCCCGTCGGGAGCGCGCCAGTCCCACCCGCGCTCTGCCGGAAATGCGCGTTCCCGTGCCCGCCCTTCCGCTTCCCGCCCGTGCCGGCGCTGCCGCCGCTCCGCGTCTCTGAGGGAGGACGCCCGCGGGGTGCGCTGGGGACGGGCCGCGCCGGGATGGGCGGGCCGGGGGGGGCTCCCTGCTGGCGCTCGGTGCCCGCCGGCGCCCCGGGAGGGCCCGGGGAGGGCTCGGGCTGTCAGCTGCATGGGCATCCCTGTCGTCCCGCAGGCTCCCCAGCCGGCCGCCAGGATGTCGTACATGCTGCCGCACTTGCACAATGGGTGGCAGGTGGACCAGGCCATCCTGTCGGAGGAGGACCGGGTCGTGGTCATCCGCTTCGGACACGACTGGGACCCCACGTGCATGAAGATGGATGAGGTCCTGTACAGCATTGCCGAGAAGGTAAACGGGATCTTTCCGCTCTTTCTGAGCTCAGTGTTCCCCATGGCTTGCTCGGAGCCTGGGGCAGCTTGTAACCGGGGTTCTGCACAGGTATTCCAGCTTTAGGAGGCAGCGGGAAAGTTGTGTGGTTTCACTTTCACGAATGTCTCCTAAAGAGTGCTCTGATGTTTGCAGTATTTTGGGGGAGGGTGAAAAGAGCGTCGCAGGTGTTCGGAAATGGAGGGTGCTGCCAGTCAATAACCCGTCACCGAGGGAGCATCGGCGTTCAGGCAGAAACAGTGCTCGGTGCTAGGGCTGCTGCGGCTCCAGGTAACGCAGCACTCTCGCTTCACACTGGAAAAGTACCTTTAGATTTTCATCTGAATAGCTTGAAAAGTTACTTTCACTTTGGCTCTTAAAAATGGTGAGACACTAAAATGTGCAGGATGGTATTGATTAATCCGTCACTCATATAATTCTGATTAATCTATCAGCAACATTAATCTGCCAATGATGTTATCCATGGACACCAGTAGCATTCTGCTGAATTGCATGGACTGAATTAAATTTTAAGAGCCAAACCCCACAGCTGTTTTCAGATGGAAACTGAATGATTATAAATAGACGATCACTTACTTAAGAAAGACACGTAGACAGGAAAAATTAGACTGTTAGGATACACAATCAGCTACAATTTACCTTTTCTTATATTTGCTAAAGATTTTGCCACATGATAGATGTCGAATATTGACAGCTCTTTAACTGAACCACATGAAGGAAGAAACAAAAATATCTGAATCAGAAATGGTAACTTGGGTAGGAAAAGGTGTCAGCTATCATAGAAATCACAGAATGGTTTGGTTTGGAAGGGACCTTAAAGATTATCTCATTCCAACTCTCTTGCTGTCCTGCACAGGTTGCTCAAGGCCTCATCCAGCCTGGCCTTGAACGCTGCCAGGAATGGAGCATCCAGAACTTGCTGCCTTAATAGAAAGTTCTGTGCATGCTGCATAGATTGACATGGAGTTGTTTTTGTGGTTTACTTTGCCTTCTGAAGTTTTCTTAAATAACTTGTGTCTTGAAAATCCCCACAATTAAAGATCTATACCCACAGCCAGGGGTTAAGAATGCAGTATTAGAATGTAGGAAAGAGTTGTGACATGTTTTAATACCGTTGTTTTGTATTCAGCCTGGTGGGAGTGTTATGCTCAGATACTGTTAGTATGGACTGGTGGCAGGATGCTTGGAAATTTGGCAGACCTGTTGGCAGCTAGGGGTGACTGGGGGAAGAAAGAACAAAGTAACTTCTTATTTAAAAATCTCCCTCTGCAGAAATGGCAAATTAAAGGGGGAGATCCTACCTCATCCTCTTGCTTACAAGCCATATTTGGATCTCTGCTGTTTTAAAGAGTGAGTAAAAGTTCCAATTGTCCAGGTGTTTATTCTAGAGAATAATACATAATGTTAATGGGTTATAATTGCAGGCTACGTGTGAAGGCAATGTGGCCATATTTTACATTTGTTACCCTGGGGCAATATTCTTTTAGACAGCAGCATATTTTTGGGTAGCAGTAATATTTATCTGTATTTTATGATAGGAGAACAGGGTTTTCTTTTCAGCTTTTGTGGAAAGAGAAACTAGAATGCTATGTGAAAGTACAAAGTAGATTATTTTCACTGAAATGTACTCCCCTTGCAGCTGACTGAGTTTTTCCCCTTGTGTTATATGAAAAAGAAGCAAAGTTTCACTGAATGTCAAAACAAATCATAATTGTAAGATGTTGGATTTTTTTTTTGCTTTGTCAGGGTTTCAATCAAACATTGATTGAAGCAAGAATTGAGTTTCACAAATTTTGTCTTAATGACCTCTTCTAAAAATATACTTTTTTCTTTTCTTTAAAGGGAACTCATAATTATAAACCTATCCCCTGAAATACAGGGATTGGTTTGCTAAATTAATGCACCTTGTTTAAGAAATTATTTATTTATGAGGGAATAGTGTAAATGAGGTAACTGTTGTATTGGATCAGTTTGGGTTTAGGGAGGATTTTTCAAATGTTGTGCATTTATTTAACCATAATCAGAAGTGTGAATAGCTGTGGGTTTTCCTCGAACATTAGTTGTGCCTCTGCATTTCTGCTAAGGTTACATGAAAAGTGAGAGAGGAAAAGAATGTGGGGCAGGGAAAGAGATAGCTGTGAAAAAAGCATATAGGTATGTTAGCTATTGGTGTTTGTAGTTAAAAGCTGAGCGAAGTTAATCCATTTACTGATGTCTGTAGTATTCAAAATTAGCTGTAAGTGCTGCTCTTGGCAGTACAATATCTTTCTCTTTCCCCCTAGAAATTTATCACCTAAACTTACAGCATAATTAGCAAGAAAAAAGTTCAAATAAATATCACCAGTACAGACTTTCAAGTTTGTACTTGCTCTGTTCAGTTCAGTAATGCAAGTCTGCCAGCTACCTTCAGTTCAAGTCATTTGTTGCAAATGCTAGTCTCTGTTCCTGTATTTTTTTCCTGCAAGTTTCTTGACTGTAAAGCAGTATTTTGTTCTTCTAAACAGAAAAAAACACTGTCTAGAAACTGATTAGAAAGATGAGAAGGTGGAATCTTGGATCTTGTTCCAGATTTCCTTAGATATTTGGGCTATAAGGTTTGCTTTTCAAAGGCAGCTGAAATCTTAACAACTGAAAAAACAGGAGCATTACTTACCTCTGACAGAAATTTTAAGAAACTTCACGATTTTTGTCAGTCATCCTGGGCATTAATCATAGTGTCAACCTCATGTTGTAGGAATGAATTTACTTATTTTTCAGAAGGATGTTGTTAATTAAAGAAGTCAGGGAGGGGAACTTCAGAGGACAAATGAGTCCCATGGCAAATGAATTTTCCTACATCTGTGTTTCCTGTTTACTAGCAAGTATGTGAAGACAGGATACAGAATCTTTATCTGATGTTTAAAGTCCTGCAGATTCCTCTGCCTTATAGTCTTGAGCCATTCAGTGTAAAGATTTCAGTGGCCAGGCAGTAATGTAATTTTGGGTTTTCTACGTGCATCTTCAGCCACGTGGATTGATGGGGCTGATCTGTGAAACTACCATCACTGGGGAGAAGGGGCAAAACTGCAGCCCAACCTATGAAAACAGGTCACACAGTTTTGAATCTGTGCTGCTGTTTGACTTGTGTCTCCTACTCTGCTCTGTCCCCATGGAACAGCAGCTCCAACAGCCTGGTAAGGCAGAGAGAGTTTTGAATTGAAAGAGAGGTAGGGGAAGTCAGGAGTGTCAGAAGTAGTTAATATCTGTCTCTGAAAATGTTTTTATCTTCAGTTGTTGCACAAGTGAGGTGCTGCCCTGAAGGAGGTGTCTCACTAGAGTTTTGATTTTTTCTTCAGAAAGCAGTTGACTTACTGCAACAAATTTACTGTATTTAGTGTATGTTATGAGGTTAAGCACTTCAGAGAAAACTTGTGGTATTATGTATTTAACTTCTAAAATACTACAAGGTTTTTTTCATATTGTCTCTACCATAAAATTTTGATTTATATTAACAAATTCAGTGTAGTCCCCCTTGTAACTACTGCAACTGCTTGTATTTACTTGGATTTGCATGTTTAGAGTTGTATTTTATTCTTGTTCTGAGGTGCTCATACTGTATCCTCAGTTACAACTCACAAATCAGGTAGAAAACTTGTCAGCAACCACTGCCTTGACAGGGTAGCAAAGCTGGTTTTGTACAGGAATGTCGGTTTTCAATGGACATCTCTGTCTGAGCAATGGATTCACATCCCAGCAGAGGGAGGTCAGCCTTTGGTTTGTCTCCACAAACCGTGCACATCCACAGCAGTCTGGTCTGAATCCATAAATACTTCCCCTGGTTTTGCTTAAATCACAGCTTTTTTGTGAATTAGAGCTGGCTGCGTGTGAAGCTGGCTCAGATGTTGCTCTGTACTGCTGCTGTCTTGGCTCCAATATTGTGTCTGAGACAGGAGCTGCTTGTTCAGGCTCTAAAACTGGTCAGTACTGTGCAAAAAGAGACAGATATCTGAGTCTCTGCAAGGCTTGTCTTGTGTTGAAATGAAATGCCTCTTGGTGACCAGCTTGCCCAGCCTGGCACATTAAATTGCCCAGCCCCTAAACATTCCATAGGCCTGCAGTTCTTCTGCATCACCCTCTCCATGTGTTTGTCTCATCCCTCCTTAGGCCTGAATTCCTATTTCCTGCTGCTGTCCTTGGCAGCCGGTGTCCAAACTCAACAGAGCACACCCTCATTCAATGTGCTTGTAAGCTAGCTTGTTTTGGAGTGGTGATCATGCCAAATTTGAAATTAGGAAAGCGAGGGGTAAAGAACAGAGCAGCTTTTCAAGTTTTGAATTAAAATTTGAGTCCAGCTTTAAGCTCTGCTTCAGACTTAATGTGAGCTTTTCAGCAGGTGACTCTCATCAGTTTCACTTCTATGAAAGTAGGTCAGAGAAGGAAGATTTAATTAATGTCTTGGATGCCTGGGTCCTGGTGATGACTTGCACATGTGCTCTGCAAAGGGGATTTGAGTGATCCACTCCTTTTCAGTAAGATTTATGTAACAAACTAAGACTTTTATAGTCTGTTTCTCTTGTATGAAATTCTAGGCTGTTGATGAGCACTGCTAGTGACATGCATTTCTGGTTCTGCAACAACTCAACTAAATTAAATGCATATAGTATCAAACTGACTTTAAAAAGTTTTTTTTTGTTCTAGTACTATCTGGAGTACAGAGTTCTTGAAAGTAAAATTTTGGTTTAGGAGTGCTTATGGAGTGGTATTCTGGTGCAACATGTAAATCTCCTTGGACTAATCTGTCACTGAACAAAACAGGTCCCAAGAATATTTTATTAAAATAATTTTGCAAGCTCCAAATTAATTAATTGTTCAGAGATGGTGTGCTCTGTCAAAATTGCTGAGCGTGTTGTAGAAATTCCCCCACATAGTGAAGGCGTTTTTGCTAAAAATGCCAGCAGGGTGGAAGAAGTAATGATAGGATAAAATGAAAATGGCTCCTCAGGTGTTTTGTTTTCTAAAAAAAGGATCAACCACCCCACAACTGCCTGCCAGGGCTCACCAGGGACTAGCCTCAGTCACTTCTCAGCTAAATTGTGCTGCCTTTCAATATCCCATTAAGGTTCTTAGAAGTCTTTAATGTAAAATTGAAATGGGTGTGAAGGATCCCTTCAGAGAGTTTGATATTGTGACTGTTTTAGTTTACAAGGCTTTACCTCTTGCCTGGTTTAGAACATAGGGATGTTTTCATTGGAATGTTGACTGAACCTAGGACTATAACTGGCTCCATAAAAGCGCAGTAAAGACTTTAAATGCTGCTTCTCTCTAGAAGAGCTTTTACTTTCTTTGCTAGTAATGCTTACATGCATTCTTGAAGTGTGATTATTTTTTATAACTTTGAAACTGTCTTGAAGCAGAAGTCCATAAAAATTTATTTACTCTGTGCTTCTGAGGGTTATTTTATGTAAATAACCATTTCCATACTTTCTCAGTAAAGTGCCTGCTAGGATGTCTACATACAAGCTACACAATATTTTTCTCATACAAACTAATCCTGCTCTGTGAACTAAAATAAAATATTGTTCCATCAGGCAGATTTTATACTCATCATAGCATTTCCAGACTTTTGATAGCAAAAAATTAACAAGTGGGAAGTACTGTCACGAAGAGTGCGTTCGTCATAGATTTTAGACCATGTGTGTCAACCTCAGGCTGGTAATTCTGGGCGGCCAAATGGGAGGGACCAAAATTGTGTTAGCAGGTAACTGAGGATGGGGAGACACAATTGTGGGCTCCTGGTGTAGTGCAAAAGCATTTGATAATATACCTTACAGTTTGTGTGTTCTGACTTAGAATGTAATGTGTGTGAGTGTGTTAATTTCTACTGTGCACTTATGAGCTGAGTTTAGAAACCAAAATTTCCCCTAATTCCACTTAATTACAAGTATGCTACATCAAGGAAACAAAAATGTGCCATGGTTTTCTTGCAGAAATGAAGGCATTGTCTGTGACACTACAGCGGAGGGATTCTTTTGCATCTGAGTAACTCTGCAAAATGAAAGCCAGTTTTACCAGAATTGTCCAGACATGAGCTTCTCATGAAGGTCTTACTTCTTTAGCAATTGCACTTTTAAATTTTAGCTTTGCACCTCTCAGCAAAAGCTACTAGTTTTTAAATTAAATTATAAGTTTACAATTTTACACAAATTGTATGTTTTAGAGGGGGAAGAATGCTTGGAGGCAGGCACCAGGGCACTGTAGATCATTAATTTTCTGAAGTCTGTAAGCAGTTGATGACAGGCAAAATGTGTCAGCTTGGCTTGCACAAAGCAAGTATTCTGCTTCTTTAGAGCTGTGCATGTCACTGTGAGTTCTCAGCTCTATATAAAGGGCATTTGTTTCTCTGGATGTTGATTTAGCATAGTATCTTTCCAGTTTACACTGGATATGAAATGAGCTTCTGAGCTATATTGAAAAATATTTTCCATGTTAATTGGTTGTTGTGATTAACAACAAAAGCAAGGCTGTTTATTCTGATTTTATGACTTAATAATTTGGAAAATAGATGTTACAATAATGAAAGCTTATGCCTTTTAATTGGTAATAAATATAGCTTTTGTATTTCCTGTTTTCTTCTGTTTAGGTTAAAAACTTTGCTGTTATTTATCTTGTGGACATCACTGAAGTACCAGACTTCAACAAGATGTACGAGTTGTATGATCCCTGTACCGTCATGTTTTTCTTCAGGTATGTGATGGTTCTGGAATGTAACTCATTTAAACTTTCTTTGTCAAATGCAGTGTCTCAGCAGATCATTTCCAAATGCATAATAGCACACTGATGCCTATATTTACATTGCTCTACAGAAGAATAAACTGATTTTATAGGAAAATGGCTTGTTTTCCAATTAGCCTGGTAACAATGTTTGATAATAGAGTGTGAATTAATGATAGGGAAAACCGGGTTTATTATCCATTTTTCTTAGTTTTAAATTTCAAACTTCCTGTAGAGAATACTGTAGTATTAGAGAATACTGTAGTAACATAGCAGTCAAGCTTGCCAAACTTGCTTTCAAGATAAATCAAAGGTAATAAGGTTTTTCTGGAGTTAAGGTTTCTACATTGATGAGATAAAATGTTCTACTGACAAGCATGGAAGTCTCTCTGGAGATAGACAGTAGTGGGAAAGAAATACAAACAATAAGGAATATGCTGAAGGATAATTGCACTGAGTAACTGTTTTGGGGCATCTTAGGAGTTCTTATTCTTCCTTTAAAAATTCTCAGTTTAAGTGAGAGGAGTAATGATTGTTTTGCAAGCCTGTTTATGTTATGTTATGTTTTGATCCTACAAAGCATTTGGGGTAGGGTATAAGATTTCTTTCTGAATTATAATGCCATATTAACCTGTTTTTTTGTTCTTCCCGTTTAAAGGAACAAACACATCATGATTGATTTAGGTACAGGTAATAACAACAAGATCAACTGGGCAATGGAAGATAAGCAGGAGATGATTGACATTATAGAAACTGTTTATAGAGGAGCCCGCAAAGGTCGAGGTTTGGTGGTATCACCGAAAGATTATTCCACTAAATACAGATATTGATGTTTCTTTGGGCTGCCTTTTCTCATAATCCTATGTCCAGTTACACTTATTCCTGTGTATGTGTGTACATAAATGTATATTAAAAGAAAAAAAAACCTACAAGTCCTTGAATATTGAGCATAATTTGAATGATTTAAAATATTTGAGTTCTGTTTGAGAAACAGAAAACTTAAAGCCTGGAACTATCTTGAATATTACTGCAGTAATATTGTAGCTGAATTTTGGGGTTTTCTTTTTTAAAGACTCCTTTGTTTTCCTTTTGGTATTACATATTTTTGTACACAAAAAGCCTGTTTGCAGAAAAAGCATTTTAAATTGTTTCATTTGCTTTTATTACACAAATATCTAGGAAAACTATACTATAGTGTTTTTAAAGAATAAAGTGAGTTCCACTTATTCACCTTGATTTTTTTTCATCTAATGAAATTTGACAGTGAGTAGAGATGGGTGCATTGGGTGCAAGTCTGTTGGGACTTCTGTTGGGATTTCCTTGCGTATCATACTAGTCCCCTGTATCCACTAAAAATGTGACTAAAACAAGGTGCATTTATTAGTATTTAACAGAACTCAGAAAACATCTCCTGTGACTGTGCTCACCACCACACCCCCATCAGCCTAATGGACTTGTGGTGCCAGACTCCTTTTCCATGGTGGCTGGGCACTCACTTTGAAGCACTTGGTGAATTCTGCAGTGCCAAAGTGCATTGCACTTCTGGAACTGGCTGCAGACAGCAGCCAAAGAAACCAAAAGCCATGCTGTCACTTGACGTCCAGTTTGCCTAACAGTATACCAAAATGCACATGTACTTGGGAGACTCGGATTGGATTCCACTGTGGCATAGCTTTTGAAATTTCCATTTGCATTTCTGACAACTTTTATGGTAATGGAGTTGATGTTGTGTGGGGGCTTTTTTGTTTTTTAAACTGATACATGCATATTTACAGGATTAATTAAAACCAAACCAGGCTAGCTCCCTTCTCCAGAAAGAAGAAACCTGGTTTGTTAGAAGCCAAAGAATTATTTCTACTACCAAGTGTGTTGTAGAGGATTTAGAAAGGGTGAAGAAAGTAAAACAAAAGCGTCTCAATTTCTGCTGAAGTTAATCTGGTTTAGAGTGGTTATTGATTTGGAATAATTTATGTTGGAAGGGAATGTCAGCCTCCCAGTCACAGTAGGTTCCACATGGTCAGGTTGTACAGGATCGTGTCCAGTGTTGAGCTGGTTGGACTAGATGATCTTCAAAATGCCTTCCAGCCTTGATGATTCCATGTTCTCTAAGGATGGAGACTCTTCAGCCTTTCTGGAAGTCCCGTTCTGCTGTTTGAGCACCTTCATAGGTGCAAAAGATGTTCCTTGCACCTAGCTGGAATTTTCCATGTTTCAGCTTGTGTTGAGTAACCCTGGTGTACAACACTTTCAACAAGAGTCTGTTCCCCGTGCTCTGCCGTGGGGTCATGGTTGGCAGCAAAAAGCCACAGTCCTTTCTTTAGGCTGGACTAAGAGATTTCTCTCCAACCTTGTATCTGCTGTAGCCCACTCCATCTTGGTGGCTGTTTCACCTCCCTCACACCACTGCATCTCTTGAATGGGCAGCCCCCAAACTGACAGAATATTGTGGGTGTGGTGTTCCAGCGGGTGAATGGAGGAGGAATGACTTGCTGGCCCTACTTTGTGCTCATACCTGGGCACCCTGCCCACTCAGCCAACCTTTCCTCCAGATCCTTTCCTGCAAAGCAGTGCCAGCCAGCCCCTCACACCTGCCCAGCTTGCCATTTTGAACTTCAGCAAGGTCCTGTTGGCCCACTTCCCCAGCCTGTCCTCCAGCACACCAACCTCTCCCCCCAGTCTGACAGTATGTGCAAGTCTACGCTGATTAAAGCCTTAACTGGAATGATTTCTTGATCTTAATGAAGGCTGTAATAGAAGCATTTCTCCCTCATTAGCTGAGGTATTTTGCTAACCTGGCAATGCTTCAGTTTCTGCATTTCTGGTAAAAGGTTCCCATTACATTTCAAACTAAATCTTCCCTGCAGAGTACCTATGTTTTGGTATACAACCACCTTAAATTTAGTGCAGATGTCCTGTTTTCTGACTACCAATTTCTTCTTCTGGACATGCCTGGTAACTAGAATTCCTCATCTATTTCCAGGTCTTTAAATAAAATAAACTATTTTCATCAAAACAGCTAAGCTAACATTAAAGAATTGAAATTGTCACAATGTAAATACCTGGGTGATGTTACCTGCACTGGTGTGCACAGCTTTGTGTGGGCTTGTGCAAAGAGTAACAACTGAGCAGTTGTAGCCTACAAATACTGCCATTTTTTTTAGTACAGAATGGCTTATTTTAAGAACATATAAGTTAAAAAGGCAACAAATCTTACTCTTTTAATATTAAAATAAATACATTTTCATTCATTGAAAACATTTGTGATTGGATAAGTTCACTCTATAGATTATAGTTTTCTATCCAAAACGGTGGCTTTGCCTTCTCTGAAACTAACAGTTCTTTTTCAGCTCCAGGAAATAGTGTCCCCACTTAGATGAACAAAGCCAGCTTTCTATTTTTTCCTGGGACAATAGTTTAATTTTTTTTCCAAGATTCTGTTATGACATGATACAAATACATTTGTTTTCCCTTAACATTTTTTGTCAGCGTGACTCTAGACTGGAAAATGTCAGAGTCAGTGCTATGCTGTTCTACCTTAGTCTTCCTCAAACACATCCTCATTTCAGTGCTGCACAGATACAGTGAATAAGTAGGTTAATGATTTATTCATGAATGTGATTCAGCATGGAGACAGGAAGATATCTCTCTCTGTACCGTTAAATACATCTGTGTGGATTGTCTTTCTGCATTTCTGAAAATTACTGCATACCTTGCGCAAAAGGCATCAGAATTAATAGATACCTAAATTACTTCAGAATATTGACAGACATTCATGTCTTTCACTGCCTAAGAAGTTCCAATGACAAGAGGAATTCATGTGTCTCAATTTGAATCAGGAAAGTGTGCAACAAGAGGAAGACAACATCACTTGCATCCACAGCACACGGAAGCAGTGCTGCCCCACAAATACTGAGAGCACAGAGTCAGCCATCATCAGGGAGGGGGCCGGCATGTGCATGAGACAGATATAAAATCCAGAACACAATCCTGATACGTAGTATCATTTTATATTATGAAGTGATTGACTATAGCTTACTGCTGTGTTTGTGGTGAGTGTGTGTGAGGGGTGTGCTCCAAGCCACAATGGGAAGCTGTAGCAGGTTTAAAAGCAGAGGTACATAAATTGACACCAGCGAGCATCCTCAGCTAGGTCAGCATACCTGAGGGGCAGGAGTCACGGCCAGCAACACTTCAAGCCACACACATTTCCCTATGAATGGACAGCCTCGGTTTACACACTTGGGGTGAGTTAGAACTGCCCCCTTGTATATTGCACTCAGCTGGAATAGAGGCAGTAAGATGCAGTTTTTGTTTTGTAAAAGTGGTCACGTTCTTTATCTCTTGGCAAAAAAAAAATCCAAGGTATATTAAATATGTTTTTTTAAAAGTACACTTTCAAATCCAAGAAAATTCAGGTACCCTAAATGTGTAAACACCATTACTCGCCCACCACTCAAAACTAAATGGAAATGCATAAACCACAGAAAAACTTAATTAAGTGTCTTTACTCCCAATTCTTCATCACTGTTTTCTACCCCAGCCTCTGTCATCAGGTCAGCAACACGCTTCTCAAGGTCATTGATGCGCTCGCCCATTTCTTCCAGTAAAAAGTTAAAGATAACTTCTGTAAGTAAGGGTTTACAAGTTTTTTCTTCTGTAAGAAGAACAAGCATCTTTCTTCCAGATGTGTCAGTCTTTTACTTGTTCATGTTTAATATAAGATGAAGCATGCACAAGGTGGTATTGTTAGAATACAATCACTCATTCTCTTACAACAGATAAGCATTCAAATTCTTAGTATCAAATGCCTTTGCAAATACTCATGAGTGAACTGTGTGATTGTTTTCTTTCTGAGGAACTCTTTTAGGTGATACCATACAGGTAACCTACAGAATTAGAATATGAGTGCTACTCAAACATTATTCAGGAAGTAGCCGCTTCTTGCAAAAAAAAAAAAAAAAAAAAAAAAAAAAGCTTCAGAAAGCAGAGGTAGTTTCTGTAAGCACATGTAATAAGACAGCTCAGAGGCCCTTCAGGTCGGATTTTCTTCTTTTGAGGGCTCACCTTGTCATGCTCAGGCCAACAGCTGCTTTTAAACCGTGGCTCGTTTGAGTTGCATTTTTGGAGAAGGATGCTTTTTTAAATGCACCTTCGGAATCTTTACATATAATTCGATGTTTATTTTACTTGAAAGCCAGAATTGCTGCACAGAGACTACCGTGGTACTTGTAGTGAAACACTTTTTAGGGTTCCCTTCCTAGAAAAAGTGATCTGTAAAGAGGCTGGGGCGGGGGTAAGTGAGGTGCCTGTACGTCACAGGCGTTTACACCGGCCCACATCCTGGGCTAATTTGATGTTTACGGGAGAAGCCCACCCCGCTGTTAGAAGCAAAGAGCCCGCCCGCACCCATCAGCGCGCAGGGGGCCCAGCCGCGGGATCTCGGGCCCAGCCGCGGCATCCCACGTTCCAAAGAGGATATTTCTCAGCGTCAGCTTCTCCGTCAGAGCCTCAAAATTCTCCTGCAGCCGGCAGAGCAGATTTTCCGCCTGGGGGGGAAGGGGGAAAATGAACAGCGGGGAAGCAGAAGGCAGGGCCCGGCCGCACGGCACCCCCAGCAGGACACCCGCCCGGCCCCGCTCACCAGCTGCGGCAGCTCCGCGGCCCCCGGCGGCTCCGAGGCCGCCATCGGCTCCGGCTCCGTGGGCGCGGCGGGGCGGGCACGGTGCGCACGGCCCCGCCCGCAGCGCTCCGCGGGCAGCCCTTCCCTGCCAGGGCTGTGTTTGCTGGAGAAAGCGTCGTTCCGCGCGGCAGTAACTAAATAAGGATGCCGAGGTTTGATCTTAAGAGGTCGTACAATTTTATTTTTTTTTAAGGTTTCCTTCCTTTTCTCCCGTGCAATTAGTTTTGTGTAATGGAGTGGTAAAAATACCGTGGTGGTTGAAGTTCCTTGCACTGCAATGCCCAGCGAGACAACATCAAAGGCATCAGCAAGAGTCGCATGGTGCCTCTTGCAGCACCAGCATCTAGGTCATCCCTGGCTTTTGGCTGCACAGTGTAAAAAAGCTCCCAGTGCATCTATTAGAGAGGTGTCTTTCTTCTGGATGCTGAAACTGTTGCCTGATGTAAATGAAGAGGTTTTCATTTCACTGTGCCTGTATGGTTAGGAGCGTGTCACTGTTAGGCAATAAATTACCTTAGTCAATTACTTTGAGTAATTACATATGCCAAATATGTGTCTTCATGCACAAAAAATTTCTGAGCTGGGAATTACTTCAGTTGCTGTAAGCCTACCACTTAGAATCTTTCGTAATAAACTTAATTGTTCTCCTTCTTGACCTTCCCCACCTCATTTGAGAGGGTGTGTTAATCTCTGAGGTGAAATTCTGGCATCAAAGCAAACCTCCGCGTTGCTACCTGCTTCCCATAATTGTAGCTTCTCTGTACAGCCTTATTTTTTCCTACTCTTGCAGGTAGTCCTTGTTGTAGAAAGAAAAATCAAGCACATTTTGCAAAGCTTGAGTGTCCTAACAGTATTACTGGTCTAGAAAGCTTCTAGATAAACAAGTTGAACAATATTATGCATGTAGATAGAGTTTGCTTTTGTATGTAGCCACTAGCTTCAACCATACAGCCTTTTTGTTCTATTGCATAAGTAATAAGGAACAATTGGTGCTTCTTACCTGTTTATTTGTTGATAATAAATATTCTTTCCTTTAAGGCTAGGTAGTAGTAGTAGCTAGAGCTGTAATATTTTTGCATTTTTACTTCTGATAACAGCCATAGTCTTCCTGGTTTTCCCTCCTTCCAGAAGAGCTACAAAAGCTTCTCTCTCATGCAGCAGTATTTTCCCCCAGAGGCAGTAGAAGTGGCTCTGTCTGCTTGTGCCCAGTTATCTTGAACAAAGCCATAGAGTCCTATTCATAGTGAAGAGCTTGCAAGGATAAAGAAGCAGCTGGAAATGCAGAGGAGCAAGCATTATACAGCCAACCAATTCACAGGAATCCCACTACATCTTTGTAGTGCCGCATTTTAGCAATAGCCAGGTTAGGGTTCAACTGAAAACAAGCATGACTTGATAAAGGTTTTCTGTAATTAGCTCCTCATTTTTGTGAGGTAGGTCAGTGTGGTCAAAACAGAAAAAAAAATATAATATCCAGCTGGCACAGCAATGAAGAACAGGCAATAAAAGTATGAAAGAGACTGAAAAATATTTGCCATGCATTTCTCCCTTCAAAGGTCTGGTTCTTTTACTTTGTGGGCTCAGCAGATGATGTGAATGGCCCTCTTAGTTCAGATCTGAAGCTGAATGAGGCCAAGAGTGCACAGCTGGGTTTAGGAAATAAAAATAGAAGTGTCTTTAAAGCTAAAAGTAGTCATGGAAAAGTTCCAGACTTCAGAAAGCCTAAGAATAGAAGAGACAAATGACAGGACCAAGTAGACTTTGCTTAGCAATGCATTTACTTAGAACTAGCATGCTTGGTTTTGCTCTTCTGCCTTCCAGTCTCTTCCTTCTCAGAGGGCTTAGAAGTTTGGAATTGAGCTGTTGCATACATTTCCAGGGTCTGAAATCTGGGGATGTAAGATGAGCCATAGTTTAAAAGCATAGTCCATGTTGGGCATGCACCCATGGGCTAAGGGAAGCTGAGCAAAGACCCTTTGGCTTTGTTTTGTTTCAAAAGCAAAGGGCTAGCTGAGAACCAGTAAACCACCAGTGCCATAAGAGTATTTAATGCAATAAGAATGCTTAATTTACTAAAAGGATAACAAGAAGTTCATTTTGGCAGTGAGTACAAAAACAGGTCCTGAGGAGGTATGAGAAAGGAGCAAAAGAGATTTGACAACAAATTCTTTTTCCATTCCAAAATATGCTCTATGCTGCTTTCTTTCAGTAAAAAGCTTAGACTTAAGTACTTTCAGTCTAAATATGTGTTCTTGGTATGAAGAACGTGAAGTAAAAATAAAATTAGGGTTACCTTGAGGCTGAGGTGCCATCTGCTTCCATCCTATTTCAGTGTTGCAGACCTGTGGTGTGAACTCTTTACAGTGTCCGCTGAAATGGTATCCAAAGCATGTTTCCCTTGCTCTTTCCTAGGGAAATTCCAGTCCCTCCACTGCTGGAAGGAGAAGTCAGAGTAGCAGGAGGGGACATAAAAGCATGTTGAAACATTTACAAGTCCTAAGCTCCAAGTTCACTGCCATGCTGTAAAAGGCTGTGATGTGGTGAGATAGAAGAACTTGTTGTAGAAATGCATTACTCTTGCTGCTTGGATGCTACATAGAGCCTCTTTCCCTCTTCTTTGCTAACAAATAAAATTTTATATACCATGGCTAAGAAATCCTCTGGTCACATACTCCAAGCGTGTCTGGCTCAGGGTTGCTTTGGAATGGAGGTGAGGGCACAGAGAGGACATCTCAAAGAGAAGCTGAATATTACATGTGTGGTAAGAGAGAAAACAGGAATTTGGTCCTGGAAGGAGACAAGGAGGCAAGTGCTCCTGGGCCAACATGGCAGCTTGTTTGGCAGCAGATCAGAAAGCAGGATGCAAATGACACTGCAAATTTTGTGGGTTTGCTATTTTTTCTTCCTGGCAGAGGCATGGTCAATACCAAAAGTTTTCTCTGAAGAGAAAAGGGCTAGGCACAAGTTAGTGCTTTCAGCACAATCATTGTATTTTTGCTAACAAATTGTTGGGCTGGGTTTTTGAGTCATGCTGTGTTTGGTCCTTCCCTCTCAGGTAGCTTCTCTTGTGTCACTTTACAGTAGTGATTCAGAGGGACACAAGAATGTGCAGAAAAAACCCTCTGGCTTTGCTAGCTCATCACCTTTATAGGCAGCAATCCCAAATGGTGCTGATAGTTTTTGTAGCAAACTTTGACATTTACCCAATCTTTTGATTCAGCATGATACAGTTCACTGAAAGCTTGCTCCACTGGAGTACTTCCTGGTGAAGGCATTGCTTTTCTTTCATATGGTAACATCAGTAGACCAACAAGTTGTTATTTAAAAGCATGGAAAGATGTGGTGAGTGAAATGCAAATGCCTCAGGCAGGGGGAAAAGGCATTCGGGTCTGTGGTGTCTGACAGCTGGTGTTCCTTTGAAACACAGTCATTTGAGGTGAATATTAAAAGCCTGGGTG